>NW_027397134.1:5203150-5541499 GCF_003265705.2 Callorhinus ursinus
ACACACACACACACACACACACACACACACACACACACACACACACAATTAAAGAAAACAAAATCCCTCGCATCCTCAGAAGTTGGCTAAAGCCCACAGGATTGTTTGTTTTTTTAAAAAATACATTTTCCCACTGAATCTTCAATTTTGTGTTTCCAGCACCTGGCATCCACCCAAGGGGACATGTTAGCTGAGACAAACAGGCTTCCGTCCCTCTGTCATTGTCCTTTGGATCGCAGCTCGTGCCTGGTAAGAGGGTCATTTCCTGAGGCCTCTGCAGGACTAGGAGGGTGAGGTGTGGGGGCCAGGCCTTCCCACGGATGCAGCTGGGTCAGTTGCATTTCCCGAGAGGACACTGCTCTGGGGGAGGGGGTGGGGCAGGCAGAAAACAGCCCCAGAGGTCAAGCAAGCAGCTCTGGGCCCAACACTTCGTTAGTTAAGTCAGTTACTTGAGGTTTAACAAAACAATGGGTTGAGGTTCCCAGGCTAGCCCACAAGAAGAGCCTGTGGCTCTGGTTTTGGAGAGTAATGTCTATAGGATAAGAGGAACTCAGCCCAAGAGAGTGTCTGGGCCCCCTGATTTCAAAACTCACCAAATTCAGGCTAGGTGACCTGGGAATGATCCTCTGAGGTGAGGCTGGGCTGTGACTGGGACACAGAAACGCCCCTCTTCCACTGGGAGGGGCAGGGGGCCCTGACTCTGGAACAGAGGACTCCAGGCATGGGGCCCACTGCACTCCACGACTATCCAAGCCACACTTTACAAATGCTGAGTGTCTAGGTTCAGCCCCTCCTGGTTACAGTCTGGTTTCTTAAACTGATGCTTTGCCCCAGGGAGACGGGGGAGAGTGCCAAGGCTGTGTCTGGCCCAAACCCATCAACTACCTCCCACAAACCCAGGAATTCTGTATCAGGATCATGCACCTTCCTCTCATGCCACTCTCCCTCACTTGTTACCTCCGGTTGCACTAACTTGCCTTGGGTTCCTCTTTCCTGCCCCATGGCCTTTGCCCATGTGGTGAAAGTAAGAAAAAGCCCAGTATGTGGAGGGTTTTTTGGTTTGTTTGTTTTGTTTTGTTTTTTGCTCAAGTCTGGAGGAGGCATACATCCCTTCTGCTCACAATTCATTTTCTGGGATCAGCACATGGCTCCACCTAACTACAAGGGAGGCTGGGAAATGTGGTCTAGCTGCGTGTCAGAGAAGAAGGCATGGATATACGAGCTGACGGGCACAGAAGAGTGGCTCCCCAACATGAGAAGAAAGGGGCGACAGAAGCCCGGACAGGAAAAAGCCCCTGCTGTTGCAGCGTACACACCCTTCACATCCTCCCCCACGGAGGGGGAGACACGTCTCCTGGGCCTGTGTCCACCTTTTCCTGTGAATGTAAAACCAATTAGTGGTCAACTGCTGGACCAGACACTACCCATGTCCGACTGACAATCACGTCTACCCACGACAAGCCGCTCACTGTGAATCCTATAACTCTGCCTGACAGCGTGAGTCTAGCCTCAGGAGCATGCTTGTATCTACCTGCGCATAAGCTGGAAGTGCCAAGACATGGCACCCTCAGAAGAGCCCTTGACCATCAAAGGGTGGAAAATTAGTGGATAGGGAGCCTGGATGGCTCAGTTGGTTAAGTATCTGCCTTCGGCTCAGGTCCCGGCGTCCCAGGATCGAGCCCTGCGTCAGGCTCCCTGCTCACTGGGAAGTCTGATTGTCCCTCGGCCTGCTGCTCCCCCTGCTTGTGCTCTCTCTCTGACAAATAAATAAATAAAGTCTCAAAAAAAAAGAAAATTGGTGGATAGACACCACAGCCCCCTAACCCTTTGGTTGGGATGACTGATGTATGCCCGACACTGCCTCTGAGAGGTCCCTAGTAGGGCTGATCTCTAGTTGTCCACCCGAGTAATACCTTGATTATGCTTCCCTTACTGGCTGACTTCCACTCCCTGTCTCACTTCCCCACTCCCCTGCAGGGATTCACTTTCCAGAGAGATGATTGACACTTAGATATTTGTCTTGGGGTCTGCTTCTGGGAGGACCCAAACCAAGGCATCCCCCCCAAGCATAGGAACAATGACCCATACTCTTCTCCACTATCGTGTCCAGCCTTGTGCTTCATGGGTGCACAGTCATCCTTCTGAATTACTTTTAGAAACACACAAAACACATGTCAATGGATTGGTCCTCTTGGCCAGGGCATCAAGGCCAGGGAGAGGGCCTCATGCACTTGAAAATAAGTGTTGGGAGGATTTATCTGCTCTTTCTGTTTCTTTCCCCCACACAGGAAATCCTGGGCAGGCAGAGCTTCCTGACCTGGGGTGGGGGAAGCTTGCAGCACTGGGTGAAGACCCTCCTCCTCATGAGAGGAAATGTTCGGGTGGTTTGAGGGGACTGGTGTTCCCCCTCCCTCACTGCCTGGAGAAAGGAAAATTTCAGAGTTCTGGGTTCTAGTCTTCACTCTGCCACTAGTTTACCGAGTCACTCTGGGCTGGTCCTGGCCCGTAGATTGCCCTCTGTGCATCGGGATATCCTAGAATTGCCACCTTCTGCATCTCCTCTGAACTTAGATCCAGGCCTGGCACAGGATTTTACTTGTGAAAACTTTTAAGGGATTCGGGAAGTTAAAGCATACAAGTATTTTGGGTATTTTGGAAAGCAGTACTAGCAACAATTAAGAAGAGTTAGAGTGGTTTGTCCTGTTGATGGAATTTTCCGTGGAAAAATACTTTGAAATATATATTTTCTGAATAAATTGGCATTCACCAGCAACTTTTCTCTTTTCCTTTCTCCAGGCTTGCTCTGGTCTCTATGGCCCAAGTTGTTTGACCAATGAGACCATGTTGCTCTCTCTCTCTTAAAACTTACTTATGGATACCTGGTGTCAAGCAGGCCTCCCACAGTACTTTGTACAATAGCAAATGATTGATTATTGAATTGAATTGGATTTCTAAGCTACTCTGCCTGGGAAGATACCTTAGGAATGCTTGTTAGGATTGTGTCTAAAGTAAAAGTTAAAAGATTGTAAGTGAAGGCCAGGGACTGCTCACCTAAGAGTAAGGTGATTGGTATGGACATTGTGCTATTGGTTTTGGTGCTCAGCTGGCCTTTCAGCTACATTTCAGATTGTGAAATTCAGATAAATGAAGTCATTGCACAAGTTACTCCAGTTAAGTGAGATGCTATTGTGCATGCTGATTATATTGGTCAGGAACGCATTAAACCTGCAAGGTGCAGGATACAGTAGCTTAAACCTTAAGCACATTGATTGTTTGCTTGTCTGCAAAACTGGATGCAGGCAGGGGTGCCTGGGTGGCTCAGGTCATGATCCCAGGGTCCTGGGTTCGAGCCCCGCATCGGGCTCCCTGCTCTGTGGGAGGCCTGCTTCTCCCTCTCCCTCTCGCCCTGCTTGTGTTCCCTCTCCCACTGTCTCTCTCTCTCTCTCTCTGTCAAATTAATAAAAATCTTAAAAAAAAAAAAACAACTGGATGCAGGTGGTCACAGAATTAGTCCACCTGCTTAATGATGTTATAAAAGACACAAGTGTGGGGCACCTGGGTGCCTCAGTCGATTTGGGCAGCCGACTCTTGATTTCTGCTAGGTCATGATCTCGGGGTCCTGAAATGGAGCCCTGGGTTGAGCTCTGTGCTCTGCATGGGGTCTGCTTGGGTTTCTCTCCCTCTACCCCTCCCCCAACTAGTGCAGGCATGTACTCTCTCTCTCCAAAATAAATAAATCAATCTTTTTTTTTAAAGATTTTATTTATGTGACAGAGAGACACAGCGAGAGAGGGAACACAAGCAGGGGGAGTGGGAGAGGGGGAAGCAGGCTTCCCGCTGAGCAGGGAGCCCGATGCGGGGCTCGATCCCAGGACCCTGGGACCATGACCTGAGCAGAAGGCAGACGCTTAATGACTGAGCCACTCAGGAGCCCCTAAATCTTTTTTTTTAAAGATTGTATTTATTTATTTGACAGACAGAGAGCGCAAAGCAGGGGGAGCAGCAGAGGGAGAGGGAGAAGCAGGCTCCCAACTGAGCAGGGAGCCCCGGGACCCTGGGATCATGACCTGAGCCAAAGGCAGACGTCTAACCGACTGAGCCACCCAGGCACCCCAATAAATAAATCTTTTTTAAAAATAAATAAAAATAAATAAAAGACACAGGTACTTTCTACTTTTTCACTCCTGTATCCTTATTCTCAGTGCCTCATGGTTCCCAGATGGCTGTCAGTTCTTTAAGTATCATCCTTGTTCAAGGAGGGAGATACCCCTCAGCTCTCCTTTCCCTTCTGATCCTTTTATGAAGAAAGCTTCCTAGAAGCACCCAAGCGAGTCCCACATCGGCCTCCCTGCTCGGTGGGAGGCCTGCTTCTCCCTCCCCCGCTCCCCCTGCTTGTGTTCCCTCTCTCGCTGTGTCTCTCTCTGTCAAATAAATGAATAAAATCTTAAAAAAAAAAAAAAAGAAGCACCCAAGCATACTTTCCCTTAGGTTGTACTAGTCAGAAGTAGGTCACATGACCGTTCATGTTAGTTACCCATTGTTGGGAAACAAATTACCCAAAACCTAAGTTGCTTATTAAAACTGCAATAAACATTTTACTATCTCTGGTTACTGTGGGTCAGCTAGAGATGGCTTGGTTGGAGGCTCTGGATCAGGATCTCTCAGGGGTGATTTGTGTCTGAGTCTTAATGTATCAAGATGACTACATGACGACATGGAAAATTCAATGCCACTGAAAGCAAAGTTTAACATTACTCACAGTTCTCCTAGTAACAAGAGTAACAAGATGCAGAAAGCATCACCGTCAGCCAGGAGGCAGAAAGAAGCAAGAGAAGGCCAAGGCCACAACCCTCATTGGGGTTTCTGTGGGAAAAGCAGGGCAGGGCAGGGTAAGGTTTGGATAGTTTGGATAATTCCAGTTGACTTTGGGGCACAGGGGCTGTCCCTAGTTGTCTAGTACTTGGCCCTAGGATGATCTAGGTCAAGGGAAATATTGGCTTGGTGTGTGAGTTACATAAGGAGGTGGCTGGGAGGTATGGACTCAGGATTAGTTGGTTTGTATTTGAAAGGTGGGCTCACCAACAGGTTGTTCACTGTCTCTAGGAATTAGCTAGCCCTAACCGGGAGGGGCAGTCTTTTCCCAGCCAGCAAGGCTCTCCAAAGATACTTAAACATCATAAAATATAGAAAATTTAAAAATATGATTAATACAGAGGCACCTGGCTGGCTCAGTCAGTACAGTATGCAACTCTTGATCTCAGGGTTGTAAGTTCAAGGCCCACGTTGGTAGAGATTACTTAAAAATAAAATCTTAAAAATAAATAAAATCTTAAAAAATATGATTCATGCAAAGATATCTCTGGCTCATGCTGCAGTCAAAATGTTGTCCCACGCTGCAATTATTCAAAGGCTTGACTGGGGCTGAAGCCACTTTCAAGGACTTTCAAGGCATCTCATGCACATGCCTGACATGTTGGTGCTGGCTACTAGTGGGAGGACTTAGTTCCTCCCATGTGGGCCTCACCACAGGGCCGTTGAGTGTCCTCACAATATGGCCACTAGTTTCCCCCAGAGTGAGTAATCTAAGAAAGCCAGGCAGAAGGAACAATGGTTTTTATGACCTACCCTCAGAAGCTACTCTTTGAAATGAGTCACTAAGTCTAACCTACATTCAATGTTGTGGGAATGAGTTTCCACCTTTTCAAAAGGAGGGTATCAAAAAATTTACAGACACATTTTAAAGCTACCAGATCATTCCTGACTGCAAGGGAGTCTGGGAAGGCACAGGAGAACAGGATTGTCATGACTAGCTTAGACTAATCATGACTGGCTCATCGCCTGGGACAAAATGGCACGCAGACAACACCAGGGTTTGGTTAATGAGGAAAGAGAGGGAAGGCTAATGGGAAGCATTGTATCTGCCACAATGATGACAATAAAGATGAAGGGGATTGGGGTTGCCAGATGCCCCAATATTACATGAGACATATTTATACTAAAACATTTTTTGTTGTTTATCTCAAAGTCAAATTTAGCGGGGTATCTTCTATTTTCATTTGTTAAAATCTAGCACCCCGGGCGCCTGGGTGGCTCAGTTGGTTAAGCGACTGTCTTCGGCTCAGGTCATGATCCTGGAGTCCCGGGATCGAGTCCCGCATCGGGCTTCCTGCTCAGCAGGGAGTCTGCTTCTCCCTCTGACCCTCTTCCCTCTCGTGCTCTCTATCTCTCATTCTCTCTCTCTCAAATAAAAAATAAAATCTTAAAAAAAAAATCTAGCACCCCTTGGTGGGAAATAGTTTTCAATCATCATAGAAGGAGGCCAGTGAGGGGGTGGCACTTCTCAGGAAGGGGGAGCTAAGGGAAGCCTGGGATTGCCTAGGGTAGGTTCCTTTGGGGGGCAGTGCAGGGGAGTGAGGTTGAGGTCTCCTGTGGTCCCAATCTCTCTCCTCTGCTCCCAGGCCACCTCCATATCCACCACCACCACCAATGCCTCCATTCTGATCTCAAAAGACATCCAGAAAGCTCTAGCTAGAGGCATCTCTCTTCCCAATACCCTGAAAAACCAACTCACAAAGCCAAAGTGGGGGCTGAGGGCAGTGCTGCTAAATGCATGTGAGTGTTGTGGGAACTTGGAGCCTAGGTGTGTGACCTCAGGTAAGGCCCTCCCCTCTCTGGGCCTCCCTTTCCTTGGCTTTATAATGAGCATTGGTCTAAATCGTTTCCAAGGGCCCTTTTACTTGGCCTACGTGTCTCCCTCCCAAAAGGAAAAACTACAGGGAACAAAAAGACATGGGTGGTTTCTCTCGTCCGGTCTCCAAGCCAAATTCAGACGAAAATGTCCAGTGTGACATAGATTTAATATAAACAGTGGTGCATTGATACTCACACCCCAAAAGGAGTCCCAGATGGGCTATTTTTATCCTTAAAACACACACACACACTCACTCCAACCCCCATCACCCCCACCCATAAGTTTCTCCAGTTGGTTTTTACAAGAAGACAAGAGTTCCAGTTAAGAGTGCTAATTAAACAACTCTGACTGTGGGCAGGAGGGAGGCTGGCGCAAATCTTCTCTCTGGGAATGATGTCATCACAATTGTGCTTTTCTCATGACCCAAGAATGTGAGTGTGTTTGCACTGCACGTCAAAGCCAGTGATGCAAGCGCCGCCTGGTAAACAGGCCCCAGACAGGCAGGCCGTGCAAGGAGGAGCCTCGTGCGGAGGCCTGGCAGAGGCCCAGGGTGCTCTTAACTCCTTCCTGGCAGAACTGCCTGGTGGGCCGCCAAGGTTTGGCTCAGGAGCCTTCTCCACTCAGCCCCTGCTTCTCTCCCAGCCAGGGTCCCTGCCGGTGATGAGTTCTGAATTTGGAGTCCCTGGGACCTGCAATCCTACCCACTGGTGCCATTTGCTTGCTCCAGGGTCTTGGGTATGTGATTCCTCTGCCCTGAGTCTCAGTTTTCTCATCTGAGGAAATGGGGAGATGAATCAGGGCTTCAATTCCTTGTCTTCAACTCTAACAGTCCACAAAGCCCAGACAACCAAGGGCTTTTCTGGATATTTGAAGAAAACTCGTGTGGAGGCAAAACCCGACCTGAATGGACTGGGGCCTGGGCAGAACCTTTATTGATCCCACTTTGACTCAATACTCACACTTCTCACTACAGCAATATTCATAGATCTGACTGGAGATGGGTGGGCCCAGTCCGCACCAGGTCATCTTTTAAAGCCCCCAAAATTCTGAGTTCTGAAACCCGTCCAGCCCCAAGAGTGTTGATCAGGGGTTGTGGGCCGGGGGCAGCTGCCTCTAGCTCATCGGGAGACTTGCTGAGGGACTCCCTGCTCCTGGTAAGTCAGCCCCGGAGGACAGGGCTTAGCTCTGTCCTGGCTGTGTCCCAAGCGGCCAGCTCAGTGCCTGGCACCCAGCAGTCACCAAGAGCTATTGAATCAACAGCCGGAGTTACTCCTAGCCCCATAAATGCTATGGTGGTGATCGTGGGGGGAAACTGAGGCCCAAGCCTGGCTCCTTTCCCACAGGAGTTCTGACTTTCCCCAAAAAAGGTAGCTGCTCACATTTCTCTGTGGGCCCGCTCACAAACAGCGTGGTGACCCCCTCCGACATTCCAGGCCAGCCTCCTCCCCGGCTGGCTGGTTTGCGGGCATCGATGAGTTTTCTTTGGCAGAAGGTTCAGTGGATTGAAAACAAGGGGGAGCATGCAGAAAGCTGGAGGTGGGGAAGGGGTGGTCCCGGGTAGAGTGGGGGCCGAGGGGTGTCTAGGGAAGCTGAGATCTGCTGGCTGGCCTGAGATCATGGACCAGACTCTGGGACCCTTCTGAGGACTGTGACTGTGTCAGTCAGGTCCCGTCTTAATCCTAAAACTGGAGAATTATCCAGACCTGTGCAGAGCTGCCAGGATGGAAGAGGCCTCCGCAGTATGGTCTGACTTGCTCCCAGCTGCTGTGGAGCCCCGAGTAACCCCCTCTTCCTCTCTGGGCCTTAGCATGGTAAGGTTGGAGAATCCAGCAGAGGAGACCAGAGCTGAGGGTATAGACACAGATCTGGGTCCAGACCCAGACTCTTCCTCTGATTGGAAAGGGAGTTAGGGCAAGTCACATTCCCTCTCTGAGGCTCAGTTACCTCATCTGTAAAGTGGCACTGAGTTATAGGGATGGTGTTCTGCTGGATGTGCTTGGCACACAGTAGCGATAAAGGAATGTTAGTAAATTAGCCTTGGCCTAGATAACCCTCCTGATCTGATGTTCTATGTTAGGCACTTAGCACAATAATAACTTCATTGTCTGAGCACCCAGTATGTTCCAGGCACTGTGCTAAGTGCTTCTCAGGCATTATTTTATTTCACTCTCCCAATACTTCTCAAATGGGTCCTAGCACTGTCCCCATTTGTCGGAGGAGAAGATGAGGTTCAGAAAGGTGAAGTGACTCTCCCAAGGCTGCACAGCTAGCGAGTGGCAGAGCTGGGATCTGCTGCACTCTAAACACTTCATACCATGGTTTCAAGAAAGATCTGGAGTTAAGTCCATGCTCAGCTCCTTGAAGCAAGGCCACCCCCTGATGTGGCATATGACCAGTGCAGGGGCCCCAGTTCCCCCATTCGAACCATGGGGAAGATCCTCCCTGCTCTGCCATCCCCCACAAGGCTGAGGTGAGGATGCCAGTGACCTTGAAAAGGACTTTACAGGTTATGAGATGGGACAGACACTCTCAAAGGCTCAGAAAGAGGGAGACACAGGAAAGAATTAACCCTCTCTAGCCACCCTGGCAAGTTTCAGTTCCAGTCGCAGAGGGGCTGGAATAGGGAAAGTAAGTGAGGGACAGCTGCCTCAGAAAGACTCTGGGTTATGGGGACTGCTCAGAAGCTAAGAACTGAAGGAGAGGGACACGGGGGTGGCTCACTCAGTTAAGCATCTGATCTTGGCTCAGGTCATGATCCCAGTGTCCTGGGATCGAGTCCCGCATCGGGCTCCTCGCTCAGAGGGAAGCCTGCTTCTCCTTCCCCTCTGCCTGCCACTTACCCCTGCTTGTGCTCTCTCTCTCGCTCTCTCTCTCTCTGCCAAATAAATAAAATCTTTTTAAAAGATGTTAAAAAAAAAAAAAAAGAACTGAAGGAGAAGTGATCCCAGTCCTCCCCCCAGGACCTGACCCTCACCATGGTCTGTCCCTCCATTAGGAGTTGGGCCGTACTGCCTCTGGAGTCCAACAGATCAGGGACAAGTCTCAGCTCCACTCCTCTCTGCCGTGCATCCTTTGGACTTCCCCTCTCTAAGAGCTTCACCAGGACTGTAGTGAAGACAAGCCTTGGGCCATGGATAGTGGTTGAATAATTATCTTCTGGCACCTGGTCTGCA
The DNA here is from genome assembly GCF_003265705.2 of Callorhinus ursinus. Taxonomy (NCBI): domain Eukaryota; kingdom Metazoa; phylum Chordata; class Mammalia; order Carnivora; family Otariidae; genus Callorhinus; species Callorhinus ursinus. The sequence goes on from NW_027397134.1 coordinate 5,213,015, forward strand.
ATCCTCAAGAGGCTTCTAGTCTGCAAGGAGAGACTGTACATAAAGTGGCTGGCACAGGTAGGTACCCAGTGGATGAAAGAAAGGAAAGAAGGAAGGAAAGAAGGAAGGGAGGGAGGGATTGATGGATGGGTTTGATGAGTGTCTTGCTCCAGGTCACACAGTCCCGAAGTACCTCTTCCTGATACCTCACACTGGGCACCAAAGATTGCACAAGAGCTGGTAAGCTGGTCCAGGTGGAGGGGATGGCATGATCAAAGGCTTGGAGTTAGGAATTACTGCAGTGTGGATGAGACACTGGTCTCACATGTTCTCCTTCAGTAACTTGCTCAACAAGATCCCATGAGGAAAGGGATCTGAACAGAGGCTCTCCCAGAGTCCTCTGGGACAGAGCCAAGAGGTTGTATAGGGAATAGGGCCCCACGGCCCAGATGAGCAGGCAGGAGCAAGCCTAGCCTGGGGGTCGGGCCTCAGAGGGCCCGGTCTGGCCATATTTGGTTTTCAAGGAACTGGGAAGCTTCTTACAGGCTCTGCTGCCCACGCGCAGGAGCAAGGCCACCCGCAGCTGCTGAGTCAGGCAGGCAGCTGGGGTCAGGAGCAGTGGCCCCACAAAGGGGTGACTGTATGGAACACAGCTGTTCAGAGCTTGGCCTCTAGAGCGAAGATGTGGGTTCAAATCCTGCCTGACTCCAATAACTGTGTGACTAGGCCAGCCACATCGCCTCTCAAAGACTCTGTTTCCTTTATAGGTAAAATAAAACACCATCAGTAAGGACAAGCACCATGACTGAGTTTGCTATGTGCCAGTGTGTGCTGAGGGCTCTGCCTTGTTTCATTCACATCATGATAGAGAAGTATTATCATTGTGCCCAGGAAACATCACATGAGATCAGTGTTTCTCACGCAATCCGCAGTAATTTGTAATCCCAAGAGCCTTTGCTGCAGTCCCCTCTACATGGAGTGCCTCTCTCTCCCTAACCAGCTCTCTGTGTGCTTCCGTGTCCACTATGACATCCTGACTGTGGGATGTGGCTCTCTCCAGACGAGGAAACTGAGGCACAGAGAAGTGAGGTCCCATGCAAGTAAGAGACATAACCAGGAAGAGCTAGGAAGTACTTAGCAAACTCCTTAATTTCCCATTTCGAGGATTTCATCATTTCCTACTCAGATACCCCCAAATGCCCCTGTAAAACAACTCCTGACCCCCCCGCTTCCAGTTTCCAAATTGCTGCCAAAGCCTTCTCAGCCCCTCATAAGAGCCCCATGCGGAAGGTAGGCTAGACAGCACCTCCCATTTTACAGATGGGAAAACTGAGGCTTGGAGAAAGAAAACGGGTTGCCTGAGAGTTAGCAACCAGCCAGAGGGGAAAGCAGAGTTGGACTGCAATGTTATCTGACTCCCCGTCCAGTGCTCTCTCCCCACCACAGTGAGCCGACCCTCCATGTTCTGAGAGGAGAGCTGTCAACTCTCCTCCCAGGCAAGCCACCCCTCATTGGACGTAAGGATAAAAGAGAAAATTAATCTGAGGTCCACTTGAAAGGAAAGGTCAGGTGGGACGAGAAGGGTATTTTGCAAATAGATAAAGAAATCTGGCCTGATTTGAAAATCATAAAAGAATGACATGAATGAACAAGCTATAGCAGCTCTGAATCAGATCATCCCCGCGTGACAGGCAGGAGACCAGAACAGCTCTTTAAACCCATTAGCTCATCTCACTCGTTCCAAGGTACCTCCTGCCCTACCACGTATCAGGAGCCTGTGCAGAGAGCTAGGCGAGGGCTCTGCCCCAGAGGAATTATTACCTGGCCAGTGCTTCCCAGACGGCGATTTTACATCCCAGTGAAGTGTTCTCCCCAAATGCGGCAACATTTTGTTATTTGTCAAAGAACACTAAAGAAAAGGAAAAATAAAGCATTGCTTTCTACTGTCACCATAAAATTTAATAAGGACTAATCTCAGAATTCAGCAATTAAAAAAAATTACCTCTATAACTCACCACATTGTTCTAGTTTTCTCCCTAGCCGCAGGCCAGTGAAAACTGTATCTAAGTGGGCATTTGGCAATCTCCAGATGCGTGGGAGAGAGAAAACATTTAGGGAAATAATCCAGAGTAGCTATATTCTTTGAGTGTCTTCGGGTTGAAAGCTACATAAAACTATCCTGGCTACCTTAATAAAGATTTATTGGAAGGAGATTTTATTGGGAGATTGGATTCTGGGGATTATGTAGTAGACAGTAGGGACAACCAGCCAATCTACACCTGGCAAAGACAGGAAACTCCAAAAACAAATAGAATCCGGTCTCTCTCACTCCCACTCTCTGCTTCTCTCTGTGTTACCTATCTTCCCTCGTTAGTGGTGGACAGGGTTCCCCCATGTAGCAGAGAAGGTGATGGCTAACAACTTCCATGTTTCATAACGCCCGGCACCAGGCACCACAGACAGACCAATCAACTTCTCACTTCCATTGGGGAGGGAGAGATCCAGAAAGGTGTCTGATTGGCCCAACTGAGTCAGATGTCCACCCCTGGACCAATCAGCTGTGGCTCGGGATCGGTCTGTAAAAGTATGGCGGCTCCCCTGAGAAAGTCGTGGTTGGAGTCAGAAGGGGAAAGAAGAGCTAGGCAAGAGGACTAGGTGGGAAATACCATAACTGTCCATTATGGAGATGATAAATGCCCTAATAAAGGTGCAGATAAAGTATTACGGGAGTTCAGGGGAAGAAGACATAACTTCTAGCTGTGGAGATGGAGAAGACCTTCTTGGAAGACATGACTTTTGAGCTGAGAATATGTGGAACATACAGAGATTCTAAATGCCATCCCAAATTAGAAGACAAAAATAAGCACTGGTAGAGAAGTTATCATCTGAAGAAACTACATATTAATGTTTTACCTTGTCAAGATTTGTATTATTTTAAAAAATTGAGATATAATTCCTATATCATCAAATTTATAGTTTTATTATGAAATAATTTTAGACTTACAGAAAGTCGCAAAAATAGTTCAGAGTTCTGCTAAAATCTTCACGTTCTGTACCCCTCAGCTAGCTTCCCCTAATATTAACATCTTACACAACCTTTGTACAATGATCAGAACCAGGAAATTAACACTAATATAATAATACTATTAACTAACCTACAGACCTTGTTTGAATTTTGCCAGTTTTCCTTGTGATCAAAGCCAGAATCCCACACTGCATTTACTTGTTATGTCTTTTTAGTCTCCTCCAATCTGTGACAGTTCCTCAACTCTCTTTTCTCTTATAACCCGGACACTGAAGAGTGCTGGTAAGTCATTTTATAAAATATCCCTCAATTTGGATGTCTGATGTTTTCTCATGATTAGATCAAGATTATGCATTTTGGGCAAGAATACCACCAAGCGATGTTGTACCCTTCTTAGTACATCATTCAGGGGCTACATTCTGTCAACATGATTATTACTGGAGATGTTAACTTTGATCACTTGGTTAAGGAGCCGTCTGCCAAGTTTCTCTGTTGTAAAGGGCCCCTTTGTAATTAGCAAGCATCTTGTGGGGAGATACTCAAAGCTACACAAAAATATAAATTTCTCATCATTTACAAAGTGCTATCAAATGCACACTCTCTACTTGAATTCCACAAACATCAGCTGTACACCCACCAAACACTGGCTTGGTTATGTGTAGCTCCATGACCTTGCTAGACCTTAGGATCCTTATCTGTAAAATGGGTATAATTCGATCTTACCACTCAGGGCTGCCAAGGATAAAGGAGAACCCTGCTCGCGGAACTGTTCGGCAAGGCTAACTGGGACTACTCATTCTTCTTCCGGGGATCTCAACTCTGTCGTCACCGCCACCTGCTGTCAGGTCTCCGTTTCCATCCTGTGTGCATCCATGCCCCCGGGCTTCTGTCTGTCCTCACCAGCCACCAACTCCCTCATCCTATTTGCCAAGCCTTACTTGTGATGTCATTTAATAAGTTTTGGAGACATAAGGTGAGCCCCGTTTCCTTCTGGAATCTGTCTGTAATTTTGGGAGCTGCCTCGAGGTGCCGAGTGATACCTGGATCCTGTAGGTGGCAGGTAGGAGATCTTTTCCCTCATGACAGAAATAAGGGGGAGAAGTAGGAATTGCCTTCCTCCAATAATGTGTTGGCCCTGAAAAGGAAACTCACACCCCACCAAGTATTGAACAAGCTTGGATGGATACTTGTCTCTTACGGAGAGCTCTAACAGGGGCATACTTTAAATGAACAACTTTTTTTCATACTTTCATACTTTAAATGAATAATGTGAAAGGATGAGCTCACCCCTGACCCAACCTCCTCACTCAACAGCACTTCTAATTTGAGAACAGGACTTTAACAAACCAAGAGGGAGGTACAAGTTAAGTAGCAGCTCTCACTAAACTTAGCTCTTACAGTAACTCCTGGGGTTGAATTTAACCCTTTTTAGAGGCAGAACCATCATACTTGGCTGTTTCTTTTTGGTTCTTTGTATGAGATTGTTATGAAGATCAAATATAATAAAGGGTGAAGGGGCTCTGTGACTCCTTATAGGGCCAAGTCAATATTGCTACTCCCATTCTGTGCCCCAAGGGCATCTTTTAGGAACTGCCTGCCCAGAGCAAAGCAGAAAGGTGAAAGGTCCCAGCCCAGACCACCCTCTGCCTTCCTTCAACCAAGCAGATGAGTGCCTCAAAATAGAGCCCCTTAAGGAGAGACCCAGCAGCATACAGGGCATTCCCTCTAGGGTCCGGAGCAGTTTCCTCCTTGACAAGTCACAGGCTCGGGTTTCTCCAGCCCATCTCCCACCAGGGGAGCCAGCTGGTTTAGGCCAGACTCTTGCCCCACTAGCACCTGGGTAGGAATTGGTGGCAGCAGCTCAAGACTATTTGCCTATTTTATTGACCTCTCCCCAGTGGATCCTGGAAGACACCCATCTCCTGTAGACCACGGAGGCAACAGCTCTTCTCGAAGGCCTAGGAACCTTCAGGTTTATGAAATATCCTCCTTCTCAGCACTCAGTTGATTCTTGTGGCCACAGACCCAAACTATAATGTGCACATGAATTTCCCTGAAGATCTTGTTGAAATACAGATTCTGGTTCAGTAGGTCTGGGGGGAGGCCTGAGACTCTGCATTTCCAACAAGGCTGGTCCACGGACCACACTTCGGATGCAAAAAGTGTGTACTTCTTACCAACAGGCTGATCACAAGGAAGTCTGGACACCAGAAACCAATTTGGACTAAAACAATGAGTTTTTGTTTCTACCTTGAGATTTTTATTATCTTGATACCACTTCTGATGGCCTTCTAATAGAGTCCCCTTTTGCTCAGGGTGATCCAGGGGGGTTTCTAGTTTTTGCAAAGAACCTTTCCTAATACCCAAAAGCATTTGCCCTGCAGAGTAAGAAAGGGTTACTCTTCCTTCCTTCCAGCCCCAACCACGACAGCCTGGTTAGACCCAACTGCTTCTCAAAGGTACCAAATCCTTTGTGGGGGGGCTTCTGAACATTTAAATCTCCTTCAGCAACATAAAAGAGGTTTTCAAACATTACCTTGGGGATTCCTCATTGCCCTCTCTTAATATTTTTCCAGAAAGAGACCTGAGTTTTCTTTCAGAGGTTCAGTCCCTTTTTCTCCTCCCAGCCCCTTAGCTGTATTGTGCATTAATTAGCTGGTAACTAATTACTCCTTAATTGCAAACAAATTTACCCATTATATAGGGGCTCTCACCCACACCAGCAACACGGGTCATGGGCATCCCTCCCTCTTCCTGTCGGCCAAGGCTGGGGGCAGGGTTTACTTTTCCTGGCCCCGCCTCCCAAAGGAGGAGTTATTCACCTGATTGGTCAGATTCCAGAATCCTGATTGCTCCTTGGTGAAAAGTATGGCATTCTTTCTTCAAGGTCCAAAATTCCACAGGGCCAGTGGGGGCTTAGGGCAGAACCCCTTTGGAAGACTGACTTCATTCAGAAGGGAGCAGCTACCTTGGGGAAATCCAGACCCAGGCTGGCGACTACAGAGAACCAAAAATGCTGATTTCCCTATGAAATTTCCTGATTTTTAAATGTCAATGACAAATTTAAAAAGCTTTTAAAAAGCTGTGTAGGGCGCCTGGGTGGCTCAGTCGGTTAAGCATCTGCCTTCAGCTCAGGTCATGATCCCGAAGTCCTGGGATGGAGCTTACATCCGGGCTCCTTGCTCAGCAGGGAGCCTGTTTTTCCCTCTCCCTCTGCTCCTTCCCCCTGTTTGTGCTCTCTCTCTGTCAAATAAATAAATAAAATCTTTAAAAAATAAAATAAAAAGCTATGTGGGCCAGACACATGTCTGTGGGCAGGACCAGCCCTGCCCCAGGCACCCCGGGGTGCAGTGGGGCTTGGTGAATGCCTAGGGGTAGCGGGGATGGAGAGGAGTCAGAAAGGACACTAACTACATCCTGGGCCCTGGAACACAATTACCCTGGCAAAGATGTGCTCCACAGGCACATATCAAGCAAGGTTCTGTGCTAGGTTGGGGGAGGGGGCACAAAGCACACTGTGAGGCTTCACACTCCTCCAAGGCAGGGTGGGAAAACATCAGGAGACCTGGGTTCTAGTCCCGGCTTGCCCTCCTGTAATTGCTTCATGTCTTCAAGTTAGTTCATCATCTCTGGGATTCAGCACACAGCCTGGGTTGGCAACAGGTTAACTAAATCGTGGGAGGGCAAATTATGAAGGACCTTGAGCGTCTGTGTTGGGAGTTTGGGCTGGATCTGATTAGGGGGTGGAAGCCATTGCAGGGTCTTGAGCAGGAGAATGACCTTCTGAGTAAAGTATTTCAGGAAAGTGAATCAGGCCACCTGTGCAAAGAAGAGGGTCACATACCACCCAGGTGTGGGGTAGTGAGACAGCAACTAAAGCTTATGCAAATCAGAGCTTATCACTCCTAGCTCAAAAGCCTTCAGTGGCTCCCTCCAGCCCTCATTGAAGTCTTTCCTTCTTACCATGGTCCACAGACAGGACCAACTTCACAGGTGTATGATCTGTGCAGTTCCACAGGGCCCCGTGCTTGGTTTAATGCTCTACTGTCACCATCTTGAAACTCTTAATAATTTTTGAACAGGGGCCTTCCTGTTTTCATTTTGCACCAGACCCCACAAATTATATAGCCAACACCACCTACTGGGACCCTTTGGCCTGGCTCCCGCTCCCCTTTCCCTTCTTACTCCCACCTGACTCCTCCCTTACCCTTCAAACTGCGGTCACGTTGGTCCTCCAGCAGTTCCTGGAGGTTGTTCCTGCATTTACACTTATTACCCCTGCCTGTGACACCACCCCTCACCCCAAGACCAACTCAGTTCTTTGTTCAGCAAATTTCTTCTTAGCCTTCAGATCTGAGCATAATTATCTCCTGAGAGATACCTTCTCTGACCTCCTAGGATTATCCATTCGAAACACAACTTTAAAAATAATTTAAAGTAGGTCCCCAGGATGTGCTCCCATGGTGTCACACGGCCCCTCCTTCACAGAGCTCACCCGAATCTGTGATGATAACTTTATATGGTGCTCTGTCTGCCGAGTCTGTCTCCCCATCCAGACTGTCAGCTCCATGAGACCTGCCAAGTTTCAGCATATGCTCGTGAACCTCTGTCTGGCAGGCTGCAAGAGGAGGCTCAGAGATGGCTTACATGGGGAAAAGGGGAGGGGAAGACTCTTCTTACCCATCTTGGACCCTTGCTTCTGTGTGGGCAGACATTTGCAGAAAGCCTAGACCACACACCCAGCGGGGTCTGCGCTGGCTCTGGCCTTTCCCCAGCTGGAGCCCATTAGCTCCAGACCCTCTCGCCCTGCCCCTTTCTCACTGATGGAATGATCCTAGGAGCGGATTGGGAAGGGGATGCATTTCACAGGGCCATGCTTTAGTCTAAAGGAAGCAATAATGAGAGCATTTCAGACCTCTGCCAGCAGAACAGCCATGGGTGCTTGGGGGCTTAGTGCTTATAAAGGTTTGTTGAGTGACTAATACCCAACCAAGGAAAAGTTTTCTTCCCTTAACCAAGTAAATAAGACCATTCACACCACAAGAGGTAGAGAGAAGGGACAGAATTTGCAAAACATAATAAATTTGTTGACCCTTGCAAGATCAGAAATAGCATCACATCTGCACAGGGGGCTCATATTTACTAAGCAGTGCCCACTACCAGGATCTAAGCTAAGCTCTTGACACACACCAGTTCCTGAACACTCACCCCAAACTTATGAGGTTGGAACTATTCCTCTCCCCATTCTGTGGATGAGGAAACTGAAGCCCAGAGAAACTGAGGAACTCGCTTAATGTCACACAGTGAAGAAGTGACAGAGTTGAGACTTATATACCCAGATCTGTCCAACTCCAGATCTGTCCTGAACCCTTCACTACCACAAAGCAGCTACTCAAATGGCTCGCTGTGTGATTTGGGGCAAATTCCTCAACCTCTGAGCCTCAGATTCTTCACCTATAAATTGTCCCTTATTCAAACCACCCTGTGCCAGTTGCTAGAATTAATTTTTTATAGATGTTAATTCTCTGCTTGGCCCCCTCATGACAGCCTGGTGAGGGAGAGAATGTGGCAGAAACAATGCTTTGTGTTCTCCAACCTATTCCCTCTTCCTGGGCACACAGGAAGGGCACAGCCTCATCTTCCCTTGCAGTTAGTAGAGTCATGTGGCTACATTCTGGCCAATGAAATTACACATCACCCCTGGGCAAAGCAATTAAGAGTAGGTGAGCCTCTTTTGATTTCTAGGCTCCCTTTCCGCATACAGAAGACTCAAAAATGGATTCCAGGGAGGGTGTGAGGGAGTTATTGCTTGGAAGAGAGGTGCCTTCCAAGAGAGGTGAGTTACGAGAGCCCTGCCCCTTATCAGACTTTGTGTGAGTGAGAAATAAACTCCGATTGTGTTAAGCCACAGAGATTTTTGGTTTGTTCCATTAATTACACTGAATAAAACTGTATACCAGGGGCACTTGGCTGGCTCAGTTGGAAGAGCATGCGAATCTTGAGCTCAGGGTCATAAGTTCAAGCCCCATGAATTCTACCCCCACACTGGGTGTAGAGATGACTTAAATAAATAAATAAACTTTAAAACTTAATAACATCAGTTATTAATTGCCACAGCAATGCTGCATAACAGATCACCCCAAACTTAGTGCCTTAAAAGAGCAATCATTTATTTAGCTCATGATTTCACCGATGGGCAATTTGGGCTGGGCTCAGCTAGAGGTTCTTCTGGTCTCAGTCGGGTTTATGCATTCATCTGTGGTCCGCTGTGGGATCAGCTGGTGGCTGACGAGCACAGCCTCAGCCAGGACAACTCGTTCCTGTTCCGGTGGTCTGTCATCCTCATGCAGGAGAGCCAGATTTGTTCACAAGCCAGCTGAGAAGGTTCCAAGAGAACAAGCAGAAGCTACAAGAGCTCTTAAGAGTCCAGGCTCAGAACTGGCAGTGTCACATCCCCTGCATTCTGTTGGCCAACATAAGTCATATGGCTGAGCCCTGATTCAAGGGGCGAGGAAAAAGATTCTTTCTCCTGAGGGGAGGGGTTTCAAGGTCACATTGCAAAGGGTCTTGCTTATAGGGAGCAAAGAATTGCAGTTACTTTTGCAAACAATCTACCACAGAAGGTATTAGTGTCCCCATCTGAAAGATGAGGAAACTGAGGCCCAGGAAGATGAAGTAGATAGCAAATGGAAGAATCGGGATTTAAGCAAAACCTGAAGATCTCTTCATGCCCTAAGCTTCGCTGGTGACTCTGAGGACTGGTCCTCTTTGGCCAGAAGGAACCTCTCCACCTCTGCTAGTTGAACCCAGAATCCAGCATCGTAGCCTCCTGGGGAAGAGGACCCCAAATCTGGATCTTGCTCTAGCCTTTGGAAGAACAGGGCATCTTTACAGAAATTTGAGGCTGGGGGATATCTTGAGCTCCAAACCTGAAGCAGCTGTGACTTCAGCGAGCTGGGGCTAGCAGACAGGTCTTCCCCTCCTGGCTTTCATACATCAGATGTCCCTAAAGACCTACCTTGCTGTGTGACCCAGGCATAGCCCACACCCTCTCTGTGCCTCAGTATCAGAGGGCAAGGTGTAAAGAGGTAAGAGTTCAGCCTCTGGAATCACAGCAATGGGTTCCAATCCTGACTCACTTGCTATCTGTCCCGAGCAAGTCCCTTTCCCTCTCTGAGCCTCCTATTTCCCTCTCTTCTGTAAAATGGGTATGAGAGGAGTCCCCACACTGGGGGCTGTTATGAGAATTGAATGAATGAATGCATCATGTAAATGCATGATATAAATGACCTACTACCCCCAAGGTGGGCTTACTATCTGGCAGGTGGTATAGTATCATCTTGGCCAAACCCCCATTTTAAGAGGAGAAAACAGAGGCTTGGGCAGGGGATGCAATTTGCCAAGGCCACACAGCTAAGGCATAGTGATGTCCCCAGCATACTCAGGTTTGTCTGATTCCAGAAGCCAAGGTCTTAACTTCCCTAGAGTTTGGGAGTCCTGGGTTTGAGTCTCGACTCTGTCTCTTGAGCCATGTGACCTTGCACAAGACCCTTTTCTCTCTGGGGTTTTTTTTTTCCTCATCTCATTAAATGACAATCTGCCTCTAAAGCCTCATGACGTTTCCTCAGATGGGAAAGTACACTAAAGTGCTTAAGCCAGCATCCAGGACGGACATGTATGTGCTCAGCAGTTGGAGGCTGCCATAACCATCACAGGCAAGTTGCTTAACGTTCTGTGCCTCAGTTTCTCTATCCCTCAAATAGGGCTAATAACAGTCTTAACTCATTGGGGTGGCCGTGAGGAATAAATGAGTTACTGTGAGCTATGCCTTAGCACAAAGCTTGGCACCTGTATGCGCTTCATAAGCACTTGCTATTATTTTTAAAGTTCCGAAACCTGTTCCAGGCCAGCACGAGACAATGGGGGATCCCAGCCCTCTGCGGGCTGCAGCTTCAGGCGCTGCCTTTGCTGCCACTCAGCTATTATTAGGCCCAGAGTCCTCATCTCAAATCCAGATGGGGAGCTACAAGGGCAGGCAGGGCCAGGCCTGGCTGGCGGATGGTTGGGAAAGCTGCTCCGGAGGCCGGTCTGGGTTTGGGCCCCACCCCGCCTGCCCTCCCTTGCCTGCAGCGGGTCCAGCCGCCACGTCTCCACTTGGCTCTGAGGTCTGCACGGAGCACTCCCTCCCACCGTGGCTGCCTCCTCTGGGAAGGTTCAGAGTATTTCCACAGCCTCAGCACTTTTCTACCCCACCCAGAGAGGCCAGGCCTGTGTGGAAACTACCAACTGGACCCTGCTCGCCTCTGGAGCCTGCAAAGGGGCCCTCTCCACTCCCGCCTAGAGGTCCTTCTGTGCCTCCTGTGAGGGTTATTGGGTCCCTCAAGGGGAAAGGGCCACACAACAAGGTTTAGAGCCCAGCCCTACCACCAACATGCTGTGTCAACTTGAACAAGTGACCTTCCCTCTCTGAGCTTCAGTGTCTTTATCAAATGGATATAATCTGAGCATCTACCTCAAAGGGCCGTGGTGATGATTAAATGAGTGAATGGCACATAATGGGCACTCAGTATGTGCCAGGTGTTGTTATTTCATGCCTGGGTGTGCCAGGCCAAGGGGGAAACAAGGGATTTGGGAGGCTGGGGATCTGGGGTGCAGAGTGGCTCCCCCTCCAAGTTGCTATATGACCCGAAGCCTGTTCCTTGCCCTCTCTGGGACTCAGATTACCTATTTGGATCACAAGGTGGGCATCTAGGACTCTACAATGCCAAGATTCAGCTGCTAGGCTGAATAGTTAAGAAACAGAACAAGAGGGCGCCTGGGTGGCTCAGTCGTTAAGCGTCTGCCTTCGGCTCAGGTCATGATCCCAGGGTCCTGGGATCGAGTCCCACATCGGGCTCCCTGCTCAGCGGGAAGCCTGCTTCTCCCTCTCCCACTCCCCCTGCTTGTGTTCCTGCTCTCGCTGTCTCTCTCTGTCCAATAAATAAATAAAATCTTTAAAAAAAAAAAAAAGAAACAGAACAAGAGCCCATGTGGACAGATGGCAGATCCCAAATGGCAGATGGCAGGGTCCTGTGATTAAGGATGAGGATTCCAGGTTCAAATCCTGTGTGAGGTGTGGGCATGGCCTGGCCTCACTGAGTCTGCCTCCTCTTCTGTATAATGATGGTTCTACCTCACAGGACTAGAGAGCTATGAGGTCCTGGTAATAACAAAATTGCCACTCATGTATTATAAGGGCGATCTGGAGCCAGGCTGCAACCCACTGAGCAGCAATTGCATAGAGCCCCTGTCATGAACTTAGATGTCAGGCATCAGGGAACCCCCCAGAAGTCACAAGAGGTCCAGGCCAGCCCACCCTGAATCCTCTCCTTTTTCCACGAGGCATCCCAGGGCCCTTTCTCCTTCCCAGAGCCCACTTGCCTCCAAGTTTCCAAGGAAGAGTCCTCCTTTCCCATCCTTCAGCACTTAAGGCCCGGCCCCCTTCTCCTCCAAGGCCAGAAGTTTATCTGGCACTGTCGCTCAGAGAACACAGCAGCTGGATGACATCATAGGGGAGACAGCCTTGCCGAACTGGTTTGCCAAACAGGTCCCCAGTCCTATTCCTGGGGCTGCTGGCCATGACCATGGGAGCTTCCAGTTCTGCCCATGAGGAAGAAGGTTACAGCCCTTGGATCCCACCAGCCCCAGTAAGGACCAGTTCTCCTCAAGGACCTCACGCTCCAGCTTCACCTGCTTGATTTTTCCCCAACAAAATCCCCATAGTCCTACCTTCCTTCCTTTGTTCATGCTGTTCCCTTCTCCAGATTGCCCTTCCCATCCCCTCAGCATGCCAAACAGCAAGTGAGGGCTTCGTTCTGTACAACTTTCAGAGTCCAGATAACTTGTCTCTCCCTACTCTGACTAGGCTGTGAGACCCCAACAGCAGGCCCAGCTCCAACCTATGTCTAACCCTCCGCTCCACCCCGCGCCCAGCAGCCCCCGGACTCCCTCATAGGCCCAAGGTTCAGGCCTTGGCTGGCCTCACAGCTGCTTGTGAGCACACCCCAAGGTGGGGTCTCCCTGAAAGTCTTGGGATTTTATGTTGCGTAGTCTAGGGGGGAAAGGGATTAGGGAGCTCAGGCCATAATTGTGCAGATAAGAAACTTGAGGCTTTGAAGGGACCAAAACTTTGCCTGGGGCAGAGCCAGCGCTAAGACCCATCACCCCTCTTGCCTTTCAGCAGGACCCTAGCTTGAGGGAGGGGAAGCCAGGGTGATTCAGGGATCTAGCGCTGCCAGCTTGATAAAATATTTATTCTCAGACTCAGGCACTGGAGCAAAATATTACCCTTGGCCCCTGAGCTGCTCCAGCCACTCCCCGCTCTACCAGTCCAGGACTGGACCTGGAGGAATCTGGACCCTTTTTGTTATAGCCCCTTGCCTCGGGAAGGCCTGAAATAGGCCAGTCACATCCCCTCATTTTACAGATGGATAGACTGAGGCCTGGTCTCCCCAGTGCCTCTAAGATAATGTGCACTTTGCTCACCTGGGATTCAGGGCCCACCCCCGTCTCCATTTCCTGCTTCATCCAAAACACATCTCTCCTCCTTCTCCTACTTACAAACCTCCTGGCCTTAACTCATACTATTCACCTGCCACAAATTCCCTTCCATGACTTTCCCCATCTTCTCTGTGTCATGGATTTCTTCACACCCTTTCTCAAGAATCAGTTTGCAAATCACCTCCTCTGAGAAGTCTTCCAGGATTTCCCCCATCCTAGAGGCAGCAAGATGGAGGCAGGCCCTCCTCATGGGATGTTTACTCCTTCCTGGGCTGTGGATGAAAGCTTTCCCGGCACTGTACCCGGCTACCCTTTGATCTTTGTTTTGCCACCACCGTCATCCCGCCCCACCCTTTGCAGGGAGGAAGAAAGAGGCCGGTAGGTCTGGAGGAGGTTCCCAGCCCTGAGGGCTTGACTGCGGGGAGGGACCTACGCACCTCTTCCGTACCGTCAAGACCTGGTTAGGGTTAGGGAGGGACCTACGCACCTCTTCCGGACGGCTAAGATCTGGTGAGCGCGTGTGCGACATATTAAGTCCGCGGGCACAGACTCACCTGTGTGGTTCCTCCCAGCCTGCGGGGCCGGGAGACGGGGCTAGCACGAAGCAAGCTATTCATTGGAGCCTCCAGCCGCCACACAGGCAGGCCCTGAGAATCCCAGGTAACCTAGGCGTGCCCCACCCCAATCGACCGTTCCCAGGGCAGCACGAAATTTGAAGTAGGACCGAGTTAGCCTTGGAGAGCGGTGCCCCTCGTTCTGGTAAATAAGATGGCATCTAGATCAAGTAGAGAGGGCCTAGATGGGACCCTCCCAGAATAAGGGGACCTGGAGCCATGGCCTCCAAAACCGGGGTCTGTTTGCTCCTCCTCCTGTGTGACCTTCAAAGTCTCCTCCCTCTCTGTGCCTTGATTTTCTCCTGTGTAAAGTGGAACCACCCCTCAGGGATGTGGGGATTAAATAAGATGACACCTTTTAAAAAAGTCTGGGAGTGTACTGGCCCTCTCTCTAGATGCGGGTGAGGTGGGGTGGCTGGGCGGTCGTCACAGAGGATCTGGACAGCAGGGCTGCGGGGCTCTGCTGGGGCAATAGGCTGAAACCACTTCCCCATTACCCCATATCACAGTGGGTAAAAGCAAATTCTGGGCTCAAAAGATGCTGGGATGAATTACATGTCCTCAACTGTAAAATGGGACAGTAACCCTGGGCTCAAATGGTCGTTATAGGGATTTTATACCTGGTACATGGCAAGTACAAAATAAATGAGTTGGTATTGTTTTTATTTGACAGACAGGACTCCAGACCCCACCTCCCGGGCTCCTTGAACAGGTAGGGTCCAATGACCCTGGAACTGTGAGTCGGTGGGAGGGTCCTGGGCCTCCAGCACGAGGTACTGCGGGCCGTCCTCCCTAGTGGATCTGAGCTCTTGGGTCCCCTGGCTGACTCCTGGTGTTGTCTTGGGCATGTTGGCCCTCTCTGGGCCTCAGTTTTCCCCATTTATTGAATGAGAGCCTGTACTCTGTATTCCCTATTTAGGAGTCTAGCGCAACCAGAGGCGAACCCTGAGGGGCTCGGAAGGAAAAGCATGACATATGAAGGCAACGTCAGTCCAAAGGTGTGTTGACTGGGGAAGGGTTGTTGTGATTGATCCTGATCCACCTGAGATGCTCCTTGAGATGCACCAACATAGGGTCGACGTGCTGCCGGTCACAGTCCCTGCTCTGAGGTGACCGGGACCAGGTGTCCCGAAAGCAGCCTGGTCCGCAGCCAAGCCCACACGCTAACGCGAGAAGGGGGCGGAGTCGGGGGAAGGGACAAGGTTTCACGAACAAAGAGGAGGGCGGAGAGGGGCTGTTCTGAAGACTCCACGAGTTGGACGAGCCCGGGCCACTTACCCCGGCTTTGGGCGCCCTCCCTGACTTTGATGCGAAGCTGCGTCCTCCTGCCGATGCCTGCCCAACCAGCCAAGGTCGCAGCGGTAGTGGCCCCAAGACTATGATCCCCTACAACCCGGCCCGCGTGGGGCGGGACTGACGTGGGGGCGTGGCCGTCAAATTGAATTTCCCCAATGGGGCACGAGAATGGGCGGGACCCTCCTAAGGACTGGCTGGCGCGGCGGCGCGGGGCGGGGCGGGCAGGGAGGCTGGCGCGGCTGGACGGGCGGTGCTTGCAGAATCTCGGGGACGGTTGCTGAGGGGGACTGGGATCCCGGTTGCGGCGCCTTCCGCCTGACCGTTCCTAGTCTCTGTCGGATCCCGAGAGACCTAGCCTGAGCCCGCGCCGAACGGTGGGCCGGACTGAGAGGTGGGTGTGCAGGCCTCTGGGAGGCACCGGGACCCCCTACGGGTCCTGGCGGTGGAACGCGGATATCTGGACAGGGGTTCTGGGACTCCCAGGCTTGGGAGCTTCCTCCCATCCACTGAGGCTCTAAGCCATGGGATAAGGTTCTAGACCGCGGGAAAGGATACCACCCACGGACCTCCAGGAGGCTCCACGACCCCCAGGGACCCTGGTCTGTGGGGGCACGCACCTTGGGGAACGTCCCACATTACTCTGAGGTCTTTCTTAATCCCCGGGGGCCGCAGGCTGTGTGTGTGACAGGGAGCCCTGGAACTGAAGTGGGGCAGCGGCGGGAGTCCCTAAGGAGAAAGACACTTCCTATAGTCCCCCGGGCGTTCTGACTTTCGCATTAGGGACCCCTGCCCCTCAGGAGACATGGGGGAACTCAGAGTGTCCACAGAACCTAAAGTCTGGTGATTGCTGAGTGGCACTTCGGGGGGATTACCCCAAAGTAGGTTGATAGAGGCAAGGACCCCAACAGAGGGAAGATGGGTGGTTAACACCCATCCAAGCCTAAGGGGATGGGAAAGGCAAGCCACCACTTGAACAGGCAGGGTCCGAAGAACCCCAACTGCGGCTTAGGGACGCCCTTCACCCCACCAGACCCCTTCACCGGATGGGGTGACTCGACAAGTGACTGTTCTGGGGAGGGGGAAGGCATGACTGAGGGATGAATCAACATGGGGTGGGGGGGGCAATCCTGGGACCATTTTAGTCCCCATACATTAAGCACCTATGGTGTGTCAGGCTGTGGTCCCTCAAATTCCATAAAGACATGAGGGCTGAAAAAAGAAGAAAGGAGCTGGAAGTTTGGGCCAGGATTTAGGGGGCCATGATGGGCAGTGATGGGGCAAGAGGGAGTGACCTGAGCCCCTAGGAGCACTTTGGAAGGGGGCTTCAGGAGCCAGAGGTGGCCAAGATTTTGATTAAATCCATCCCTGCCCTCTGGGTCTTTGGGATCCTCCTTACCCCTCTGACAAATCCCTGGCCCTCTTCAATCCTCACTTTGCCTATCCAGAGGTTGGACGGATCAGGTTCTGAAAGCCATTCTAGCTGGGAAATTCAGTTCTAAGTTTGTAAATTGGCAGGAGGAGCTGGGTGTCGGGACACCTGGCTTCATGAGGTCTAGACGATTGGCATCAGGGGGAGGGTAGGAAGGGGAGAAGGGAGGGGTGTGTATAGAGGGCTGTGGTCAAGAACTGGAAGACAGGATGTTACCTCCAGTGGATTAAATCACCTGGGGAAATGAAGGGTAGTGGCAGCATGGATTTGGATATGGGCACAGCCCACAGCCAGAGAGACTCAGCTTTTGGTCCGGGAGGGGACTGGGCAGGCCCTGGGGATAGGTGGGTGGGGCAGGAAACTGGAGTCTGGCGGGCACCCCCTGGTGGTGAGCAGGCTGTGGTGGGCCTTCTTAATCCAGGTCTCTACTCTCCCTGTTTGATGCTTAAGACAGGGAGAGAGCCCAGTTTAGGCCACACAGCCTCTGGCATCAAGTTAGCTGGGCAGAAACCAGAGACTCCCCCCCTTGGTTTGTTAAGTTTTCAACATGCCAGCCTAGGATAGAGGGGAACTCCCAGCCAGGGGCCACAGGTAGCAAGGATGGGACACCAACAGATGATCATGGGTTAGAGAGGGAAACTGAGGCACAGAGCCCAAGTGCCTGTGGTTTCCAGAGGCCCCAGCAGGCCTAATTCATGTCTGTCTCCTGCAGAATTCCCTGAGCTGGTGTCAGGTGCCACAGGCACTGGAGATCTCACCAGGAGGGGACGGACAGAGGTAGGGGCCAGCGAGATGGCGGATGAAGCCTTAGCCGGTCTGGACGAGGGAGCCCTGCGAAAGCTGGTAAGTGGCCTGTTCATCCCTGCTGTGATGACAGGCAAGCCAGGTCAGAGGCAGGGCCTGTCCAGGCTACCTCTCAGCTGACAAGAGGCGGGGTGAAAGGAGGGGGCAGGAGGAGGGCTCAGGGGAACAGGACTAAGCCTGTTATGCATGGCTGATGCAGAGGACCTAGTAGCATGTGCCTGTCCATGCCAGGTGCTAAGGCCTGGTCCCTCCCAACCCCCCACTGCCACCACCTGTTTAAACAGTAACTGCTGAGGACTCGCCCATGTGTAGCTACAGGTGTGGGGAGGCTAGATTTGCTCTTCCAAGCAACAACCTGGGCAGTGCCTGCCCCTGGAGGCTGGCCATAATGATAATAGTAGCAGCAATGATTAAAAATGCCAGGGCGCAGGGGCGCCTGGGTGGCCCAGACTCTTGGTTTTGGCTCAGGTCGTGATCTCAGGGTCCTGGGATTGAGTCCCGCATGTGGCCCCCCGCTCAGCAGGATGTCTGCTTGAGGATTCTCTCTCTCCCTCTGCCCCTCACCCTGCTCCCACACTCTCTCTCTAAAATAAATAAGTAAATCTTAGAAAAAAGTGCCAGGGCACAGCAGGGGTCAGGCTGGCTGCTAGACCATCTCACAGAAGCTGTGACCACAGCAGCTCCAAAAGCCAGGAGGGCACTGTGGCTCAGAGAGGGGAAATCACCTCCCCGAGGGCCCCCAGCTACAAAGAGGATGTGCCAGGATCCAAACAAACCCCAAAGAGGGCCATGGGGGACCAAGTCTTGGGTAACTCAAAGCCAGAAGATCCCATAAAGAGGGAAAGGCCTTGGGGGCCCTTGTAAACGCTGTCATTTTTCCCTCTCTGAGCCTCAGTTTCTTTACCTGTAAAATGGGAGGGGGAGATCTGTGCAAACATATATCTAGGCCCTAGAGCTGACATGGGGATAGGATGAGGCATGGGCCCAGATCTTAGAGTGGAAGAATAGGCCTACTCTTTTCCCAGCTTCTTGAGCGCCCTGTCTAACCATAGCCCACCCATCCCCATGCACAGAAAGGCTGTAGGGCAACACCACAGGGCAGGCATGTGCCCACTATCAAGGGCAGGGAGCTACTGAACTGGAGGAGGGGCCAGAGCCCTGCCCCCCACCAGCCCTTTACCTTTGTGAGGGTGAGCAGCCAGAGGAATGGGGATTAAAGATTTACCTTCCCTAGGGGAAGGCTAGTTGACCTACCCACCCCCATACCATTCTTCTGGAGGCAGGGGTCACTGGGCAGTGGCCCGTACCGCCATGACCTACCTAAGGCAGTCAGCCTGTGTGCCCTCAGACCAGCCCCTTAGACTCTCTGGGTGTCTGCCACCGCCACAGCCGGCTGTGTGCCCCATTGGTTTTTCAGCGGTTCCCACCACATCAACTCGACCTCCCCTCAGGAAGTCAGCTGGGGGTAGTAGAGGCAGAGGGTTCCGGAAAGAAAGCCAGGTCTCCGGGCATCTCCATGTTGAGGGGTCCACTGTGAGGCTCAGGGTTCTCCAGTCGCCAACCCCCACCCCATGTGGGATTTCAGAGAAGGAGCCAAAGCAGTAGCTGTTGTCGGCCCAGCCCCGCCCCCTCCCTGGGAAAGGACTGACTAGACGCTGCCCCTCGTCCCTGGACAGCGAAGCCGCGCGAGGTCTTTCCCACTCCCAGACCGGTTCCTCCACGGCCGGGGCGCCCGCCATTACTTCGCCCCGGCACTGCCGAGGGTCCCCGCCCCGAGCGCCGGCCTGGCTCCCGCCGGCCTGGTGGCAAGAACGGGGGCGTCCCAAGCCGGGCTCCTCCCCGCGGGGCCAGGCCTTATAAGGGAAAGCTGGCCCGCGCCCCAGCTTTGGGCCGATTCGGGGACCCGAGCAGCCGCTTCCGGCCTACGCTCCCGCACATTCCTGAGGACGGGGCGGGGTGCCTGCGCGGGATGGGGGCACTTGGGGACAGGCACGCCGCGTGTCCCTCCGCCACATACCCGGACGCCCTCCGCCTCGGTCCCGGGTTCGAGTTCAAGCTCCGACGCTCACTAGCTGGGTGACCTAGGGAAGCCGCTTAAGTGCTATGAACTTTGATTTCCTCTCCGTAGCCGGAGACATTAAAGCAGGCGGTGGCTGGGGGCTTCCTGTCGGGCTCCCCACCGGGCGCCCAGTTCGGGGCGGCCCGGGAGAGGCCGTGCCCTGGGAGGGCGGGCGGTTCCGGAGCCTGCGGGCCTTCGGCGCCCCCTGGCGAGGCCTCGCTCCACTGCCGGCCGGTCTCCCAGGGTAGCTGGAGGAGCTGGGACTGAGGAAATGCCTGGAAAGTCTTCTGTGTTGTGCTCGTGGGGAGACTGAGTCCCAGAGAGATGCCGGGGCCTGCCAGACCCCACCCCCCACTCCCCAGCAGCGAGGACAGAAAGGCCCGGAGACCCGGCCCCCAAGGAGGAGGAAGTGCCCTCTTTCCTCCCGGGAGAATGTCACTGGGCAGTTTCGGAAACCGCCCTATCCCCTTCCCCTTCCTTCTGGTGGACAATGGCGCTTTGTACTTCCTTCCCTCCCTCCCACAGCCCCCTCCACACACAACGGTGGGGCTTGAAAGGGCGGGGAACATAGGCCACACAGCAGGGCTACTGTGGGCAGACAGTATACCCAGGCCCAAAGGATAGGGTCATGCTGGGGATGACCAGTGGAATAGGTTGTCCTTCCCCCAGCCCCACTCCACTCATTTGGTGGGGGGATCAGATGGAGGATCCTATTTTCCAGATGGGAACAGTGAGGCTCCTAGGGATTACAGAGGTAGCCAAGGTTCCACAACAGGCTGTTTTCAGGGACAAGAACCCCATCTCTGGAACCCAGGGCATTCAGAAGGGATACCCAGGAGACAGAGGGCTAGTCATTGCATCTCTTAGTGTCTTTACCCTCTGTACAGGGGGACTGAACCAGTTGACCCCTCAATCACCAAGTGTACCACGGATTGTCCACAATCTCCAAGTGTACCACAGAAAGCTCTAGTTCTGAGGCCAGGCCTGGAGGGTGGGAAGGTGAGCCTCATTGTCCCTCCCTCTGCTATAATAGGCCCCCTTTATAGTTCTCTCTAGTCCAGGCTAGAGAGGGTTCCTTACACAGTGGTGCCAAGGTCCTTGAGGTACCCACCATGGCAGACAGACCCTAGCAACAGAGCTATCTTCAGCTCAAGGCTGACCCTGGAGTCAGAGAAACATGGGTCCAAATCCTGGCTCAGGTCATTTGGCTGTAAGCAAATGACTTCTCCCCCTTGAACCACGGTTTCTTCATCTGTCAGAGAGGAGTAATAAAGTACCTAGGTTTCTGTGAGATTAAGACAGACTGGGGGCTCAGTGCAGGATCTGTCATTTAGGGTCTCAATAAATGTTACTGATATCTTGTATCTTGTACTCATTTACCCTTGCCTTTCTCTCCTCCTAAGCGGCTAGAACCAAGGAGAGGGTGATGTTTACTGCATGCACAGCTATGCAGGGGGACCCCAAGTCACTGACCCCATCCCCACCCACTGCCCTGAGGTGGGAGCCATTGTTCCATTTGGCAAATAAGAAAACCGAGACACAGATTGGTTAAGGACATGTTCCTGACCACCCAGCCAGGCGTGGACTGAGGCTGGAGCAAGCTGGGGGTTCTGGCATGAGCCTCAAGGAACCCTCCCATAGCTCCTCAGAAATGTGGAGCCTGAAGGAACCATGGAGGGATCTGTCCTCCAGAGCTCTCCCCCTACTCTTTTCAGACTAGGACAAGTGACCTGATGGCAGATTGGGCCAGCCCATACACCCTGCTGAAACCTATCCCCATCACTTCTTGGCCTCCCATCCTGGAGTAGGAAGGAATGACTGGGGAGGAGGCTATAAGGAAGGAGGTAGAGGGTTCCTGGACCCTACCCCTGAATGATTTCTCCAGGCCAGTCCTCTCTTTCTTGAGCCACAGACTGTAGTGGGGAGAGGTACCGGGGAGGCGGGGGGGAGGGCACAACAGAATTGGCTGACTCTGCCCAGCGAAGGTGCCCTTTCCTGAACCTGGTTAGACCAGCCGCCTCCAATTTCCCAGGGATTGAGAGGCCCAGAAGCTGGTGGGAGCTCCTGTCCCCCCATTGATACCCTCTCTAGGGCCCTGGGTAGACCCTAGTGCAGCTGCATTATCTATCTGGGGAACTGACCCTCCTACTCTGGGCCCTGGTCCCTTTGATGGTGGTTAGGATTGGGTCAGTACAGGGGGAAAAAAATAGCCCCCAGCCAGGCAAGAAACTAGGACTCCTGAGCACCTGCTTCTGCTTCCGTTTTCCCATCAGTCCAGTGTGGATGAGGCTGCTACCCCCAGCAAGGCTGTAGTGCTTTGGGACCAGAACATGAGAATCTTCTTTGCTCACAGGGTGGACTCCAGCTGCCCTAATCACCCTTTCCTCTCCCAGGGACCCTGTTAGGAGCCCATAGGGTGGCCTCCCTCTTCCTGACTCCCAGGCTCTTGGGGATTTGATGAAGGACTCTGAGACAGGAGTCAAATCTCAGGAAGCAGTGCCTGGCTTGGCAACTAGCCCAGGTGGGCAGTTGCTGGCCACCCGCTCTGTAAACCACAGTGCCCAGCGGCCTGTCCAGGAGCTCTGGTTCCATGAGCCGGGTCTCCCCGAGACCCTGGGTGGGTGGGAGGGCAGGCTCGTGACAGGCATGTGGCAGAGAGAGTAGAGACAGACCACTCATTGTGGCCCAGGCCAAGCTGTGGGCCGCTGGTGCCCGCCCTCCACCCTGGCAGCCAAAATGACTCGCCCCTCACCCCTGCCCGCCCCACAGTTGGAGGTCACAGCGGATCTGGCAGAGCGGCGGCGCATCCGCTCAGCCATCCGGGAGCTGCAGCGGCAGGAGCTGCAGCGTGAGGAGGAGGCCCTGGCATCCAAGCGCTTCCGTGCCGAGCGGCAGGACAACAAGGAGAACTGGCTGCAGTGAGTGGCCAGGGCGTTGGTCATGCAGGTGGGAGGAGGCTGGCGTTGTGCAGGCGGGCATGAGCACAGCTGTGTCTGCCGCCCATCTGGGTGTGCCGATGGCAGTGCAGGCCGGCATTTGGAATACACCGGGATGAATGCGGGCCCGGACCACTCGCCGGTCACAGGGCCCTGGACACACCCGTGTTGACAGCACGTCTGAGCCTGTGGTTTTAGTGCTCACGGACATGGGCAGGCATGTGCCAGTGGGGAGCCAGAGGGGGTGCACCGCTCCCTGCCCCTCTGTCAAGGTTCTGGGTACCCTGTCCTGGCCCCTCCCCTCAGCCCACATCCTCCATGACTTGGCTACGGCAGTGGCGGTTATAGTCCCGATGTCCCTGCAGCTCTCAGCAGCAGGAGGCGGAGCAGCGAGCTGCTCTGGCACGGCTGGCAGGGCGGCTGGAGTCCATGAATGATGTGGAAGAGCTGACCGCGCTGGTGAGGCCCAGGCCAGGGCAGGGGCTGGGGCGGCGGGGCAGGTGAGGAGCCGGCCTCCGCAGTCCAGCACCTGTGGCCTGCTTCTCATCCCCAGCTGCGAGGTGCCGGTGAGTATGAAGAACGCAAGCTGATCCGAGCTGCCATCCGCCGCATAAGGGCCCAGGAGATCGAGGGTAGGTGCCCTGCCCTGGCCCCGCTCTGTGCCCTGCTGCATGCTCCCCCCAGCACCTCCGGGCCACGCACCTGACATTTTGTCCTTCCCTTCCAGCTGTCACGTTGGCTGGGAGGTTGTGCAGCGGGCGTCCCAACAGTGGCTCAAGAGAGGAGAGCAAGGGGCGGGCAGCACAGAGGCTGGAACGGTGTGAGGTAAGGAAGGTGAGCAGGGTGGGAGCGTAGCCCAGTGTCCTGTGCCCATGGATGCCAGCAGCAAAGAGCACCTGTGTGTTTTTGCTAGGCTGGTACTTGACCCAGGTGGGGGGGGGGGGGCGGGACACCAGGGCTCTATCTCAGGCCCCTGCCTACTCTCCTGGGCTACTTCTGGCCACATGTCTAGACTTTGCATTTACCCAGTCTAGACTTTGCATTTACCCAGACCTTCCCCCCAAAGTGGTCTTGTCTATAATGCTCCCGAGTGTGTCTCCCCTTATCACCCTGCTGCCCCCCTCTCACCCACCATGGCCATCCAGCCTCTACTCGGTAGCTAATGCAATCTCCCTGAAATGCAGATCTGACCCTGGTACCTCCCCAGCTTAAACCCATCCTGAGGGCTGTCCCTCCCTATCCAAACAGCCCACATCCTGACTTTGGCTTATCAGGGCCTACCTATCACATCCCAGCTGACTGGTGGAACACTGTTCACAGAGTTGACTGTTCTCCAGGGAGTGTGGTCAAGCTGTGTAGATTCCTTAAGTGGCCAGCAGAGGCCGCTGGGTCCCAGTCACTGAAGGACTACCCCCACAGACACACCCACTGATTAGCCAGGCTAGGATCAGGGCTCTGGGGCCTCAGCTCCAGAGATCTGTTAAGGCCGGGAGTCCCCAGCAGGTCACCTTTCATCCCCAACCCCTGGCATAGGATCTGGTCCTCTCTGAACTACCCTCCACTAGGCAGTGCCAGGAGGTTGGGAAGTGAGGATCGGTGTCCATGCATGTGCAGGTGTGCCCACAGGAAGCTATGCCTAGCCCCTCTGCTTTTCATGCTCTGCCCTGGGCACCTGACAGCCTGGGGAGCCTTTGGCTGCATCCCGTGGGTCACCCACAGGTGCCAGAGCCAGAGAAACAGGAGCAGCAGGCAGAGGTCCCAGAACCAACCCCAACCCCCCAGGGCACCAGCCGGGATGTGACCACGGTGACACTCCTGCTGCGGGCCCCACCTGGGGGCACACCCAGCTTACCTGCCTCACCCGTCAGTTCACCCACCACTGCTTCTCCTGAGCCTCCACTAGAGCCTACTGCGGCCCAGTGTCCTGCTGCTGAGGCTGTGGGCAGTCCCGAGGCACCCTCCAGCCCACCCAGGGCCACCAGTCCTGAGCCCCAGGAAGCACTAGCCACCCCCAGCACGGAGAGGCAGGTGGTCAGCAAGGTGAGTGTGGATGAGGGACAGGGATGCCAGGCAGGTGAGCTCCTTGATTTGGGAGTCAGGCCCTGCCTATGCTATGTCTCCCCTGCAGCTCCTGCCTGGCCCCACAGAGCCCCCAGCTGTCCAAGGCCCCACCAAAGGTCCTTCCAATACAAAGAGAGCAGGTGAGGGTCCCAGGAGGGGTAGCTACAGGCCTCCCCCTCCGTGTCTGGAAAATGGGCTCTAGTGCCTAGACAGCTTCAGCTTCTTCAAGGCTAGGCAGTCCCTGACACTCCTCCCACTGCCCTGAAGTGTCCCCACCCCCAGCCTGGCCCGCCCCCCCCAACCCACCCCCCCCAACCCATGGCCAGAGGCCTCCCCACAGCCTTGAAAGGCAACGGGCCTCAGGCACATTCTTTTCCCCAATAAGGGAGTGCGCCCATCTCCCAGCTGAGGCCATGGGCAGTCCTGGCCTACTGGCCGGGGGGGGGGGTCCCCCATCCCCATCGGCAGGGAGGATCTGGGCACCCTTCCTCCAGCCCAAGCCCTAGCCCCAGCCCCCAAGAGTGTCCAGGTCATCCTAGGGTCAGTGTGGGAGGAGAAGGAGGAGCCTATAAGATAGATACAGCTGAGTGGGGGGCCAGGAGCTAAGGAGGTACAAGACGGGATGGGGAGGCTGGGGTACAGGAAGGGGTTGGAAGGCTGAGGTGGTATGGAGGAGAGAACTGTGAGAGGTGGAACCCCCATATCCACATCTCCTTTATCTTCCCCCACCTGGCCACCACCCTTTCTCCAAACTGCCAGACCTGTCTGGACCCCGTCCCTGCCAACGCTCCCTGTCCGTGCTCAGCCCCCGCCAGCCAGCCCAGAACCGAGGTACTACCTGTTCCCACTACTGTAGACTCGGGGCAGTCCCTGTCCCACCAAGTCACTGATAGCCCTCTTACCCCTTCTAGAACCCCCGACCCCTGCCAGTGGACCTTCCCCATTCCAGCGGGCCGGCTCCGTGCGGGATCGTGTGCGCAAGTTCACCTCTGATTCTCCTATGGCTGCTGGGCTCCAGGATGGTCCACCTGGGTTGGCCCTGGGTCCCTTGACCCCCACAAGACTCTTGGGCCCCTCCCACACCAGCACTACCCCTGCCTCCTCTTCCAGTGGCTCCTCCTCACGGGGCCCCAGTGCCACCTCCTCCCGCTTCAGCAAGGAGCCACGAGGAACAGCCAGGCCCCTGGCCCAGCTTCAGAGCTGCCCCGGGGAGGAGGGCCCCAGGGGGCGGGGCTTGGCTGCCAGGCCCCTTGAAAACGGAGCAGGGGGGCCCGTGGCCCGCTCAGAGGAGGCCAGTGCCCCGCTTCCCGTGCCTGTCGGCACTGCTGAGCCAGGGGCCAGTATGAAGACCACATTCACCATCGAGATCAAGGATGGCCGTGGCCAGGCATCCACTAGCCGAGTGCTGCTGCCCACAGGCAACCAGAGGGCAGGTAGGCCTCCCTGCTGTCTCCCCACTGCTGGGGATGAGTGCCTGCAGCCAGCCACCCAGCTCTACACATAGGGCAAGTGCTGTGGCCAGGGTTCAGGGTGTCTCCAAAGGGTGTGCTGGGAGCAAGGGGCACCATTAACCTTGGCTGGCATTGCCCTCACTGCAGCTGATCTGACAGGAGCCCTTCTCCCCCTCCAGAACTGACGCTGGGGCTACGGGCGCCTCCCACCCTCCTCAGCACCAGCAGTGGGGGCAAGAGCACCATCACCCATATCAGCAGCCCTGGGACCCTGGCCCAGCTGGGTAGCGTCACTCACGTCACCAGCTTCAGCCATGCCTCCCCCGGTAGTCGGGGAGGCCGCAGCATTAAGGTGAGCCCCTCCTTACCCCACCAGCCTCACGATCCATCAATCTTATATAGACTGCTTCAGCCTGTAGGGCTAGCGGGGTTCCTCTGGCTCTGCTCCTCCCCCATTGCACACACACGGAAACTGAGGCCCAGACAGAGCAGGTGGCTACCTACAGTCCAGAGCCAGTTGGTGGCAGAGTTAAGGGCAGACTAGGGTCTGTATCGCCCACTAGGTGTGTCAGAAGCTTACTCTGTACTGGCCTCAGGCTTCCCACGTGCTGATCTCTGGTCCTTACTCCAAAATTGGTTGGTTCATTCCTAATGAACAGATGGGAAAATGGAAGCTCAGAGAGGGTGGTGATGAGGGCTTGCCCCCTCTTCCTGTGGTAGTCTCAGTGTCCCTGCTCCTACTCCAAACTGAGCCTCAGCCCCAAGAAGCAAAGCTGCTGATCTCATCCAAGATCAGCCTGGCCTCTTAGGAGATTGGAGATTAGTGATTACCATCTGCATCAGCATCTCTCAGGGGCTGAGCAGAAGCATTGATGGGAGGACAGGCAGGGGTACCGATCAGGTGAGGCAGCAGCCTAGCAGGTGCCATGAGAACTGAATACGCTGCACCCTTCCATTATTCATTCCTGAGCCTGGGATCAGCTGGCTGGGAGCTCAGCTGGGGAAGGAATCCCCAGTGGGCCGTCCGGCTGCCCAGGTAATGTCCTCTGGGCTGCACTGGGGACTGAATGGGACTTTGGTTGAGGTGAGATGGCTAGAGCCTTCTCGGGGGTGACTGGGAGAGGGTGGGGGCAAGAAAGCACCCTTTCCCCTGCAGAGCAGGACCTAACTGCTCTCTGCCAAGAGAATGAGGGGATGGTGGCCGAGGCCCTTGAGGTGGGTGGGAGGTACAACCGTGAGCTCCGCATCTGATACCACCAGCTCACCTCAGTTTCCCCATCTAGAATCAAGGGAAAGCAGAAAAGTGCCTAAAATGTGCTCAAAATCTGTGGTTGGATCCCAGGGCCACAGGCAGGCCAGAGAATATTTATGTTAGGGACGAGACACTTGTTATAGCAGATTGCTCAAAGTCCCGCCTCTCTGTGCCTCCATTTCCCCCATTTGTTCAAGGCTTTCTAAAACTGCATGGCCTAAAGGCAAAGGAGTGCAGGCTCTGGAGTCTGGCAGACTGGATCCTCACAGTTAATGCAAATGGTGGCCCAGGCAGACCCATTCCTTGCTCCCTGCCTTGATTTCCCCATCTGTGGGGCATGGGGCTGTGGCCTAGGTAGTCCTTCAGGACCTGTGCAGCATTTTTGTACTGCCAGTCTGTGATCTCTGCAGGGCCAGGGCCAGGCCTGGCAGTCTGCCTGCTTGGGCAGGCCACCCCTCCCCCACAGCCCCCTCCACAGGGAGCCCAGAATAGGTTTCTATTTGGGCCCCAGCCTCAGCTGGCGGGTGGCAGGCTGGGAGGCCGGGAGGCCAGCAGGGGCGGGGCAGGCCCACTGCCCTTGCCTTCGCCCTCAGGCCAGCTGCAAAGACTCTGACACTGCCAGCCAGAGGCAACTGTCCCTACCACTGTGCCCCTCGTTACCCCACCATAGAGCCCCTGCCATCACCATGCCAGGGGTACCTGGGCCTGGGTCTGAGCTGGCTGCAGCCCTTGAGGAGCGATTGGGCTTGGCGCTGGAGGAGCTGCGGGCAGTGGCTGAGGCAGGCCGGGCGGCAGTGACCCAGGCGGCTGAGGCAGTAGCCTCAGCCATGGAGCCAATGGCCCGGGCAGCTGAAGAGCTGCGGGTGGAGACGGCAGCACTGAGCCGGCGGCTGGATGCACTGGGCAGGCAGGTGGAGGTGCTGAGCCTGCGGCTGGGGGTCCCACTTGTGCCTGACCTTGAGCCTGAGCTGGAGCCCAGTGAGCTGCTCCTGGCCGCTGCCGATCCTGAGGCCCTCTTCCAGGCGGCTGAGGATGCCGGGACCCCCGTGGCCCACCCGCCTGCCTTCAGCACCCGCCGCCGCTCCTCTGCTGGCCCTGCCTGCAGCGGCAGTCTCGTAAGTCCCTATGGGCTGGGGAAGGGGGGGGGTGGTTTTGAGTGGGTTCTCCCTCTGCTGAGGGGCCTTAAGTTATGCCACTACCTTCTCTGAGCCTCAGTTTAACCTATCTGCAGAGGGACTGGGATGCCAGTGCTCCAACACTCAGGCGAGAGGGTGCCAGGCTCCTGGCCCTGAGGCATGCCTGGTGGCTGCCCCAGCGGCCCCTGGCTAGGGCCCAGCCCCCACCCCCACCCCTCCTCTGCCCCAGCCAGGCTGAGTCTCCCTAAAGCAGCTGCTACTTTGGCTCTCCTTACCCTCAGAGCAGACAGAGAGGCCCTGCCAGGAGGGGAGGGGCTGTGATAATTGGGCTGGGGGCTTGTCCGCAAATGGTTGGAAGGTGGCCTGGGAGGGGTAGGGTGCTAGGTTGGGGCTGCAGGCCCCTTAGGGGGAGCAGGGGCAGGCTTCAGAGAGGACTTGGCTCTGAGCAGTCCCAGTCGGACACCTGGTCAGGAGCCCAAGGGCCCTGGTCCAGCCCCTTTGGGGTGTGTGTGTGTATGTGTGTATGTGTTTGGCATGTGCTGCCTGGGCACTGGCCCAGGAGGACCCAGGCCTTGGGAACTGCCAGGACAGAGCACAGCCTGCCTGGGAGGGGGCTGGGAATGAAGTAGCAGAAAGTTAAGCTACCTTCAGCTGAGACCCCAGGCTACATCACACTTACAGAAGGACTGTGGGCAAGTCATGCAGCTACCCTGAGCCTGTTTTCCCTTATGGTAAATAGGGACAGTAAAATCCCTAGTGTTTATACAACACTTAATACCAAATGAAAATCACCATTGCTGGCACTGCTAATTGTATTAACACCATTCCGGGTAGATGGGAAGCCCTATGGCAAGGCTATCAGTGCCTCTTCCCTGAGTCTGACCACAATATGACCATCCTTGCATGGGCAGTCTGGCCAGTTGGTGGATATTTCTAAGGCTGTGCCCATAGACCCAGGGCCTGGTCCCCTGTCCATTGGGGGCATGGTTGGTTTCCTCTACACCCCTCCTTAAAATCCACGCCCTCTCCCCACCCTGCAGATGGAGCCAGAGCCAGTAGCACCCCCCTCTGCAGCAGTGGAAGTGGCTAATGGCGCCGAGCAAACCCGGGTGATCAAAGCACCAGAGAGGCGGAGCCCGCTGAGCGCTGAGGAGCTGATGGCCATCGAGGATGAAAGCATCCTGGACAAGATGGTATGGCCAGATCTGGTGGGCTAGGGGTTGGCAGGAGGCAGGAACCAGCAGCCAGCAGGTGGGTAATGACGGGTTCTATCTGCAGCTGGATCAGACGACAGACTATGAGGAACGGAAGCTCATCCGGGCTGCACTACGTGAGCTCCGACAAAAGAAGAGAGGTAGAGAGCCACTTGCCCCACTCCAGATCCAGCTGTTCCATTGCCCAGCTGCTCCCCTTACGCTGGGGTCCATTCATGGACACTCTAGTTCAGTAAACTGCCCTACCCAGCTTCTCTAGCCCCAGATGTTCCCTTACCTCCTTCCCCCTGGATCCAGCTTCTCCCTTCCCTAGCCCCTTCTTTCCCCCTGGTGACCCCAGTTATACCATCCCCAACCAGCTTCTCCTCTCCTTCCTAGACCTAGTTACTCCCTTTCCTAGCTACTCCTCCTTGGATCCCATTGCTTCCCCAAGTGCTGCCAACTACTCCTTCCCTGAATCCAAATACTCCTTCCCCCAGCTGCTTTTCTCTCCTTGAGAGCCACTGATGACCACCATAGCCTCTGCCCCCCACCCAGCTTCCCCTTCCCTGAGCACTTCCTGGACCCAGCTATTCTTTCCCTCAGCTTCTAGATTCATTTGCTGCTCTAGATACTCGCTGAATCTGACTGCTTCCTCCAGGCCCCACTAATGACCACCTAGCCCCTGTGCCCACCCACCTACTTCTTCAGGCCCACTTACCCCTTTTGCCATCTTCTCTCCTGACCACTCTTTCCCTGTATTGAATTACTTCTCAGGTACCTCCAGTTACTCCCTCCTTGGATCTAGATAGTGCCCAGAATCTTCCTCCAGCTGCTCTTTTCCCACCTAAGGCCCATTTAAAGACCCACTCAGCTACTAGCCTCACTCAGCTTCTTCCCTGAACTCTGCTACTTCCTCCCTAGATCTGCATATTCACTCTGGAATAAGTTACTCATTCCCATAGAAACGCCCTTCTTGGATCCAAATACTTCCCCTTTGAGTTTAGCTCGTCCATATTCCCCGTTTCTGCCTGAGTCCATTGCCACACACCACACCCCCCCCCCCCCCCCCCCCCAGTTATAGCTTTCCCCTCACCCTCAGCTACTCCTAGAGAGGGCCTTTGTCTCCTGTGTCTTCAGCATTTCTAACAAGTTGCCCTCCACCCCATCTTGTGTGCCCTGTGTGCCCATGCATATGTGCTGTGTGGGTGATGGGTGGCCCTTCTGGGCATGCATGGGGCATCCCCCCCACCCCCCGCCCAGACCAGCGGGACAAGGAACGGGAACGGCGGCTTCAAGAGGCACGGGCCCGGCCAGGGGAGGGCCGTGGCAACACAGCCACTGAAACCACCATGCAGCACAGCCAGAGGGCAGCCGATGGCTCAGCTGTCAGCACTGTCACCAAGACTGAGCGGCTCGTCCACTCCAGTAAGGGGGCCAAACAGGGCTCAGGGCTCCAGGTGGAATATAGCCACCCCACTGGCCCCATGCCTCACATTCTTCCTCTCATCCCCTGCCCCTCCAGATGATGGCACACGGACGGCCCGCACCACCACAGTGGAGTCCAGTTTTGTGAGGCGCTCGGAGAGTAAGGCCGCCTGGTGTCGCCCTGTGCCTGCCTGCCTGCCCACCTCCTCAGACTCTTCCTCAAGCTCTCTCTCCGTACCTTCATCTGTGTGTCTCTCTGTCCAGCAGTCACTTTCTCTTCTCTGCCTGTGGCTACCACCATCCCCCCCACAGCCCCCTGCCCTACCTCCTGACGTCCAGCCAAAGCCCTCACCCTGCTCCTCTTCCCCTTTCTTGTAGATGGTGGCAGCAGCACCCTGGTGCAAACCAAGACCTTCTCCTCGTCATCATCCAAGAAGATGGGCAGGTGAGCACAGGTACCCATCATCCCCTGACCACGTGGAGTCAGAGCCACATGGGACCTCACTGCACACCCATTCTACAGAGGGGTAGACCATGGTGCTGGAAGGTGATAAGAATACAGTCAGGGAGAGTCAGAGCAGGAATCAGGCCACTCCTGGTCCCCTTGCGATCTCACCTAATCCTCAACCACATCACTGGGGAGGCCAGAGTTTTGCTCAGGGTCTCCCAGCTCTGAGTGGCAGTGATAGCACTGAGCCCGTAGAGAGGACTGCCTGCCACTGAGCTGCCTGGTGGCCCTGCCCCTTCCCAGTGTCTGCAGACCACGTTCCATGTCACAGAGCACTTTTGTACCTTATTCCATGAGGGAGGAGTACATCTCCATCCCACAAAGTATATCGGGGCTGGTAGGATCAGAATTCAGGCTGGGAACCAGAGGGGTTCAAGAACTCTGAGTCAGGGGGCGCCTGGGTGGCTCAGTTGTTAAGTGTCTGCCTTCGGCTCAGGTCATGATCCCAGCGTCCTGGGATCAAGCCCCGCATCGGGCTCCCTGCTCAGCGGGAAGCCTGCTTCTCTCTCTCCTACTCCCACTGCTTCTGTTCCCTCCCTCGCTGTGCCTCTCTGTCAAATAAATAAATAAAGTCTTTAAAAAAAAAAAAAAAGAACTCTGAGTCAGAAAAGACCTGTGTTCAAGTTCTTGCACTGCTGAATCCCTTACCTCTGAAACCTGAGGCCAGAGGCCTCCCTTCCCTTGTGAAGTTTAAGATTTTTATTTATTTATTTATTTGAGAGAGAGAGACACAGCGAGAGGGAACACAAGCGGGGGGGAGTGAGAGAGAGAGACGCAGCCTTCCCACCGAGCAGGGAGCCCCATGTGGGGCTCGATCCCAGGACCCTGGGATCATGACTGAGCCACCCAGACGCCCCTCCCCTTGTTAAGTTTAAAAATGGCACATAGGAAAGGCTCAATAGATATGAGCTATTATTATTACCATCATTCTGATTATGCTGGTGGGTATTATTAGTTGATAGTGCCCAGAATCTGAACTCACCTAGTAACTTGATCAGAGAGTGAGCCTTCTCAGAGAACTCCCCAGGGGCCAAGTCTGTCGAAAAGAGTGGCTCCCACCTTCTTGTCCTTTGAGCTTCAGTCTACTCTGCAAAATGGGTGTGATAAGGACGCCTCCCCTGCTGACCTGTGTTGCCGGTGGTGGATATACCGCAGGGTGTAGGGTACAACAAGACCCCTCCCTTGGCAAGTGGGGGTCGAGGCTCAGGAGGAGCCTAACAGTCGCCTCCCTACCCTCCCCCCCAGCATCTTTGACCGCGAGGATGACGCCAGCCCGCGGCCCGGCAGCCTGGCGGCACTCGAGAAACGCCAGGCAGAGAAGAAGAAAGAGCTGATGAAGGCGCAGAGCCTTCCCAAGACCTCGGCCTCCCAGGCGCGCAAGGCCATGATTGAAAAGCTGGAGAAGGAAGGCGCCGCGGGGTGAGTAGCAGGGGGCGTGGCTGGGCGGGGCCAGAAACGGGAAGGCGCCTTGGGAGCTGTGCTGGGAGGGGCCTGAAGGACGGGGAAGGCGGGGCCTGGGACCAGCTGGATGGGCGGGCGGAGGCAGCGTCCCCTATGGTGTTGTGACCAGGCCTACCCTCACCACCACCCACCCCCACGCGCCCCTGCAGCAGCCCTGGTGGACCCCGCGCAGCCGTGCAGCGCTCCACCAGCTTTGGGGTCCCCAACGCTAACAGCATCAAGCAGATGTTGCTGGACTGGTGCCGAGCCAAGACGCGTGGCTATGAGGTGAGCTCTATGAGGCCAGGCAGCCTAGCTTCTTTCGTCTCCCCACAACCCCCACCCCGCAGCTCTGCAGAACTCCTTCTCACACCCTGTGCTTTTCACAGCCCCCGTGCCTGGCAGGGAGGATGGAAGCCCTCTTTTGGGATGAGGAAACAGGCTCAAAGAGGACACACAACATGCCCTAGATTCCAGAATAAGTGATTAAGTGGCAGGGCCTAATGGGGGCCCAGTTCAGAGCCAGACCTCACCCTTGGAGTCCCCCCTCATTGCTCTTGGAAATGGGAGTGGGTGAGCCGGGTAAATTTCTATAAGTAAGGGAAGGAGTGAGGGAGGCATGACCATGGTCTTAGCTGGGTGGTGCTGGGCCTCCTGGTTGCTCTGTGCCTATACGTAGCAGACGTGGGAGTTGACAAACTCAACTGAAGGATGCTCGTGTTCCCACTGCCCAACCACTGTGCAGCCTTGGGAAAGCTACAGGGCCTCTCTGACCCCAGTTGCCCTACGTCTGGAATGCCAAACGCTGGGGGCATAGAAGTTAATGGGGAAGCTGACCAATCCTTCCACCACCCATACATAGCACGTGGACATCCAGAACTTCTCCTCAAGTTGGAGTGATGGGATGGCCTTCTGTGCCCTGGTGCACAACTTCTTCCCCGAGGCCTTCGACTATGGGCAGCTCAGCCCGCAGAACCGGCGTCAGAACTTCGAGGTGGCCTTCTCATCTGCTGAGTAAGTGTGGGCCCCAGCCCTGCTGGTGTCAGCTGGGCATCTGGGGCTGTGCATCTGGGCCAGGCCCAGCTGCCCCAAGGCCCCTTAGAGCTGGCCAGCTGCACTGTCAGACAGCGGCTGAGATCCCCCCTTCCCCAGAAAGCCCCTGTCCTCTCCACCCTGCCCACCCGCCGCTGAGCGTGCCAGGTGCCCGCCGGAACGAAGGAGCCGCCGGCCGCCTACCAGCCCCGGCCAAGGCCCACCAGGTGGCCCTGTCCATATCCCCTCCATCCTCCCTCTGCCCCCTCCTCCCTCTCTCTCTCCCTTTCTCTGTCCTGCTCTCCTCCCACTATCACCAGAGCTTCCTGCTCCCACGGGATCCCGGCTGGAGATTCCAAAAGGAGGCTCCTGGCCCCGGGCACCGTGCCCGCCCAGCCTATATAGGTGTTGCCAGAGGCTTATATAGGACATCAGCAAGCCCTCCACTTTGGAATCGTTACCCCGTCTGCTCACCTCACCCTCAGCACCCTCCATCTGTCTTTCCTTTTCTCCTTTTCTCTTTCTGGTTCCCCCAGATTTCTTCCTCTTCCCCCTCCCCCACCTCCTCTCACGCCTCCCTCACCCCCCCTCCCTGGGGCACAGCCCTCCTCTCCAACCTCAGTGCCAACGCCATTGCCCCACACCCCGTTCTCGCTTGCCCCAAGAGTTCTCTGCATCTGTGACTGGTCTGGCCCCCCACCCCTGTCTGCATCGCACACCATTAGTGATGGGTAGTGAGCGGCACGTCCACAATGGGGAAGGGGCATGCGGGGGGGGCCGGCCGACTGCAGCACTGAGAACGTAACTGAACTCTTGTCTCTGTGTGTGTGTGTATGTGTGTGTCTCTCTGTTCTCCTCCCCTTTCTCTTCTCTGCCTCTTCCCCCTCTTCCTCTCCCGGGCCCTGCCTCCCTCCCTGCCCCTTCCCGGCCCCCTACCCTCCCCAGGACCCATGCGGACTGCCCGCAGCTCCTGGACACAGAGGACATGGTGCGGCTTCGAGAGCCTGACTGGAAGTGCGTGTACACGTACATCCAGGAGTTCTACCGCTGTCTGGTCCAGAAGGGGCTGGTAAAAACCAAAAAGTCCTAACCCCTGCTCAGGGGCCCCACGGTGAGAAATGCTGCCTCGCCCACCTGTGCTGTACGCTGGAATCTGCTCAGAGGGGCACAGAGAGAGACCAGGGAGGTGGGTGGGAGAAGCAACAGGATCCTGAGAAGAGCCGGAAGGAGCCAGACATGGCCCGATCTTCTGGTAGCTTGGGGCCTAGCAGGCAAGACCATTCTTCTAAAGGGGCGGTGATGACCCACATGAGTAGGACTGAGATGGAGCAAGCCCAGGAGGGGACCCCAGAGGAGGCACCTGAGCCGGCATGCAGGCCCAGGACAGCTATCTGAAAAAAGTGCAAACCGAGCTGGGATCTGAATGACAAGTTCAGGATAAAGGAGGGAAAGGGAGTCCCGGGCAGAGGGATGAGCCTATGCACAGGGCTGGGGTCGAGAGGGAAAGAGAGCATGGCACACTTGGGAAGGGAAGGAAGTTTAGTCTGGGTAGGAAGGGGAGAAAGGGCCACAGGAGCTTGAACTTCCTCCTGAGGACGAGAGTCATAAAAGATTTCCAAACAGAGAAGGGATGTATGTGATCTGGTTAGCATTCTAGAACAATGCCTGGATGAGGGATAGGGAGGGAAGGAATGGGCTAGATAGCTGAAGCAGCTTAATAAGAAACTGGACAGGCTTCCTGATGTATCCAGTTAGGGAGAGAGAAGGAGGCTCAAGGAATCTGCTAGGCCTCCAGTTTGGGCACTGGGGATCTGTTGGTGCCACACTCATTGGAGAGCTCAAGAGTGGGGCCAGTGTAACAGGAAGATGTTTCTGGATCTCCACAGCAGCTCTGGCATTTTCTCTCTAGTCACCTCACCTCAGGGCCACAGTAGAGAATTCAGGTCCTGAGCGAACTGTCCCTTCCAGACGAGCTGCTCAGAGAAGGAGAAAGGTGGCTCGGCGTCCTGGAGGTTTTAGGTCAGAGACAGGGCCAGAAGCCGGAACGCCAGACTCCCCACTTAGCGGCTGTTTTCCTTACCCCATCACTTTTCCCACCTGTTGTGTAGAGAGAAGAAAAGACAAAGGCTCAGAGGGAGCAAGGGGATTGCCCAAAGTAATGTGAGTCAGGGGCAGAGCTAGCCGTGCACTCAGATGCCCCTTGGGGCCTGGAGCCATGTCGGGGGCAGCCCACATGTGCACACATATACCCAGAGAAGCCATGCAGGTGAGGGGAGGATGGGCTTGGTTCTGTGTCCAGGTCATATATGGACTTAGGAGCTGCTGCCGAGCAGGCTGGCCTGGAAGGAGAGGGGCCAACCCAGCCCTGATCCAGTTGGAAAGTGTGACTCAGCCGCGCTGTTGCTCGAATTGCCCTGTGTTTGGCCTGTCACTGGGGCAGCTGGAGCCCTGCGCTGTGAGCCCCAGTGTAAACAATGGCTTTATAAGGTCTCCAGGGAAGACACCAGAGGCAGGAGGGAGCTCCACGTTGGGGAGCCTGGGATCCCTGGGGTGATAGCCACAGCTTGAAGAAGATGCAGAGGGAGGCTGCCTCTTTCCCCATAGTATAGCCAGGGAAATGAATCCAGCCTGGGGCAGACATGATCCCAAGGGCACATAGCACATCAGCAACAGAGTCAGACACCCCCTCATTCATCCTAAGTGCTCCCAAGGTCTCCAATGAGGCAGAGAACTTGTTGCTATAGAGATGGAGAAACTGAGTCACAGAACAGGGCAGAGCTTTATCTAGCGCACACAGCTGACCAGGGGTACAGCCTGGACTGAAACAGAGGTCTCCTGCCTCCCAAGCTGCTTCCAGGAAGGAGTCCAGGTGAGCTGGGAGTAGGCCCCAGCCCTACCATGGTCCCAAGGTTTGACCTTGAAGGTGCAAGATGGGAGGAGGTAGTCCTGGGCCCTTTGGTGTGTTGGCAATAGGAACGATTCCTGCCCTTATGCCTTCCCTGCCGAAGGAAATTCAGTTAACATGGACATGGGAGGGAGCAAGGCAGAAGAGGTCTTGCTTTGGGAGAGGAGGGGAAATGGAGCCAAGGAGCACACTCCAACTTTAGAGCTCTGGGGCTGTCAGATGCTGCCGCCCACTGACTCCAGAGTGAGGAGATGGCTCCAGGCAGGTGTCAGCAGCCAGAGCTGGGGTGCTTGAGTCCCAAGAGGCCCAGCCTTGCACCTGCTAAGCTATGGGGCTTGAAACATGACTCCTGGTCTGTGACTCAGTTTCCCTATCTGTAAAGTACAGCTAGCACTCTGGAGGGTGACAGAAGGGCGGTCCCACCCTTGAGCATGTTGTAGATGGTCCTGGCTGTTTTGGTTGGGACCCTCGTCTGCCTCCCCTGCTCTGGCCAAGGCAGGTGGTAAGGGTTAAAGAACTACCCCCCCGCAACATACACACACACTCGCTGTCCTCCGTCTTATGTAGTGGGATTGTCCCCTGGTGCAAGGACAGGGGTTCCCGGGCCTCTCTGCAGGAGGTACCAGGCCAGGCATCTGAGAGATAATCCAGGACACAGAGGGTTACAGGGGCGGGTCCTTAATGCAGAGAAAGATTTCCCATTGGTAAGGCCCCACTGGATCCAATGGCCCAGCCCGGAGGCTTGTGCCAGCTGGAGTGTGCCATTGAGCGTGTGTAGGAGGTGGCCCTCCAGAGAGAACATGGGTGGAGTCTGGAGGCAGGATTCCCCCTCCCCCCCCCGCCCCCGGGCTAGGGGTAGAGACGCGGCCGTGCCCAGAGTTGGAATGGAGCATGGTGCTCCTCTCCCATCTCCACCTCCACCTGCCTCGCCTGGCTCCCCATAGTGATGCTTCTGGGCTTCGGTGAGTGGGGCCTGGGGTTTCCTGTCTTCCCCGAAGGCTTTTACCCCTTCAGTCAATCAAGAATCTGGAGTTTATGGAAGACCAACAGGCTGCAAGCAGTGAAAAGACCTCCAGGTAGAGGGTAGCCGCAGGAGGCGGGGTCGGCGCTGACAACCACCCCGTGCCCCCTCCCTACAGGATGCTGGTGGACTGCGTCCCTCTGGTGGAGGTGGAGGACATGATGATCATGGGCAAGAAGCCTGACCCCAAGTGCGTCTTCACCTACGTGCAGTCGCTCTACAACCACCTGCGGCGCCACGAGCTGCGCCTGCGAGGCAAGAATGTCTAGCCTCCCTGCCCGCACGGCCCGCCTGCGGCAAGCAGCCCCCCACCATCCAGGCACCATCCCCTCCCTGTGCGCCTGCCCACTGCTGCCCTGTCTGTCGCGACACCCTCCCCTGCATACACACGCTGCGTTTTGATAAATTATTGGTTTTCAACGACCCTGACTCCTCTCTGCCTCTCTTGGGGTTGTTAAATTTACGGCAGCTTGGCAAGGGGTGCACACATCCCCATTCCACAGCAGCCAGGTATTTGGGGATGCCGGGCCTCTCGGGGGTACTGGGGGGGGGCTCCTATTGCCCGCCCTCCCGCAGCAAGGAAGGAGTCGAGTCTCGGCTAAGGCGGAAGAGGATTTAATTGAGCTGGGTAGGGAAGAAAGGGGTTAGGAGGAAACCCCAACTCCATCTCTGCCGGCTCAGGGACGAGGCGTCGGCCCTCAGCGAGGGAGGTGCTCCCGGGACGCTGGGCGCTTCATTCTGTCCCCAGGGCTCAGGCGGGGGAGGAGGTGGGCCGGCGTCCCCGGACCTAAAGGTCAGGGCGGTCCGGAGCGCCTTCGGCGGGCTTGGCCGGCGCCGGTAGGTACTCAGGGGGAACAGGTTCGTCGGGCGCCGCCTTGCGGTAGAAGCCGAGCTCCTGCACCAGCTCATTGATCTCCTCGCGGGTCATTTCGCTGAGTGGGATTCGCTGAAGTAGAGGAGGGGTGGGGTCAATGCGCCTCGCCCCGACCGCCCCCCCCCCCTGCCTCGCCCCCGCCCGGCTTCCAAGCCTCACCTCCAGTTCTTCGTAGCGGTGGCCCAGCAGGACGAGCTCTGGGTCGGCCCCTGGAAGGTGTTTCATTACCAGGTTGTGACTGGAGTTGTTAAGGTGTGTAGTGGTGGCCTGAGGCTGGTGGGGTTTCCCACCTATGAACAGCAGGTGAACAGCACTGCCTCTTTTGCCCAGGTAGGGCAGGGATTCCCCCATTTACACGTGAGGAAATTAGAGTTCAGAGAAGTAAAGGGCTCTCTTCTCCGTTCCCGTGTCTGTGGCGGTCATCAGTAGTCAATTTCTCTTGCCTTCCACCTAGGAATTCTCTGGGCAGTCACTATCAATCAATTCCACTTGTCAGATGAAAACCATTTGTCGTCCCTATCTGTGAAGTTAAGTGGAAGGAGATTCTCCCAGATCCTCCTCCCCATCCTCCCTCCCCCACAACAGAAAAAGGATACTATAAAGGGATATCCTGGGTGACGAAGGCCTTCACCTGGGGAAGAACCAGAGAATCAGACCCCGACCCCCTCCAGATACCGACAGGAAACTGAAGCCTGCCGAGGTCACACACTCTTGACTCCCACCCCAGGGAACTTCCCCTCCAGCCAATCTGTAGGACTGTGTTACCCATCCCCTAGGGGGCTCAGTGGAGACACAGCTGGAGACCCCTTTCTTCAAACTTACCTCCTTCAGGGGCACCTGGCTGGCTCAGTCGGTTAAGCGTCCGGCTCTTGATTTTGGCTCAAGTCATGATCTCAGGGTTGTGAGATTGAGCCCTGAGTCGGACTCTGTGCTAGGCGTGGAGCCTGCTTAAGATTCTTTCTCTCCCTCTCCCTCTGCACCCCCTCACCCTATCTCTTAAAAACACAAAACAAACAAACAAAAAAAGAAAACAACAAAACAAAAAAATAACTTACCTCCTTCAGCCGATTCAGCTGTCATCCCCCACAGGTCTGGAGGGGGACAAAATCAGATAGGTCAGGAAGCCTTCATGTCTGCCCAGTCACACCCTCAAGACCATTTCACCCTCCTCCCAGAGTTGGGTGAGGCTGTGGATTACCCTTGAAACAGAAGTTCCCTTATGACAGAGGGGAGAACTCTGTACAGACAGGAAAACTGGGGCTTACAGACATCAGGTAAAAGAGGAGCAAGACCAGTGACCCAAAAGGCATTTACCAGCCTTGGGGCTCTTGCCTGCACACCTTACTGTTTACTCACTCCCAATGCCCAAAAGAAATGATTACTCTACTTCTCTCAGGCAGTAGACACCTGGGCCTGGACTTCAGCCCCTAGAACCTCAGGGTGGAGGCAGGCCAGAAGGGAACAGCTCTGAATTGCCTTGGGAGACCTCGTTAGAGATACCTGCCATCTGGTCCCTACCTAGCCCCATGCAGAGCTGGGCCTCCATCTGGTTGGTTGCTTCCGCAACATGGGAGGATGTGTGGGCCCCTCCCTGCACTCCCAGAGGGGAGAGACACCTCCCAGCAGGAGTCCAGACCCCGGGAATATTCTAGTCCTCCTTCTTCCTCCCCCTCCTCCTGTCAGACAAAACTAAGGCCCAGAGAGGGAGGATCTGTGATGATTCAAGTCACACAACCAAACAGGGACTCTGACGGGTAATTTCCCCACAGAGGAGGATGGAAGCCTGCTGCGGAGTAAGTGTTGGTAATGCAGTTGGCTTTTGCATAGTGGGGCAAGCGCCCAGAAAGTCTTCCCTCCCTCCGGAAAGGGAGACACAAACCGGAACTGGGGTGGGGGAGGAAGTCCAGGAAAAAGTGGAGTGATGGGAGGATGTAAAGTTAGGCTCCAGAGGACAGGTTTGGAAGAGTCACAGGCCGGGAGTAGAGTTAGGGGACAGGGCCAGTGTGTCTGGGGGCTCGCTGTCCAGCCGGATGGGAAACGAGGGGGGAATTCGGGTTTCCAGGCCGCAAGATCGGGTGTCTGGGGCTTCCACGGTGGTGGGTGCTGGGGCGTCCTGAGGCTGGGGAGCGGGAGGGATGGTCCCGGCCCTGAGGGGGACTTGGGAGTCAGGAGGGTTCTGGGGCCAAAGTGGGCGGTGATTCCAAAGCTAAGGGGCCAGAGGATTGGGGGCAGTGGTCCCTGAGCTAGGGACCAGGGCATTTACCTCTACCCGGGCTCGGGCCAGGCCGTGCAGACGGTTCCAGTCGGGCCGGAAGGTAGTGACGGCGGCCGCGAGTGCCGCGAGAAGCAGCAGCAGAGGCGGTGGAGGCAGCGGGAGGTGCATCGGGACCGGGCCGAAGATGATCCGCGAGCTAGAGGCGAACGGCCGGGCCACTGCGCCACGTCTGGGTCCGCCGGCTGGCCCCGCCCCGCCCCGCCCGAGGCCCCGCCCCCAGGGAACCACACCCCGAGCTGTCAGTCTCCACCCCAGGGCCGGCTCTGGGGCCTTCAGCTCTCTTCCCGCAGGGTTCGGAATGTTTTCTGGTTCGGGATCTTCTCTGACCCTTAGGCCTTTATATTCCCAGCCGCGAGAGTGTCCACGCCGACCGAGAGCGCAGACGCTACGGCGGGATGCGGCCAGACAGTGCCCCCTTACGCCGGCAGGGGGTGCGGGAGGGATGCGGACGGACCAACGAGTTTCTGGGCCAGCCACTTGACTTGAAGATAGGGAAACTGAGGCTGGGAATTCTTGTTTGTGTCTTTTATTTCTTCGGATGAAATTCCGATCTGGGTTTCAAATCCCTGGGGCACACATTATGGCGGAATGTGGGATATTACGTACTCTGTAGGGGCTGGAAGGATAAAAGGGTTAAAACACATAAAGTCCTTTAGAACAGTACCTGGCACAGTGTTAGCTTTCGTTATTTCATTTCTTACCTCATAAAAGCCCCACGAACTCCGTTTTGCAAGTTAAGAAACAGGATCAGAAAGGTAGACCGATGACATTGTGATCTGGGAATTGAACCTGAAACGTTCCCTGTGCTCGTCTCATCAAACCAAAGATGACTAGATAAAGACGCCACGTTCCCTCTTTAAGCCTGAGGCAGACACAGCAAATTGATCACAGTGCTCTTTGCTACTGAATCTAGACTGGGAATCAGAATCCTTTTTAACATCAAGCCAAAGCTGCATTATGACTTTCATGGACCCTTAGGTATTTTTGCCTTCCTGGGCCTTTTCCTCCACTAAGGAATTTTACAACGGCCTTAATTAAAAAAAAAAAAGTGAATATAATCCTGGCTGGATTCATTATTATATGTTTATTTTTTTCTTTCAGTTTTAAAAGAAATGAAAATTAAAACATGTTCATGACCTCTAAAAGTATCATGGGTCCTGGACTCTAAGCCTAATGGATTAAGTCAGGTTTGCACAGAGCCCTTTGCTTATACCCTGCTACCTCACATTCATTGACTTGATTGTAAAGATAAAATAATAATGGGCTTAGAGTTGTTATTTAATACCCATTCTTTGTACATACATCAGGGCTCTGTAAATATAACTGGTTTTGTCCAGACTATTGACATGATAAGCAATGTCTAACACTCTATTTACTGCTATGGAAGTGTGAATTCATCCAAGCTTTCTGAGGGGCAATTTGACTCAATAAATCAAAACCCTAAAAACATTTCTTCCACCCAGTCATTTCACTTGTCAGGATTTGGCTCAAAGTAACCATCAGAGAAGGGACCAATTGTTAGGTTAAGTTTATCAAAACACTGTTTACCCAGTCAAGGTTGTAGGGCGCCTGCTCTGGCTCAATCTCTAGCGCCCAAGGCATGGGTTGCATCCATAGGAGGAGCTGCTGAGCAGTTGCTGGGCACTGGACTCCCTGTACCTTCTGGCTTTCACATTTTGAGGTGTAGATCTGTGGAAGATAAGGCAAAACTGGAGTTTCTCTGAGGAAGAGAAAATTCCACCTGTGGACTGCAGCATCCCCTCCTGCCTAGGAGTTTCCAGACAGCTGGCCTGCCCCACAGATTTCAGACATGCCTTACCAGCCTCCACAGTTGCATAAACCATTTTTTGCAATAAATCTCTTTATGCATTAAAAAAAAGGGGGGGGATGCCTGGGTGGCTCAGTCAATTAAGTGTCTGCCTTCGGTTCAGGTCATGATCCAACGGTCCTGGGATGGAGCCCCGCACCGGGCTCCTTGCTCAGTGGAGAGTCTCCTTTCCCTCTACCTCTGCTGCTCCCCACGCTTGTGCT
Source organism: Callorhinus ursinus (assembly GCF_003265705.2). Classification (NCBI taxonomy): domain Eukaryota; kingdom Metazoa; phylum Chordata; class Mammalia; order Carnivora; family Otariidae; genus Callorhinus; species Callorhinus ursinus. Next base: position 5,256,303 of record NW_027397134.1, read on the forward strand.
CTCTCTCATTCTCTCTGACAATAAATAAATAAAGTCTTTAAAAAAAAAAGTTCTGTGAGCAGTTCCAAAAGAACATCAAAATATTAAAAAATAAATTAAAATAAATTTAAAAAAATACTGTTTACAATGCTGAAAAACTGGAGACACAACCTAAGCATGTCTCCTCAGGGAATGAGTTAAATAAATGATGGTACCTCCATAGGATAGAAAATCATGCAACTGTTTTAAATGATGCAGCATAGTGTTGAACAACATGGAGAATGCTCATAGTTATGGTATTAAAAAAATTTTTAGGCTATAAAAGAGTAATATCAGTTGGGAATTATGACGCTCTGGGCTGCAAGTCACAGATGCCCCAAGTTAACTGGCTTAAACAATAAAGAAAATCTGTTGGCTCAAATAACAAAAAAATTCAATGGCAGGGAGGGCTTCAGGTCAGGTTTGATCTGGTTGATAAAGTCCCCAAGACCTGATTTCTCTCCATTCTGCCTTCCATAGTGTCAGCTGGTCATCAAGCCAGTTACATACATGATATCAAGATGGCTGCCAACAGTAACCAGTACCACAGACTTCCTCATTCATATCTAATGAAGGGGAGATGATCTTTTTTGGTAAACTTCTCAGAAGAGAAAGCAAGCTTTCTTTCACAAAAGTCTCTTTATATCTCACTAGTCCATCCATGATCCAATCATGTGACTAAGGGAATGGAAATAGCTCATTGGCTTAACCAGTTGAGACCCATTCCAGCAGCCTGTCTAGGATATGGGCTTCAATGGATGTTGTAGCATCAACAGAGTAGCCAACCAATTTTATAAAATATGTATATATAGATATATATACCTAGCCCAAATCACAAAATCTAGATGGAAACAACCCAAGAAGTCAAAATAGTCATCTCTTGGTAGATGAAATTATAGGGTGAAGTTTTTCTCCTTTATACTTTTTTTCTGTATTTTCTATAATAATTGTGTATTACCTAAATACAAACAGTAAACTTTGTTTACAGAAATAATGGGACAAATGCCATGGATTCCCTCAACCCTAACCCATACCCCAGCAAGGCAAGAGCCTCAGAGTGGCTGAAGCCAGAGGCCCTATGGAGCCTGTGGCTTTTCTGCTGACAGAGCCAAACCTCAGTGCCTCATGGGCCCACATTGTTCACTGGACAGATGCCACCAAACCACTCTCATTGCATTAACCTAGATGCTGTGGCCTAGAGGGGCCAGAGCCTGGGCTGCTGGGGGTTGACTAGCCAGCCAGTGGAACCAGTGGTAGAGACACTAGCCACAAGAGTACTGGGAACATTCTGGCATCAGCACTCATGGGAGTCCCAGGTTCTCCCTGAACAGATCTCTACTTGTAATCCATGCCCTTATGTGGCATTTTGTAATCTAGGCTAGCAGCCTTCCTTGGGTGGGGCTGGGTTTGGGGTTTAGTCTGTAATGGGATCGGGGTCATGGTCAGCCCTTGGCCTAAAGCCAGATTTAGAACTGAGTCTGGGGCTGGAGTCAGTTCAGGGCTCAGTCAATAATTGGGCTTGGACCTCAGTCTGTGACTAAGATCAAGGCTCAGTCTATGACTACATTCAAGGCTCAGCCTTTGACCAGATTCGGTCAGTGCACAGTCTGAAACAAGGGCTCAGTGTGTGACCAGAGTTGCGTGACCCAGGGTTAGAGCTCATTTTGAAGTCAGGATTCTATCAGTGATTTGGCTCCGGGCTCAGTCTGTGACCAAAATCATAGCTCAATCTGCCACCAGGTTTAGGATTTAGTTAATGACTAGACTCTGAGCTCAGTCTAGACCTGGGGTTGGGGCTCAGTCTAAAATCAAGGGTTGGTCTGGACTGGGGTTAGAATTCAGTCAATGACTATGGCTCAGGCTTAGATGAGAATCAGGGCTCAATCTGGGTCCAGAATCAAGGTCTCAAGTTGGGATCAGCCTTAGTCAGACTTGGATCAGGCTCTGTACATGGGTAGAGTCAGGGCTCGATCTCAGACTAGGGTCAGGGTAGGGTATAGAGTCAGTCTTGGCATGGGATAAGGGCTCAGTTAACACCAAAATTGGGGCTCAAATTGGATCTGGGATCAGGGCCAGGGTTTAGTTTGGTTCTATGCTCTGTTCTGAGCTCCCGAAAAGCAATTTCTGGTACATGAACACCCAGGGCAGGTTGGCATGCAGGAAATGAGAGCCCTCCGGGCAAGCTTATGTTCTTGCAGTAAGCCTCGCCTTTCCTGCTGAAGCCGGTGTCCTAGAGTCTTCTAACCTACATGGCTCTGCTGCCCAAGATCCCCTCGCACCAGAATAAAAATAGCCACTCACTTCAGAGCAGCTGACAGCGGGTGCTGGCCTGCCTGGGAGGAGGGGGAGCTGAGGAGAGGGAGGAGGGATGCCTGAGCGCAGCCCCAGCTGTGTGACCTTGGGAAAGTCACTCCTGCTTGAACCCATTTCCTGTGGGGCAGAATGGGAGCTGAGGATGACACCTGCCCCAGAGGGGGAGAATGAGGAGACAATGACATAACATGTGGTACTGTACTCGGAGCAATAAGGAACCCTGGAGTGAAGGGAGGGGAAGTGTTCCTCTGTGCCCTGTATGCTTCCTCCTCACAGAAGCCCTCCTTAATGCTTCCCTCTTCTACCTTCCTACAGGAGCCTATGGCACACTCTACATCTCAAGGGATTTATTTATCAGCTAGTGGCCACAGTGTGACCTCCCTCCCCGTGGGCCTGGGGCAGGGTGACCAGGGAGCGAAAGGAAGGAGGACAGCCCCTTCTGTATCATTACCATCCTCAGGTGCTCCTGGGAGGTGGCTCAAGGAAGAGGAGGAGGAAAGAAAAAGTCTCTCTCCCTTCCCCGCTTATGATGGGCTTACTCTGAGCCAAAGGACCACAAGGGCACATATCCAGATTTTGCATCCTGTCATACTGTCATAGCCTGGACCTTTCATGCTCCATTCTTTTGCCCCTGCTCCTCCCTCTGCTTCCCAGGGCATTTCTCCTTTTTTGCAATTTGGCAACACTGACTCTCCTTCAAAGGAGGAGTTCAACAGTCACTTCTGTGGGGGAGAATTATCCAATCTCTCCCTGGGAACCCCATGCTCTGTCCCCTAATGGCTGTGTAATCCCTAGGGCTCAGTTTCTTCCTCTGTCGAATGGGGATCTTATTACCAACCTCCCAGGGTTACTATGGAGAGTGAGATAATTTGTCAATCACCAGCTCCCTCCTTTCCTATTCCTGACCTAAACAGCCTGAAGGGTAGCACTAAGAGTTTCCAAGGTGGGGGGTGCGGGTTGGACAAGATGTACCCTCTGTCTCAGCACACCACCTCCCTACTCCCTGGAGTGAGGAAAGGGAGGGAGCCAGGAGGCCCCAGGAGGGGCCTTTGGAGACAGCTGTCTCCAGGGGGGCGGTTCTCCCTGGCAGCTGCCCCCAGCCTGCCGCCCAGAGCCCCAGAGCCTGTTATCAACCTCCTTAGTCATCACACCAGGAGCTCAAATATAGCTCTTACCCTGCTCCCTTCTCAACCGGGGTCCGCCCCCCCCACCCCCTTCTCCTGGCAAAGCCAAGTCTGGGTCTCAGAGCCCCTGTCCCTTCCCCCCAGGAAGGCAACTGACACTGGACCTCAGTTTCAGCATCCATTAAATGGGCAGGTTGGAGCAGATGATGATGGCGGTGATGCCAACTGCAGAGCCGCCGCCCTCGCCGAGAGCTCGCTTGTGCCTGGCTCTGTGCTAAACACTTCAGATATATCCTCTTGTTGAATCTTCACAGCAACCTTAGGAGGTATCTACTGTTTTTATCTTCCTACACAGATCAGGAATCTGAGCGACCTCCCCAGGTAAGCCAGTGGCAAGGCCAGAAACAAAGTCCCCTGTGGGATCTGACTTCAGGGAGGGACGATGACAGGAAATCCTGGGCTGCCCTGCAGTGTGCAGCAACCCTCTGCATGCTCATTTGCATGACATTTGCCTGGCTTCCAAAGGACACTGATGTCCCTGTCTGAGCTGTGGATGGCTGAGCTCTGCGACAGGCCCCAGGGACTGGGATCTGCTCCCCCCCACAACTTCCAGGGTTGCATTGGAGGCCAGTACTCATGCAGGGGGGGCTCCTTCCTCCGTTTTCTCATCTATACAAGAGGAGTCAGATGACTGGGCAGGGTAAGTCCAAATTTTCCTTCCCTCTCTGGTGGCCTGAGTCCCACCACCATGTCTCGTTCCACCACCACCTCTTCTTCTATCAGTGGAACAGCCCGGCTGCCTCCCTGCCCCCATCTCTCCTCCACCGTTACTATCACCCTCATCCCAGTGACCACCATCGCTTCGCTCTACTACCTCGACCATCACCAACAGCTGTACCTTTGTTATCACCTCCACGACCTCCATTTACCCGAAACATCACCAGCGCCTCCATCATCAGTGTCGGTCCTCCACTTCCATCACCAGAATTCCGTACATCATTATCTCCACCACAGTCACCTCCCCTGTAGCCACTCATCACTTCCACCATCTTTCATCACCCCAAATCCTTTCTCCTCCAGGGCCCTAACATGGTCTGGGGCTCAGCCCCTGCAAATTCCCACCTCACAGAACTGCTGGCTGGGAAACACAGACTAGACCCCGAGACAGTCAAGCAGAGGGGGGAAGCCCATCCAGGAGAAGGAGACGAGGCATCTGTCCATGCAGCTTTCATGCAGGGGACCACACAGGCCCATGAGGCTACATAGGTGACCGCGGACCACCAGAGAGCTCTGGGTACAAAACTCTGGACATTTTCTGGCTACACTGAGTGCGATCATTCCTCTCGAAGCAATTCAGCAATTCTGGAGAAATCAGGATCTCAGGGACTACTTAGCAGATAAGAGTGAGAGAGGGAAGGAGGCAGAATCAGAGGGCCCACGGTCATCCCGGGCCACATCTGAGCCCTGTCACTCATTTACTCTCCTCACTCACTGACTGAGTCATCGGTTCATTCAGCAAATATTTCCCTGGACCCTGTGCTGGGTGCTGGCCATCGAAGTTTCCCGGGCCTGTTTTTCACTTTCCTGCCAGTCTGTTCCCCCACTGCTGGGCCTTTCTCCACCCTAGTTCCCTCCCCTCAAGCACCCCAATTGGCTCCCATGGGTCTTGGGTCACTGAGAAAGCTCCCTTTCCTCACTGAAACTCTTGAGACCTCCCCAGCTCACCAGGTGACCTTGAGCTAGTCCCTCACCCGAACCACACCCAGTGAATACTGGAGAGAGAAAAGCTGAGAGGGGCTGGGCTGTGAAGACATCCAGGGCAGGTGGCCCGGTGTCTGCAGAATAGCAGGGGACGGTGCTGAGGCTGGGATGGGAGGGGACTCCAGTGGCTGGAGCCTGAGTGTCTGGCTCTGGAATGGGAAGGATAGAGCCAGGCAGGGGGCAGGCACCAAGGACAGAAAATGGGGCAAAGGTGGGGGCCAAAGCAAGCCCTGGGCTGGCAGGGAGTCAGGAAGCTCACAGGATCATGGCAGGGGCTCGGTTGTCTCTGCGGCCCTGGAGAGGGTGCTGACCTCTGAGCTACCTGCCTCTACATTGCCCTCAGGTGTGTTAATCCCCCACCTTTGAGTAAGGACCAGCCAGGCCTACTGGCAGGAGGGTGGGGGCAGACAGGGGGCCTCCTCCATGTCGCCAGTTGGGACCCAAGCCAGGCCAATGGGCACATTCCCCAACCCGCCCCATGGCCATTTCAGTCTCAGCAGTCAGCTTGAAGGGTTCCCAGAGGGCAGGCCACCTTGCTTTGGCCACCTCTGGGTTGGGAAGTGGGTGCCTGTGTCTTTAAATTCTCAGCAGGTTGAAACGGCTGATGACATCACTGGTTCCCGGGAGCGGAGGAGCTGGAGCCTGAGCCCAGGGAGCCTGGGCTGCTAGGGGCTGCAGACATGGAGGGCCAGAGCAGCAGCGGCAGCAGGAGGCCAGGCACCCGGGTTGGCCTGGGACCCCTGCCCTTGCCCAGGCCCCATGGGGTTTCCCAAACTGGGGCACCCTCCAAGGTAAGACCCCTGACACCTAACCCCCCATCCCTGATCCTTGGTCCCACACAGCCCCACGCACCACAGGCACTCTGGTGCCCCTAGCTGAGGGGCAGGCACTCTCCTCTGCCCACTAGCGGGGTTAGGCAAACAGGGCACTCTGGGGGCTGAGGGGGCAGTGATGGGACACCCAGAGAGAGATGGAGTTAGCCATCTCCAGGAGACCCCAGGAGAGCCCTGGACTGGGTGTCAGGGGATCCAGCTGTGCTCCAGCTTTGCTGTGTGACCTTGGGCAAGTTGCTTGTCCTCTCTGAATCAATGCAAAATGAGGAGGCTTGTCCCCGAAGACTAAAATGGTGACATCTGGGATGTCTAAGTTGTTAGTGCTGGAGGCCGTGTGGTGGTTGGGGGGACACTTGGAGCCAAGGAGGATGCCCAAAATGCAGCCTCAAAGAGCTAAGTTTGAGGAGGAAGGTGGAGGCAGAGTTTCAGGTCCTCTGAACCGAGAAGGACATGGGACACAGACAGAGCTGCATGTCTGGAGGCAGGGCTGGGGCCACCTCAGGGCGGGTGTAAACCTTCTGCCCTCCCTGGCGGAGGACGTGTTTTATCCTGTCTTCCGGAGACAGGGGCATCAGAAACAGGACAGATGGGAAAGAGAGAGGAGGTCCCCGCAGGGCCTCACATCCCCCCACTCCGCCTACCGGACAAAAGGAGGATACCTGCTTGCCTGTCCTCAAAGGTGGGGGAGACAGGGGACGGCGCAATTGGGCACAGAGAAGTGAATGCCAGGATCAACAGAATCCTGCACTTGCTCTGAATGTTAGAATCACACTTGATGAGGACGGACTATTCCATGGGGCTCGAATGGAACCCTAGCAAATGTTCGGCTCATAAATGCAGAGAATAGGAGACCAAGGCTTCTCAGGAGCAAGGTGTGGCTAGGGACCCTTTATCAGATATCTTCATTTTACAGACAAAAACTGAGGCCCTGGGCAGAGGGGTGCTTGCCTAAGGGGACACGGAGCTGGGCTTGGAATTGACGTGGCTAGTCTTAGCCCTGGGCTCTTGCTCCTATATGGAGCTCTGGGAATGGGTGAGGAGGAGAAGACCGTGACCAAGGAGTTCAGGATGCTTGGCAGGGGTGAAGCTGACGGTTCCTGGAGGAACTGTGGAGGAAAGGAGAGGAATAGGCTAGACCCAGGGTGTCCAGAGAGGGCAGATCTGGGGTGTTAGGTCAGTAGCCCTTAGCCAGGGGAGCAGGAGGAAATGCAGGGAGGGCTGCCCAGGGAAGCTGGCTCCAGGCGCCCAAACTCCAGCATGGCCAGGGAGTGGGTGTCAGCCAGGAAGGCAAGGAGAGAACCCTCGGGTTCAGGCTCACACCCTGCCTCATTCGAGGTGGGGTCTTAAGTTCCCCATCTATGAGAGGTGTCAGACCTGAGGGAGGGGATAAGGTTCTGCATCCTATTTCCTCCAAAAGAGAAGCTGATTTGCAACAGAATGGATTGTGGTGAGAAATTAGGAAGAACTTCCTTGCAAAGATATGCCTTTCTTAGCTAGATGGAGTCTGCTGGGGTCTCTATGGAAGTTGGGGCCCAAGCCCCTGGTGAGGGTTACCCTGAGTCTTTGACTTGTCTTCTGCAAGGTGGACTCAAGTTTTCAGCTCCCAGTGAAGGAGAATGCGGCCCCAGTACCCTCGGAACCAAGGTTGGCTCTAGCACCTGTGGGACCACGAGCAGCTATGCCACCTTCCACAGAGGGGCCAAGGTTGGCTCTGGCGTCTCCTCGACCCACCCTGGCTCCACTGTCTACCCCTGGAGGGCAGAAGACAGCTCTTGCCCGCCACAGTTCCAGCCTAGCTCCAACATCTGTGGGCCAGTTAGTCATGTCTGCCTCAGCTGGGCCGAAGCCGCCTCCAGTGACCTCAGGCTCAGTCCCGGCTCCAGCATCCCTGGGGCAGCTGGTGACGTCCGCCTTGGCAGGGCCGAGGCCTCCCCCAGCCACCCTGCGGCCCAGGCTGTCTCCAACGTCCAGGGACCAGAAGCAGGTGCCACCTGCCTCCGTGGGACCCAAGCCAGCGCTGGCTGCCTCAGGCCTGAGCCTGGCCCTGGCATCTGAGGAGCAGCCCCCACAACCCCCTTCCAACTCTTCCCCAGTGCCCAGTCCGGTTTTGTCATCCTCTCAGGACCAGGCCCTGGCTCCGGCTTCTGTGACGCCAGCCTCGGCCTCTGTGGGATGGACACCAGCTAAACAGAGGGATGCCCCAGCCCCTAAACCTCTCCCCTCTTCCGAAGAGCATCTCCAGCCTTCAGCTCAGGCATCTGGTCCTGCAGGCTCCACATCCTTGATCCAACCCCCCGCAGACCCCTGGATCTCCCCCTCCTTCAGAGCCCGGCCTGAGGCCCCCCGCAGCAGCCCCGAGGATCCTGTCCTGCCCCGGCCACCCCAGACCCTGCCCCTGGATGCGGGCCAGGGCCCTCCAGAGCCTGCCTCCCGTTCCCCAGGACTTCTGTCCCCCACCTTCCGGCCAGGGGCCTCCTCGGCCCAGACTGTGCCCCCACCTCTGCCCAAGCCACCCCGGTCTCCCAGCCGTTCCCCCAGCCGCTCCCCCAACCGCTCCCCCTGTGTCCCCCCAGCCCCTGAGATGGCCCTCCCCAGGCCTGGCACCCAGGGTGCAGGGCCTAGTGGGCACTTGAGCCCCAGTCTTCAGCCCCAAGAAACTCCAGCTCCGGTCACCACCTCCCCTTCTACCTCCACCTCATCATCCTGTTGGTCAGCTCAGCCTACCTGCAAGAGCGACCCTGGCTTCTGGTGAGGGGGCCTTCTCCCAAGAAAGACTGGTGGGGCTCCAGCTCCGAAACTAGCCATCTTTCCAGGGTGGCTTACCCTACACTACCCCAGTTTACTTTCCTGAGGAAGATTCTTTGGGGGTACTGGGCCTACTCTGGGACCCTCAGGAGACAGCATCTTCTCCTAAGGGACCTGCCCACCCCTGCCTCAATCCATCTCCTCTGGGAGAGTCTGGTAGGAGGGATCCTGGGCCCACTGTCCTCCTCCTGAGAGCTTACACCCACCCCTGTGCCTCAGTTTATTTCCCCAGAAAGAGCCCTGTGGGAGGGAGGGAGGGAGGAGGGAATGGTGCCCAGTGGTAACTCCTCCTATACCCCCACCCCCAGGATCACTGTGGTCACATGGAACGTGGGCACGGCCATGCCGCCTGACGACGTCACATCCCTCCTCCACCTGGGCAGTGGCGGTGATGACAGTGATGGGGCAGACATGATTGCCATAGGGTGAGGGGGCCAGGCGGGTGGACCCCATTCCTGGATCCCTCGTGCCTCCCAGACCCTTGCCCATGGGAAGGGCTTCTAGGGCACCCCCAACCCGACAGCCGCCTCACCCCCACCCCCAGGTTGCAGGAAGTGAATTCCATGATCAACAAGCGGCTCAAGGACGCGCTTTTCACAGACCAGTGGAGCGAGCTCTTCATGGACTCACTGGCACCCTTCAACTTCGTGCTGGTAACGTCTCCCTCAGCCCCTGGAAGGGTGGAGCCCCCTGGATTCCCGGCCCTAGCTCTGCGTGGATTCACTGTGGGACCTGCTGGACCTCTGTTGCTGGGTCCGCGAAATAGGAGGATGGGGGAAACTGGGGGAAAGCGCACAGCAGGGCGGGGGTTGTGTGCGGTCCCTCAACCTCGTCGCCTCCCGCCGCAGGTGAGTACTGTGCGGATGCAGGGCGTCATCCTGCTGCTGTTCGCCAAGTACTACCACCTGCCCTTCCTGAGGGACGTGCAGACTGATTGCACGCGCACTGGCCTGGGTGGCTATTGGGTGAGCATGGGAGCAGCCCGGAACGGGACTGGGCCCTAACGGGTCTATAGATTAGTCCTCCGGGTCCTCCACGCACTGGCAAGGTCCCCTCCCCATGCTCCACCCCTTACGCTGTCGCCTGTCTCTCCCCAGCCCCGCCCAACGCCCCATACCATTTTCTAGACCCAGCCCCCTTCCTGTCCCTGTCCCATCCCAGGGTTCCCCTCCTTGCGGTAGAGCCCACCGCTCTCTAAGCCTCTTCCACCGGGCTTGGCTGGCCTCGCCCCTCTCTATGCCCCGCCCAGTGCCTCATCTACTTGCCTAGGCCCCGCCCATGACTCGATCAACCGTGTCTCCCAAGGGCAACAAGGGTGGAGTGAGCGTGCGACTGGCGGCCTTCGGGCACATGCTCTGCTTCTTGAACTGCCACTTGCCAGCGCACATGGACAAGGCAGAGCAGCGCAAGGACAACTTCCAGACCATCCTTAGCCTCCAGCAGTTCCCGGGGCCCGGGGCGCATGGCATCCTGGATCACGAGTATGGGCTCTGGGCGGGACCAAGTGGAGCTTGGGCGGGGCTAGTGAAGGAGGAGGTGGGCCTCAGAGGTGAGAGTCTCAAAAATTTGGCCACAGGAATCTGAGTAACAGCCTGAGTGGGCCTTGTGGGTAGAGGCAGAGCCTATGGCGGGGGCGGGGGGGGGGGCGCTAAACTACGTCTAGGAACACGAATGCTGGTAAGTTGATGGAGGACAGAAACTGCAGGGTGGAGCTTTGCTGAGGGGCAGGGCCTTGCTGAGGGTCCAATCAAACTTTGTTCTAGATCTGCATCCCCCTGCTGTTCCTTGGCTGGCTGGAGGGTCCGCAGCCACCTACCCCACTGCATCATCCCAAGGGGGCATCCAGTGCTGTGGGTTGGATGGGGGTGGAGAAGGATCTGGGTTGGGCTCTTTCACCCCATGGACCCTGCTGACGCCACCCCTGAACAGCCTCGTGTTCTGGTTTGGGGACCTCAACTTCCGCATCGAGAGCTATGACCTGCACTTCGTCAAGTTTGCCATCGACAGCGACCAGCTCCACCAGCTCTGGGAGAAGGACCAGGTGCAGAATCCCAGCCCGCACCCTAAATGCCAAACACACAGAGCATGACCCAGCACACTTTTGTATACTACTAGGCTCTGGCTCTTGCCTTCACCTGTCCTGTGCAAGCTGTTGTCCAATTCTGCCCTTTTGGACCTTCACAGCTCAACATGGCCAAGAACACCTGGCCCATCCTGAAGGGCTTCCAGGAAGGGCCCCTCAACTTTGCACCCACCTTCAAATTTGATGTGGGTACTAACAAATATGATACCAGGTGAGCTCAGCACTGGGATGAGGTGGAGACACGGGCTCAGGTCTTCTCGATAGGGAAGAGGATTGGCAAGAAGCAAGGCTGGGGGCTGTGCCTCAAACCCCAGCCCCTGAAACTTGGCTTCCCCCTGCCCACTTCAGTGCCAAGAAGCGGAAGCCAGCCTGGACAGACCGTATCCTGTGGAAGGTCAAGGCTCCGGGTGTGGGTCCCAGCCCCTCAGGACGGGAAAGCCACCGCCTCCAGGTGACCCAACATAGCTACGGCAGCCACATGGAATACACAGTCAGTGACCACAAGCCAGTGGCTGCCCAGTTCGTCCTGCAGGTGAGTCCTGGCCCCCTCCTCCCGTCATGACATCCCTAGGTCCAGCTCAGCATCCCACGGCCCACCAGTAAGCCCTTGCACCTGCCCTCAGCAGCATCCATTCCCTGCAGCGGAGTGGGAATGGGTTATGTTCTCCATTTTCAGATGAGGAAACTGAGGCTTAGAGACACGGCATCACATCAGGGTCACACAGCTGGTAAACAGAAGAATTAGGATTTGAACCCAAGCTAATCTGTTTTCAGAGTCCATGCCTTCTCCACTAATCCCTAACTCTGTTCTGATAAAGGATTAGGACCACTTCTGTTAAAATTCACATTATATAGTCACATAATAAGACCAGAAAAATCAAAATGTTTATTCAAACTCCATATAGCCTTCATTCATATTTATTCGTTATTCACTTACCATTTTACCATGTGCCAGGCACCATGAGTGAGGTAGTAATGGGGAGGAGGAGTGGAGAGATGAAAATACAAAGCTAAATTCTAAATAGTTAGTATAGTATAGTTATCGGCTTGTACCAGGTGAGAAGGGCATTGTTTAGGGTTGAGGTCTCTGGTTGCCAAAGTAAAAAGGAGAAATGCTAGATGTCAGAACTGGACCTGAGAGACCATGTAGTCCAACACTCTGTTTTTCTATGGGGAAACTGAGGCCCGCCAGTAGGGTAGGTATGTACCCCCAAGCTGCACAGCGGCTCAGCAGGAGAGGAAGGTAGATCCCATCTTTCCAGTCCTGAAACCCAACTCTGGACTCTCCGATTCCTTTCCTTGATCTGATAAGAGGGAGTCTGCAGGCCAGAGAATGTTTTCCCTGGTAACTTGGTCATGTGGTCCATCAGTGGGACATTCGCCAGTGCCCTCAACTGGGAATGGAAATCTGCCCAAGTCTGGCCTCCCATGACCTTTGGTAAAAGACTTGGGTGTGAGGTTTCACCCTCAGGGGCCTCACCTTGAGAACCACTTCTTTTGGGGGCCCCACCCTGACCTTCCCTCCTCATCAAGGTCTCTGACCCTTGCAGAATGTTACCTGTTGAGCACCTACTGCATGCCAGGCCCTGGGGCTCTGTCATCCTTTGAATGCCTTTGTAGGCTCCGAGATATCCAAATTCTCCTCCCAAGAGGCTCAGAGAACTTAAGTCTCTTGACCAAAGCATTTTGACCTTGCGAGGCCCTGGAGAGCATTTCCAAGAGGCCACCCCGGGCAAACCTGCTGTTAGGAACCTAGGGACAAGGAGAGGATGTTCTGGTTTCTTCTGGAACAGCCTGGCTCAAAAGCTGAGGAGGGAGGGAAACCCGAAACCTGATAAATGGGGGGAGGGTGGGTCCTAGACAAAAGCCCGAGGCTGACACACCATCTTCAGTCCTTCCCTGAGGTGGGAGCAAGGGCAGAACAAGGGCTACTCTATTCACTTCAAAGCTGTATTCTTACTCCCTAAGGAGGCTATGGGCATAAAGAACCCTGGGCTGGGAGGTGGGAAGCCTGGCGTTTATCCTAGACCTGTTCTGCCTTGGTTTGCCAATCCGTAAGGTGGCTTCAAAGGCTCTTTCTCTCAGCTGATTTGTGCTGACTCAGGCCCAAGGACACTTGGAGGGTCTCCCCTGATATGGCCCCCGCCCCTGGGCAGTTTGCCTACAGGGACGACGTGCCGCTAGTGCGGCTGGAGGTGGCAGATGAGTGGGTGCGACCAGAGCAGGCTGTGGTGAGGTACCGCATCGAAACCGTGTTCGCCCGCAGCTCCTGGGACTGGATCGGCTTGTACCGGGTGAGAAGGGCAGGGACGGTCAGTGCCTCAGGGAAGGGAGGGCCTGGAGAAAGCAGCCAGGGGCCCAGGGGGATCACTGGCTTCTCCAGAGTTCGTTGCTACCCCAGGAGGCTGCTGGAGTCAGGTGAGAGGAGACACCACCCTGAATCCTCTCACCCCAGGTGGGCTTCCGCCACTGCAAGGACTACGTGGCTTATGTCTGGGCCAAACACGAGGATGTGGATGGGAACATCTACCAGGTACTGAAAGGGAGGGGGAGGGTGGGAGGAAGTCCCCGTTGCCCTTGGAGCTCGGGACTTGGCTTGGGCAGTCCTTGAGGCTGCCTCCCTGACCCCAACCTGGGCCTATGTCCTGGGCCCACCAGGTGACCTTCAGTGAGGAGTCGCTGCCCAAGGGCCATGGAGATTTCATCCTGGGCTATTACAGCCACACGCACAGCATCCTCATTGGTGTCACTGAGCCCTTCCAGGTGAGTAGTTCAGACTGCGGGATCGAGGGTGCTAAAAGACCCTGTTCAAACACCACAGCCTCTGCCTTCTGCTCCATGATCTCCTACAAGGAACCTGACCTTCCCAGCTCTGCTAATGGGCAGGGTGGGAGTGGCTCCAAGATGCCTTCGGCGGCTGGTTGGGGCATGGGGCAGCCCAGTCACTGGCCTCCGCCCCCAGATCTCGCTGCCCACCTCGGAGCCGGCCAGCAGCAGCACAGACAGCTCAAGCGCCAGTTCAGAGGATGAGGATGACAGTACCCTGGAGCTGCTCGCACCCAAGTCCCGTAGCCCCAGCCCCGGCAAGTCCAAGAGACACCGTAGCCGCAGCCCAGGCCTGGCCCGCTTCCCTGGCTTTGTCCTGCGGCCTTCATCCCGTGAACGCCGTGGTGCCAGCCGCAGCCCCTCACCCCCGAGCCGCCGCCTGCCCCGGGGGGCCCCTGACAGGAGCAATGATGGTGGCAGCCGGGGCAGTAGTGAGGAGGGGCCCTCTGGGCTGCCCAGTCCCTGGGCCTCCCCACCGTCTGTGCCTCGAAGCCTCGGCTTGCTGCCTGCCTTGCGCCTGGAGACCGTCGACCCCGGTGGGGGAGGTTCCTGGGGACCTAATCGGGAGGCCCCAGCCCCCAGTAGCCAAGGCCGGCAGGGGCTGGAGGAAGGGGGTCTGGGGCCCTGAGGGTGGGTGGGCGGATGGGCCCAGGTGGCCGCCACTGTGCCCCGATCTCCTGCAAACCCACCTGTGTTCCTCTTGCCGCTGCTCCGGCTTCATCCACACCTGCCACTCTGTCCTGGTCAGGGGTGGCCAAGTGGGGTCCCCCAAACTCAGTCCTGGCACCTCAACTGTGACAATCAGCAAAGCGCTATCAGCCCCCATCTGAGATGGGGTGGGGGGGGGTTGCAATCCTGGAGGTCATCAATTAGAAATTAAATGCTCCAGCATTACTGCTGACTCCTTCCTAACTCGTTAGCAGTCTGGGGGTGGGGGTAGGCAGAGAAAGGGACTAAAGAGGCGAGAGGATGATAGAGCTGACAGTTACCAGGAACCAGCTGTATACATTACACAGGCCAGCTCTTTTAATCCGCACCACAGCCCAGAATTGCCGTGTGGAGTTCAGTGCAGTTCTTAGACCCATTTCACAGGTGGGCAAACTGAGGCCTCCAGGAGGTGAACCTCTCAGAATCAGATGCCTAACCACAGTTTGGCTATATGTTAGAGGGAGGGAACATTTACTAGGTGCTAAGCATTCTCCATGTATTGGTTTACTTAATCCTCAACCATCCTATGAGGTAGGTCCTTGTCACACTGCCCCTTTTCAGAGGAGTTACTAAACTAAGGCTCAGAGTGGGGGAGGTCCCTCGTTCAAGGACACAGAGGAGATTTGAATTTGGGTTTCGGGTAGGAAAAAATGGGCCAAGGCTGGGCCAGGAAGGGCACAGCAGCTGTTGAGAAGGGATCCCCCAGGGAAAAGAGTTGGGAAGCGCCCCCTAACACCCTCCCCTTTCCTGGATTCAGATACAGGCGCTTCTGTAACATCCTGTTCCCCACCTGCTGCCTCAGGCCTCAGCAAGTAGGCGCTTGGGGCTCCTTGGACAGGCTTTTGAGATGTGTTCATTTTGCAACCTGGAGCGTGTACCTCCTGAGGCTACTGTAATAAGTTACCCTTTCCCCATTCCCATCTGGCAAGGCCCAAGCCCAGGGCATCAGAATGCGCCTCCTGAACACCACGTCCAAGCACAGAGGGGTTGTGTCACCACCTCAGGATCATTCAGCACAGCAGGAGACGTGGTCCAGCATTTTAGCCTTGCCTCTCGTTGTCCTCTGGCTGTCCACAGGGGCCCGAGCCATGCTTCAGTCTAACACACGGAGAGGAAGCCAAGACCCCCTGGGGCCTAGCAGAGCTAGGGGCAGGGTCCAGTGTGGTGCCCAGGAGAGGCGGAACTGAGATCATTCGTTCTAGGATTTCTGCCGCCCGATGGGTCTCCGGGTTGCCTGGGTCAGCTGCAGGCAGCGGTCATAGAATGACATGGCGGCTCTTGGGTGATCTGAAGGCCACACCTGCCCCTCACCTGTGCTCACACCCCAGAGCTGGCGTCGCCTCTGTTGAAGTCGCTGCAAGTGCCAGGCTGTCACCTTGATGGCCCTAGGGTCTCTGGAACAGCTGTGGGCAGACAAAAGTGGAGCGGGTGGTCATGGTTTTAGGTTAGGAGTAAGAGTTAAGCAAACATTTTACTATGTGCCAGGCAGGCCTTGGACTCTGTGTGTCATAGTGTCACACATACCATTTCCTTGGTTTCTACAAGCTTTTTACAAATAAGAAATGGAGGCACGGAGCAGTGACTGAACTTGCTAGGTCACATAGGAAGTGACAGAGTCAACATGGACCCATACAAGCCAACCGCAGAGCTGTACCTGGAGCACCAGGGAGTAGGGGATGATGACGACGGAACTCAGAGGTGCCTTAGCCCCCTTCCCCATCCCCTTGGTCCTGGCACACAAAGGGAGGATAGGTAACCCCCCACCTTGGGAAAATGCCCCCTCCCTCCTGGCCTTGCCGCCACTTACCTTTTGCCCTCAGCACAGTCCAGTGGAGGGGCCAGCTTGAAGCAGTTCATGCCTAGCAGCTCCCAAAGCATGTTGGTGCCCGCAGCTGGGCTGTGGAGCCTCAGGAAGCGTGCCAGACTGAGTGAGGGCAGAGGCAGGCTTAGGCTAGGGCAGGGCCTGGCCACCCAGGAGCCCCCTCTCCGTGACTGGCAGCAGGCTGCCCACCCCCAACGGTCCAAGCAGGCCTCACCGACGTGTGCAGTTGCAGTGGAAGAGGGGCTCATGGGCGCTATTGAGCAGTTGGAACTTGGTTTCCTGAGGCCCGATCTGCTGCTTGCATTGATCCAGACGGCGGAAGCTGCGGCAGGCCCGGCGGGCGTCTGGGGGCAGGGGGCATGGTGGTGAGGGGAGCCCGGTCCCCCAGCAAAGCCCCACTGATGCCCACTGCCATGTAGGGGAAACATAGGCACACGTGCTCAGTCACACACAGTGTCCCCCTGTCTCATGTCCTTCCTGCCCTCAGAATGCTACACACGTCTCACACACACATGCACACGCACACTGTCATGCACACACAACAGTGCCACCATAGAGCCCAGAATGTTGGTCAGGAAAGGCTTTCTGGAGGAAGAGACTGCTAAGCAGATGAGAAGACTTGGCAAGAGTGCTCCAGGCGGAAGGAACTGCATGCACAAAGGCCCAGAGGTGGGACAGAGCAAGCTGCTTTTGAGGAACCAAATGAGGCGTACAAGACTGGAGTTTCAACTGGGGAGTAGAGTCTGCAGGAGCAGCACCTGAGGGCCCCCGGGTGTTGGGACATCATGAGTTAAGAGGAGCTATGGTGGGGGCTCAGTGAGGAGTGATATGGGCAAGTTTAGGGCTTACGAAAATCCTTCTAGCTGCAATGTGACTTGATGGGAGAGGTTGGGACGCCCCAGGAGGAGTTTGGAAAAGGGAAGGAAGCAACACAGGGCCCCTCAACCCCGCACAGAGGCAGGGACACCTTCCCACATCAGGAACCCCCAAAGTTAAGTTCTGAGCTCACCCTGAGGTTTTAGGCCATTCTGTGGCCCCTGGAGGCCTGGATGGGTGACCTCCAGCCAGGCTGTGGGGGACATATCAGGTTTGGTGGAGGCCATGGGGACACGGAGGGCTGTGGTGTTGGTTTTGTGGGGGTGCTTAGACCCTTTCCATTGTGGCAGCCGCTTCTGAGGACGCTGCTTCTGCGGAGGCCTGCTGGGGGCTGGGCTCTCGAGGCTGGGAGTCATGGGGGTGGCCAAGGAGCTCCAGGAGGCATTGTAGAAAGTCCTCCTGGACTGGAGGCGGGCAAGGGGTGTGGAGCCATATGTTCTACACCTGGAAGGTGGCAATTGGTAACTCACAATCCCCCCCCACCCCAGAAACCCCAGGTTCATCTCCATGGAGACCAAGGCTCTGTCAGTGCCATCCCTTGTCCCACTGGCCTATGTGGAGCACCCAAGGAAGGTCTGCGTCCTGGGCCCTGTCCTGAGGAGAGCACAGGGAGGATGAGGTATCATTCGCTGGAGGATGGACATACAGACAAGCCTCCCTCCCAGGGCTTGGAGCCTGGGCTCCCCCTCTGGCTGGGAAGGGGATCGAAGGGGGCAGCCACATACCCTCCCCACCAGTACCACACCACACAGGCCTCCTGCTCCTCCAGCACGAAGCAGGGGATCTCCAGCACATTGAAGAAGGCCACACCCACGATGTCCGAGATGGAGTCCTGCTGGTTCTGCAGGCATTGCTGGAACCTGCCCGAGAGCTGGCACTCAGGTCTCTGGACCAAAGAGGGCCACCCCTCTCTTCCTCCAAGACCACCCAGTCACTACCATGCAGGTGGTTTGGGATCCAAGGGTCTCTTCTCCTAGGGCTCAGCTTTCCCACCTGCACGGTGGGGTCTGGCGGGCTGATCCTTTAGGATTCTTTGGAATCCCAGTCTCTGCACCCAGGAACTATCCCACCCCTGAGCACCCAGCCCTCTCTACCCACTGCCAACCTGGCATCACAGTCACAGTGGGAGATGGTGTGGAATCGGTAGTTTCGGATGCCATAGTTGTACTGGAAGGGCGAGATGGTCTGTGGGCAATGGTCGTGTTCCCGGCAGCAGAGATCAGGGCCTTGGAAGACCCCTGCAGGAGGCAGAGGGGGCACCAGCTGAGCAGAGTCCTGGGCACCCCACGCTGGCTATGCCTCGATGGTGCAGGGAGCAGGGACCTTGTTCTTGCCCCAGCCCTGACACAGATACCCTGGGCAGCCTCAGGCCACTCTCCCTCTGTGAGACTCTCAGTTTCAAAGCTTGACAAGAGCAACCAGGCACAGCCTTTATTGGGCAGCTCCAAATGCTGGGCAGCCTACCCAGGAGCCCTTGTTAGGGAAAGGGACTTCCTCAGGGGAAGCGAAGTCTGCCTCTAGAGCTCCCAAGCTCACGCCCCAAATAAAACTCCCAAGTTATGAATGTGTGCAGAATGGAATGGCAAAGAGGCAGAGTGCATCCTTTCTCGCTGGCATGATGAGGCATTGCCAGGATGCCAGTCTGCTCCAACTCAGGTGCCAAAGCCTTCCCCCAACCCACCATGCGTGCACAGACAGCTGTACTGAGTGCACAAAAGTCATCCAAGTTCTTACCATCTGAGCAATAGTGCCTTTTACTGAGCATTTCCCAATTGCCTGACACTCCCCACACCCAAACTCACAGCAGCTCAGTGAGGGAAATATCATCTCCATGTACCTGTGAGGAAACCAAGGTTCAGAGATGGGAAGTGACTTGTTCAGCTTCAATTTGCTAACCCAGGCCTTTGGGTCTCGGCGTCCCCTCCGCTGGGCATCCTGCCTCATAAAGCCTCCTCTTGGGTAATGGCTTTTTGGCTCAGCCAACCTTGGACCCACCCCAGTCCAACCCCTCCCAGGGATGGTGATTAATGAGGGCTCTGAGGTTTGACGAGGACGTTTCCCATCTACAACCTAAATTAAGCAACCCACGATGAGACTTAGGGTCACCCCCATTTTACAGATAAGGACATTGAAATCCCCCACGGACACACAGCCTGGGAGAATTGGGGCCAGGGCAAAAACCAGCACTTCCCTCCCCTGCCCCCCAGTCCACGTCCCCATGGCTCACCCAGCTCCGAGGAGTTCCCAGCAGAATCCCCTACTCCACACCACAGCGTGCCAGGTATGGTCCAGCCTCTCTTCACCCGCTGGGGTCTTCTGCTGCCAGGTGCTCTTCTGTGTCCTGCTTGCTCCTCCCTGGTCCCTGCTGCTCGCTTCTCCCTAGCCCCTGCTGGACCCTCTTCAGGCCCTCGGCAGGCCCTCCCCTGACTCTGAAGTGTGGCCAGGGCTCTCTGCAGCTCGGGTCCAGGGGTGTGGATAAAGGAGCCCCGGGTGATCTCACCAGCACAGAGGGCACTGAAGGCTGCAGTGAGCTCTGGCTCGTCTCGCCAGCTACACGCTTGCAGCCTCCCCTGCCTGTCCCAGTGGGCCTGGAACAGGGCCAGTCCTTGGGCATCCTTTCCCAGGAAGCTCAGAGTCCCCAAGGGGCTGCCAGAGGTGGGCCTGAGCAAGTGGCAGGAGGTGCTGTCCCAGCGGAGGGCAGAAGAGCCCCCCCCAGCCACTCCCAGGAAGTTCAGCATCCCTAACAGCACTACCGGAACCCCCATTCCGTCCTAGACCAGCCCAGTCAGACAAAGCCCCCAGGACACCAACCCCTGCAGCCCACGAGGCAGCAGCTTTAGCAACTGAGCGGAAGCAGTGCCCTGCAGACCCGGCGCAGCGGGGCCAATGAATGGAGCTTTGGGAGGAGTAGGAAGGAGGCTGGAGTATGGGGTGATCTCCGGCTTGTAACTGAATCCACCAGCTGGGCAGGCTGCTGATTGGCCAAAGAGTGCACTCTCCAGGGCCCACGCCCCCATTCACCATGCCTTTCTCATCTAGTCACCTGCTGCCAGCCCCGCCTGGATGGGGACTGTGATAGCCAAAGCCTTTGGCTGGGGCAGAGGGCCAGGAGAGGATCTCTATCTTCCTGGGGAGGGAAAGGGGTTCAGGGACTCAGAGGAAGCTCCCAGAACTCATCCTCAGCCCTCTGCCCCAGGGAGGCAGCCACACCCATCTCCACAAAGTTGGCAGGGGGCCATGGCCTCTGCCAGACCTAGGTGAAGGAGCTGAGGGCAGGGCTGGGGCCCTGTGGCCAGCCCCCTGGGAGCTCCTGAGGCTTCTGGGAAAGGGGGCGTCCATCCCCTGGCCACCTGGGGTACACCACCGCCCAGGACTGGTTCTAAGAAAGCCTCTCGGCATAATCAGGGGACAGCGCCCTGGGGCTCCCCACTTGCTGGGACTCCCAGACACAAGCCTGGCCAAGCAGCAACCCTCTTGGTCTGATATATGGTGGAGACAGAGCCAGAGCTGGCCTTGAGAGCAGGGCATGGGGCAGGGCTAATGCTCTGGACTTGAAGGGACTATAGGCTCCAGAGGAGTGGAGGGCTGGGCAGAGGGCTGAGTCTGCAGCCATCTCCATGCCTGGACTGTTGCCACCAGTGGGACACAGCAGGTCATCATGTGTTCCCCAAGGGACAGGAATGGTCTCTCCATCAGGGAAGGGCTACCGCCAGCCCTCTGTGTCCCAAAGCTAACGTATCATCCAGCTCCCAACCGTCCAGGAAAGCTGGGATGCTTACACCCACAGTGCAGATGAAGAAACGGAAGATGGCTGAGGGTGTGGAAACTTCAGGTGACAGGCTCCAGGGAGGGAGGGCTTCGCAGCTGGCAGCACAGCTCTTGGAAAGCTTTGCTGGGAAGTCAGGGCTGCCGGGGACAGTGATTTCTCTGTCTGTCTGTCTGTCCATTTGCACATCAGCCTCCCGCTCCCCCAACATCCCTCTCAATCTCCATCCCAGAATCTTCCAGGAGGGCGAGCCCCAGCGAGGCAGAGCCACGGGCATAGCTGGGGAAGGAAAGCTCACTGTACATAGCAGGGAGAACGGGGGCGGCCAGGAGTGCAGGCCCATCGCTGTGCTTCAGAACCAGCCTGGGCCTGCGGCTCAGAAGGTCGTGGCTGGGGACAATGAAAAGGGAAAGGGGGTGGGAGCAGGCCAGGAGCCAAATTCTTTCTCTCAAGAAGCTGGGAAAGGGGGTGTGGAATAGAGAGAGTGGTGGCAGGAAGGGTAGGGAGACCTGGGGTCCCCAAAGGTAGGGACACCACTGAACAGAGGTGGGTCCCTCTGGAAAGAACTCTACTGTTTGGAGACCATGTTCTGGTCATTTCCCCCAGTTGTAGGGATGGCCACCCACCTCTGCTCCCTTTTCCGTATTACAGAGCCCATCACCCAGGGAGGCTGGGAGGTCCCATGGCAGGAACCGAACTTTCAAGGTCAGACATACCTAACTTGGGTCCTGGCACTGTGTGGCCTCAGGCTTTGAAGTCTTAACTTCTCTGGGCCTCAGTCTCCTTATCTGTATGATGGGCCTAATCACAGTAGTCAGTTCCCGGGATGCTGGGGAAGACTCTCAGCACAGTGACTGGCCTCCAAGACCCTGTCCCTAAAGCCTCAGGACATCCCTGGGCAGGAAACAATTTGGCCAGGAAGAAGCAAGTCCCCAGATTTTCAGACCACAGCACCCACGAGAGGTAGCCCCAGCTAGGCCATGACCTGGTTGTATGACTTCAGGCCAGTCCCTGCCCCTATCTGGGCCTTGGTTTCCTCTGTACAGTGAAGAAAACAATGGAAGTGACCTTTGAGGTCTCTTCCTGTCTGGGCCCCAAAGGAAGGCAGGTAGGGGCCTGCCTAGGTCTCGAGGGAAGGTGTCACTGGGTTTTCTCTTCAGATTCCACCCTGTGGCCACGTCAGTCAACCTGCAGGGTAGACTGTGGAGCCCTGCCTCCCACTGGAGTGCCCCTCAGAGGCCTTGGCACAGAGGATCCCAGGAGCCAACCGGCAGGACGGGACAGGCCCAGCCCTGCAGACAAAAGGGGAGCTGAGGCTTTCCTCTGGATCCCCACCTGTCTGGGGTGGGGCAGGGTGCACAGTGGGTGCCCGGGAGAGTAAGGCAGGGGTCCATGGGATCTGATCATTTATCCCTCGCTCTGCGCATCAGTCCTCATCGCTCTGTCTCCTGGGCTTCTCTCTCATCCTTCTGTCTCTTGGTCTCTTTCCTTCTCTGGCTCGGATTCTCCTCGTTTCCTCCCTCCCTTTCTATCTCATTTCTTGTGCTCTTCTGGCTCTAAGCATCCCTGTCCTCGCCCCAAACTCTCTTTCCCTCCTTTTCCTGTTTCTCTCTTAATTCTTTCCCCTCTCTCTGTTTTCCTCTCTTTTTGTTTCTTAATGTCTTCTTGTTTCTCTCCTCCCTTCCTCTTCTCTTTCTCATTCCTTCCCTTGTTATGTCTCATAGTTTCCTAGTTTGTGTGTGTGTCTGTTTCTCTCCCTTCCTCCTTCTCTCCTCCTGCCTTTTCTGTGCGTTCTCCTCCTCCACACCCTGACCCCAGGCCCAGGCCCCAGGGTATCCTGCCCTTTCCAGGCCATGACCTCATCTGATGCTCACAACCCCTGCCCCTCCCTAGGGAGACAGGCAGGGCAGGGCTTCTCATCCCATTGTTGAGATGGATGGAGTGAGGTTCCAGAAGAGAAGTCACTTGCCAGGAGTCGCATAGTTGACCAGGTGAGAAGACAGGTCAGATTTTCCTTGGCCTGTGGGGAGGACCTCCGTGACCCTGGGAGGCTCTTGGCTCCCCTACCACCTCCCCATCTCAGGGATTTCCTCCCCACTGCCTGGAGCCCTTGGAGCTTGCGTTCCCTACTCCATCTGGAGGTCTCTCTGCAGCTATCTGTGCCAGGAGAATGGTGCAGGCAGTGCCTAGCTCCAGAACATTCTGCGTTCATTTGAAAACAAATAGTTATCGAGCATCTACTACTGCCAGGCACAGGGGGGGCCCTGAACAGAGAGAGGAGGGGAGGAGAGACAGAGCATGCTGAAGTCAGGAGATGGAGAGGAATGCATTCCCTGCCGGGACAGGGTCTGGCAGCCCAGGGAGGCTAGGACCTGGGTGTCAGCTGAGTCCTCCGGGAAGCCACCACCAAGATGGAGTTAGAAGTGCGAGAGATGTAGTGGAGGAAATGCCTGTGAAAGATAAAGGGGATAGGGAGGGAGCAGGATTGGGCAGGGAAAGCCTTCAGGCTGTTGCAAGTCTGACATCTATGGGGAGGGAGTAGAAGGGACGGAGAGCTGGGTAAGAGCATCACACTGTGGTCCCACTCTGAGCAGATCTCAGCCAGCCAACGGGGAGCTCTGGTGCAGACTACCCATACAAGAGCCCCAGCTGGTCAGAAACAGGCAGGCCCTAATGCCCTGGCCGTGCCCCATCATTGGTTGGGGGCTGCCCAGGAGGACAGTGGCATCCACCCCAATGCTGCTTCAGATGCTGAAGGTGCTGCAGCTGATGCTGTCACACCTGAGAATTCATCCAGCCATTTGGGGCCTTCTGGGCTTCCTCCCAGCTGTCAGACTCCATCTGCCCATCTGGCGCAGCCCCTGCCCAGATCAGAAGAAGAAACTCAATGGGCAGATGGAGTCTGACAGCTGGGAGGAAGCCCAGAAGGCAGTCTTCTTCCAGGAGATCCCAGGGCTAAGGAATAGGAATCTGAGTACAAGACTATCCCTCATAAGATTTCCAGGTAGGAGTTCAGACCCAAGCATCCATGGCATAAACGAAGCCCAGCCCCAGGTCTGAGGGAATACATACTGAGAAACAACAGTGTTTCAAACTAGATATCTCAGGGGGAGTTGGTGGGCAGTTCATTAATCATCTGGCTTCGGCTCAGGTCATGATCTCAGGGTCTTGGAATTGAGCCCTGCATGGGGTTCCCCACTCAGCCGGGAGTCTGCTTCTCCCTTTTCCTCTGCTCTTCCCCCAACTTGTACGGCTCTCTCTCTCTCGGATAAATAAATAAAGTCTTAAAAAAAAAAAAAAAAACCACCTAGACATCGCAATAGATAGGAAGAAACACATTAGATTCAATTTAACAGATTATTAAACTATGCATAGAAAAAAGAGAGAGAGAGATGGGGAGTCAGAGGGACCATGGAAACTATTCTAATTGAACAACATTAGAAGCTGTGGTGTTTTAAAGATGTGCACAAATTCTCTGATACTCCTTCCTTCAAATGGTGGAGGCTACTTCCTCTCCCCTTCAGTGTGAGTTGTACTTAGTCATTTGTTCCTAGTATATAAAATGTGGTGGACATGACGTAACTTCTGAAACTTAGTCATAAAAGGCATTGTACCTTCCTTCTTGCTCTCTCTCATATCACTCGTTCTGGGGAAGCCAGTGAACATGTCATGAGGACACTCAAGGACACTCAAGCAGCCCTGTGAAAAGGCCCACATGGTGAGGAACTGAGGGCTCACTCAACAGCTGTACAAGTGAGCCACTTGGAAGCAGATCCTTAAGGCCCAATCAAGCCTTCAGATGAATACAGCACCATGTGACCTCCCCGGCCCTCTGCCTTTGGTGATAGCTTTATTGAGATATCATTCACATACGATACAATTCACTCATTTAAAGTATACAACTTAATGGTTTTAAGTATGTTCAAAGTTGTGCAGCCAACACCACTACCTAATTCCAGAACATTTTCATCATTCCAAAAAGAAATCCTGTAACAGGTAACAATCACTCTGCCTTCCTCCCTTCCCCTACTTAGCCACTAATCTACTTCATGTCTCTATAGAGTTGTCTATTCTATATATCTCATATAAATGGAATCATAGAATAGATGGTCTTTTGTGACCACCTTCTTCCCCTTTGCATAATGTTTTCAAGGTTCAGTTCTGTTGTAACATATATTAGTACTTCATTCCTTTTTATGACTGGATAATATTCCATTGTATACATATGCCCCACTTTATTCATTCATTAGCTGCTGGGTCCTTGGATTGTTGCCACTTTTTAGTTATTATGAATAATGTTTCCACAAACATTCATGTAAAAATTTTTGTGTGAACATATGTTTTAGTTTCTCTTGGGCACATACCTAGGAGTAGAATTGTTGTTAGATTATGTGGTAACTCTGTCTTTAACCACTTGAAGAACTGCCAGACTGTTTCCAAAGTGGCTACACCATTTTACATTCTCACCAGCAGTGTTTGAGAATTCTGATTTCTCCACATCCTTGCCAACATTTGTTATTGTCTATCTTATAGCCATCCTTAGTGGGTGTAAAGTGGCATCTTATTATGGGTTTTGCTTGCATTTTTATGACAGTTAATGATGTTGACCATCTTTTCATGCTTACTGACTATTTGTATATTTTCTTCGAAGAAATCTGGCAGATATCTTTATTGTAACCCTGTGAGACCCTGAACCAGCACCAACTAAGCTACTCCTTAATCCCTAATTTTCAGAAATTGTGTGAGATGATAAATGTTTGTTGTTTTGAGATACTATGGTTTGAGATATTTATTACACAGCAATACATAAGTAACACAGAAGGATTCAGGTATATGTCATGGGTACCTACTATTAATCCTCCTGGAAGTCCCAGCTGATGTAATAACAGAAGAAAAAGAAATACAGGGGCACCTGGGTGGCTTAGTCTGTTAAGCATCTGCCTTTGGCTCAGGTCATGATCTTAGGGTCGTGGGATCGAGCCCTACATCACAGTCCCTGCTCAGCAGGGAGTCTGCCGCTTCTCACTCTCCCTCTGCCTCTCTCCCCTACTCGTGCACTCTCTCTCTCCCTCTTTCTCAAAAATTAAAAAAAAAAACACACACAAATTGTCATGTTTGAAATGGAAGAAACAAAACTGTCATTGTTTGTAGACTGATTTATCTCCCTAGAAACTGCAGGTGTATCCAATACCTGGGATGGGAAAAGCAGTGTAATGGAATAGAACAAGCCCAGGACAGACCCATATTTGAGTACTCGCTTCTCCCTTACTTTCTGTGCGATCTTAGGCAAGTCCTTTTGCCTCTTTGTGCCTCATTTGTAAAATGGAGATGAGAATAGTGCCTATACCATGAGGATTAAAGTGAGTGTATATAAGGTACCTCAGTGGCTGACATACAGCAGCCTTTGATAAGTAGAATGGGATTTGAAGGCAGGAGCCAGGCAGGATCACAGTATGACTAATTTAATCCTCAGTTCCCCAGGTTGCAGAATGTGGGCTCCTTCCATTCTCCCAACTGACTCCAGCCTGCTAGTAGGGTCCTAAGATGTTCAGTAGATCTTATCCACACCCTGAGTTCAATCTTGGGCTCCATTTCCCCTCCCTAGGCAGCTTAGGGCAAGTCCCTTATCTTGGCTGGATCCCCATGATATAATCTATTGATTGGTATGCTCACACCTACCTTTTTCTTTCTTTCTTCTTTCTTTCTTTTCCTTTCTTTCTTTCTTTCTTTCTTTCTTTCTTTCTTTCTTTCTTTCTTTCTTCTTTCTTTTTTTCTTTTTTTCTTTTTTATTTCCCAGGGTCAATGGTAAGGATCAGAGAATAAAAAAGGAGCTCACTGACATTATGTCATGAATAGCTCACATGAGTCGTTCATGTGGCATGAGATCCCACCCCCAGAACTGTTGGGAAACAGGGCAGAATGGGTCCTGAGAGCTCTGTCCAGCTCAATGTGGTGGTCACCACATTGGGGGCCTCAGGGTATGGGACAGAATGCCACTGAGGGCAAGAATCACAACCCACATATTCCGATGGCACTTGACATTTATATTCTCACCAAACCCAAGTGGTACGGCTGCCAGATAAAACAGAGATGCCCAGTTATATTTGAATTTCAGAAATCAGTGAATAATTTTTAGTTTAAGTGTATGCTCCCAACATTGCAATTATTTTTTGGTTATCTGAAATTCTAATTTAACTGGTTGTCTTGTGTTTTTTATTTGCTACCTCTGACCACCCTACCCAGCAGTGAGATGAGGATAAGCAGGGCAGTAACTCTTCATCCCACTTCACAGTGGAGGCACAAGGAGGAGATAGGACCCGCCCAAAGCTCTGCTACTTATCCACCTTTTCAGTCTACACAGGGCTCTTTTGCTGAGGTTGAAACCTGGGTTGTTTGTTGTCTCTAACTCAGAGAACTTAGCTCACAACACCCCCTTCCCTCTTGGGGTTGGACTGGCCTTTGAGGCCCTAGAAAAGCCCTGGGAGTCTGACTCACTCAACAGGATTGAGAGGGTGGGGCAGAGCATAAAAGAAGGATCAGGAGGCCAGAGGGGGATCTGACTGCAGAACTCAGGCCCTAGTAGACTAACTAATAAATTTAGTTATTTCTACAGCCAAGGACTCAAGTTCTCAAGCACAATTGTTGTTGTTGTTTTAAAAATTTTATTCATTCGTTTGACAGAGAGAGAGCGCACGCACAAGTAGGCAGAATGGCAGGCAGAGGGAGAGGGAGAAGCAGGCTCCCCACTGAGCAGAGAGCCCGATGTGGGGCTCGATCCCAGGACCCTGGGATCATGACCTGAGCTGAAGGCAGACGCTTAACCGACTGAGCCACCCAGGTGCCCCTCAAGCACGGTTTTATCTGTGAATTTGCCCAAAGTCAATAGCAGATGGGAGTTAGAGCTAGAACCAGACTTTGGGCCTCTTGACATCCAGCGCTCTTCCTGCTGCTCTTGGGTCTGGACAAGAGGTTCCAGGGAGGAGCCCCCTCATGCCCAGACTAAGGAGATGGGAGCAGGAAGGCCTGTGGGGACAACAGGGTAGGCCTTTTCGGAGCCCACAAGGTTTGGTCCAGCCTCTGCTGCCATCTAGTGGGCACTCAAAGCCAGCACCTCCTAGAAAAACTGAACAAAGAAGGCTGTCTTTCCAAGTTCCTGGTCCCTTTTTGCACCTTCCTGGTCCTTCTGGTCTGGGCTCTGCCCTCTGACTCACTGTAGAACCCTGATAAGCCCTTTGCCTCTCTAGCTCTCAGTTTTCTCTCTTGGAATAAAGATCCTCCAAATCGCAGCCGGCCTGATTTTTTTTTTTTTTTAAGATTTTATTTATTTATTTGATTGAGAGAAACACAGCAAGAGAGGGAACACAAGCAGGGGGAGTGGGAGAGGGAGAGGGAGAAGCAGGCCTCCCACGGAGCAGGGAGCCCAATGTGGGACTCGATCCCAGGACACTGGGATCATGACCTGAGCCAAAGGCAGACGCTTAATGACTGAGCCACCCAGGTGCCCCCGGCCTGATCTTTCTAAAACACAGCCCTGGCCAGGTCTGTCCCCTGACCGACCCTGGCCTTCAGATTGAAGTCTGTCATATCCTGCAGGATCTAAGCCTACCAGATCCCCACTTCTCTGCTCTAGTGACATAGAGCTATTTTCATTTCCTTAATCACCAGTCCCTCTTAAGGCCTTTGTATATGGCCATTTCCTTTGCCTAAAACACTCTCTTTTACCTAGCTTGTTCCTACTCATCCTTCAAGTGTCAGTTTAATTACCCCCTCCAGGAAGCCCTCTTTCTTGATGCCTTCAATCCAGGATGGGCAAGTGTACTTTAGGTCCCCACAGAAGATTGATTTAGGTCTCAAATAAGATATGACCCTGGAAGAGATCAAACAGTTGTCCATTCAGTCCATTCAGCCCATCTGTGGGCTCAGGGTTCAAACTAACCTGATTTCCCATCTCACTCTGCCACAGCTGGGCAGTGTGAACATTAGCTCCACCTCTCCGAGTTCCTTTCTCACAGGTGAATATGTCACACTCTGTCCACCAGTGCTGGACAATAGAACTCTAACGTGAGCCACAAACATAATCTAGAATTTTCTAGCCACAGTTTAAAAAGTAGAAGAAACAGGGGAAATTAATTTTCATGATCCATTTTTATATAATCCATGCATAAAATATTATTTCAACATGTAATCAATATTTTAAAATTATCAATGATCTGTTTTACATTCTTTTCCTCATACTAAGTCTTTGAAATCTGGTGTGTATTTTACACTTAATGTGTGTCTCAATTTGGATTCCACATTTCAAGCACTCATGAGGCTAAAAGCCACTCTACTGCACAGTACAGGTCTGTGTGAGTATTACATGAGTGTGTACATATGTAAAAATTTGTGGAGCTGGACCAACCATGAGAGACGATGGACTCTGAAAAACAAACTGAGGGTTCTAGAGGGGAGGGGGGTGGGGGGATGGGTTAGCCTGGTGATGGGTATTAAAGAGGGCACGTTCTGCATGGAGCACTCGGTGTTATGCACAAACAATGAATCATGGAACACTACATCCAAAACTAATGATGTAATATATGGTGATTAACATAACAATAAAAAATTTAAAAAAATTTGTGGAGCTGAACATTTAAGACTTTGACCTTTTTGTATGCAAACTGTATCTAGTCTTGAGAAATAAAAGAGTAATTCCAGGTTTCTGGCCTGAACGTGGATGGACAAAGGGTGGGGCAATTTCCTGGAATGGGAGAGGTTGAAGGTAAACAGATGGGGTGCAAGGTGAGAAAAAGCTGAGACCCTGAAGGTCTTTGTCCCTTTAGGTCTTTGTTGCCCTCAGGCCCTGGGAAAGTTTCCAGAGTCACCTAACCAGGAGCTGTCCAGGTAGCAGGTGGCCTTGGTGCCTAGGACTTGTCCCCAAGACTTGAGAGGGGGTCATGGGTGCCATTCAAACTTCTCTCCTGGACTCCACAGTCCTAGGCTCTGCCCATTCTTATGTCGGGGCCATGGGCATCTCCTCTACCTAGGATTGCTAGATTAGCAAAAAATAAAAGTCACCAAGTTAAATCTGAATTTCTGATAAACAAACAAAAATTTTTTTAGTATAAGTATGTCCCATTTGTTGTTTGTGTGAGATTCAGATTTACCTGGATGTCATGTATTTTATTTGGCAGCCTGACTTCTAGCTCATCGTCCAGGACTCTGAAACATGCAATCTGGCTCTACTTCCTTGTGGGATGTTGACCACGTTTTTTCATCTCTCTGAGCTTTAGTTTTCTCTTCTGTAAAATGGTCAATAATTCTTTCCTTAATGACCTATTAAGAGGACTCACTGATAAAAATATTTAAAAAGGACTCCCCATAAAGCCTGGCACATAGTAGGCCCTGAGTGAATATTCAACCCTTCCCTCCTGGGCTTCCAGAGATGCAGGGCAGAGATGGGCTGCCCAATGAGTGCCCCACCTCCCTCTCTACACTACCCAGGGCTTGGACCCTATGATTTCTTGGTGCCTTCCAGATTTTCTTCCCCTTCACTAGTTTTCCCCTTCCTTGGTTTTCTAGACTGGGTTTTCATGCCTCGTGTGTTGGGAGCATCCTAGAATCCTCTGGGAAGAGCCTATCACCCAGGAATAAGGTGTTACTGATCTGGATCCCAGAAGATTCCAGAATATGGCCCTGATATCACCTAGTGGCCATGTCCCTAAAGAAATAATACTATCCAGACCCAAACCTAGGAAGCCAGCAGGTCACCATATGGGCAGAGTCCTAGGCCCGGCTCCAATAGGAGGCAGAAGAACCAGACCCTGAGCTGTCCTGGGGCATAAGGCTTAATGGCAGGGGTGCAGTGAGCTTTATCTTAACCTTAACACCCATGCACGGAGAACAAAAGGAGCCTAAGGCCCAGGGGTTTAGTAACACGCCCAAGGGCATGCAGCAAGGATTTGCACGTTTGCCCTGGGTTGGGTAACTAATTAGGCCATGTTCCTAACCCACCAACCTCCTCTGTGGAACGGTGGAGTTGAAGAGGATTAAGGGATGCTTTCTCTGGCTTTTTCTCCTTTCTCTCTGCACACATGGTCTTCTCTCTGAGCTTCCTGTACCCATGAGGAGAGGTTGACCCCAGCCTAGGGTGAGTGGGGGATGGGCCAGGCCCGGGGAATATTCTCCCCCAAGTCAGGTGAGGAGACTGGAGGAAAAAGTGATGTCACCTACCAGACCTGGGCTGGTTCCTAGGAATCTTTTTTCCCTTCATTGAACAGAAGAACTGAGGCTCAGAGAAGGGCAGGGACCTGTGAGCCTCAACAGATCCAAGAAGCCAGAAGGTCTACCAGACTTCTTGCCTCTCCTCACCTGGCAGATACACATCTGAGGCCTCAAGTCCTTAATCATAGCTTTCTTCTACTCAATTACTTGCCTTTTCCCACTATTCAACCTTCCTGGCCCTTCAAACTCCTTGACTGATATTCCTGATCCCTCTGAGGCTCTGCAGTGGCCTCCTACTTGTCTTGTGCTCCTAATCTCCACCCCTCTCCTCTGTACTCTGGAGAGATCTGAATGCCTCTGCATGGATTCCCACTACCCCCTGCCCCAGCCTTTTCCTTCCTTTCCAGCCCCATCCCTTCCTCCATCCCTTCACAGCCCCCCCTCTCTGGCCCAGATGGTGAGGCAGCATTTCAACAGGTGCTGGTTTTATAGGCAGATTCCAATCTTGAGTGTGAGTTTTACCAGCTGTGTGGCATTGGGTATGTTGCTTAACTTCTCTGGGCCTCTAGTTCCTCATATGTAGTAATACTTGCTTCATGATTCGGGGGTGAGGATTAAATTGCATAAAATCCTTAGCACAGTGTGTAGCACATTAATAAACATTCAATAAATATTAGCTGCCAGTATTAGTATTAATATTAGTATCAGAAGAGGAAGGGGAGAGGAAGGAAGGGGGCAGGAGGAAGGTTAGAGCTGTTAAAATGAGAGCCCTTGGGATGCTCAGAGCAAGCGGAGGAAGAAATCAGAACATTTCTATTTATTTTATTCTTTCCCACTGGAGTGAATATTTTTTATTTGTCATAATTTGTTGTAAGCATTAAATAATATTAAATCCAGGGTGGGTCATAGCAGGATACATGCAAACATCACCAATAGTGTGCTTTTGTGGTCCGTAAGTGTCTTAGTGTGCTAAAATAGAGAAGATATTACTCAATATATTTTTTAAGCTGAAGTGCTTCCAAGTTTGGTAATCCCAATTCTGTTATTTCTTGAGAATGTTTTATTAACAAGAACATGAAGAGATAAACAGTGCTGGTTCCCTAACATTAAAGTTTCAGGAATGTGGTTATTGCTTTCCAGAAGAGACCATGAGAATGACCTCATTTCTGACAAAGGAAAAGTTGAACTCCTGCCTTTAGTCTGCCTGATGAACCCAGCAAAAACAGCAAAGGAGAATATAATTGACAACTTTGTCTTAATTGGATGCTCCCATGTTGTTTCATAATGATAGTACTCTGTGACTTTTTCAAAGGAGTTAGCTCAAGCAGGAATTTTTTAAAGTATACGGAGAGCTCATCCAGTGCTAAGCCTGTTCTACATCCTCACGATAATCTTCTGAAGAAATGAATTTCCCCGTTAAATAAATGAGGAAATTGAGTTTTCTGTAAGTGAAACTGCTTGTCTAAATTCACATAGCTAGTGAGCATGGAAACTTTCAATGCCCTCTAGTCAAAGACCACCAGGAACAGTTCTGTGGTCGGACAGGTTGGGTTTACTACTTGTTATCATAAAGCAGGGGATGCAAACCATGAGGAAGGATGGAGCATCTTGGTACAGAGGGTTAGAAAGGACATTTAGGATTTTGGCTTGTGTTAAATAATTTGGAGGAGGGCGTATGTTCAACAGGAGAACACCAAGGCCTACCTGTGAGTGCCAGGCCAGCTCCTGGATACCAGGGACTGCTTTTATTTTTCTCAGAGCCTGAACCCAGATCCAGGTTTGTGTGGCTAGAAACATTTCCCATGTTACTCCCTGTTCATAGAAACCTGAAAAGAAGACAAGCAGATGAGGAATTTCATCTATGAGTTTATTTCATCTACTACCTTCACCACCTACTCAGATTCAACCTCTACTACAGTCTCTGGGATAAATGTAGGCAATTAATAAATATTTGTTGAATGAAAATGTCAAAAACTCCAGAGAACCACTGCGTGGGTGCAAATTGCATCTCCACCACCTATCAGTATGTGATTTGGAAATTTTTAAAAAGATTTTATTTATTATTTATTTGTCAGAGAGAGAGAGAGCACAAGCAGGGGGAGCAGCAAGCAGAGGGAGAAGCAGGCTCCCCAGTGAACAAGGAGCCGATGCGGGACTCGATATCAGCACCCTGGGATCACCACCCAAGCCGAAGGCAGACGCTTAACCAACTGAGCCACCTAGGCGTCCCTGGAAATTTTTAATTAAATGATAAAATTGTGTAAGCTTCAAAAAGTTTTCCTTTACCCATTTGTAAAATGGAGATAACCACAAAAACCATTCAAAGGACTGCTGTGAGGGTCAAATGAACTGTTGTGAGGAGCGTGCTTAGTTAAGTTCAGCAAATGTTAGCTATTACAATTTTCAGGATAAGTAGTCTGTTAGTTTTGTGATCACATGTTCAATATTTTTCCTACTAGGCGTGAAAGCAAAGATCTTGTCTTGTCTCTATCACCAGTCCCTAGCACAAACAAATATTTGATAGATAAATAAGCAAATTGGCTAAAACCCAGGAACTCCCTCCATTTGGGGGATAAATTTTAGTAACTTAAATAACAGTTGCAAAAAGTATGTAAGGAACTCCCATGTACCCTTTACCTAGATTCACTACTTTTTTATATTTTGCCTCATTTGCTTAATCATGCCCCTCTCATACACACACGCACACACACACACACACACACACATGCATTTTTCTCTGAGTAATCCGAAATTAAGTTGGAGACGTTGTGCCCTTTTACCCCTAAATACTTCAGTGAATATTTCCTAAGAACAAGGACATTCTCTTAACATAGCCACAATATAGCGATCAAATTTAGAAAATTTAACATTGATACAATAGGCATTAAGAGCTAGTTCACAATCAATATTCAAATTAGTCACTTGTCCCAATATTGTACATTATACCTTTTCCGCTTCCTATCCTCCCCTCCTGAATCCAATTTAGAAT
Source organism: Callorhinus ursinus (assembly GCF_003265705.2). Lineage (NCBI taxonomy): Eukaryota > Metazoa > Chordata > Mammalia > Carnivora > Otariidae > Callorhinus > Callorhinus ursinus. The sequence goes on from NW_027397134.1 coordinate 5,290,427, forward strand.
CACACACCACATTTTGTTGTCATGCCTCTAATCTCTTTTAAACCAGGATAGTTCCTCAGCCTTTCTCTGTCTTTCATAATACCAAAAGTTATTTTGTAGAGTGCCCTTGATTTGGGTTTATTTCATGCTTCCTTGTGAGATTTGGGTTACACATTTTTGACAGAATTAATCACAGAAGAGATGTTGTGTCCTTCCTTCTCAGTGCATCTTATCGGAAGGAACATGATCTTTACTTGACCTATAATTGGTAACATTAACTTTGATAACTTTGATTCACTTGTTCTTCGAGGTTATACCTCTAAAATTACCATTTTCCTTTTGTAATCAATAAGTAATTTATGGGAGACACTTTTAATGTGTAATTACCCTGTTCCTCTGGTTTTACCATTCATTATTGATTTTCTAACTCCATGAATTTTGTTAGTTGGCATTCTACTAAAAGGAGGGGTTTTCCCTTCTCCCTATCTATTTACACCCTTATTTACATCAGCAGACTCATGGGTTAGCGTTTTATTCCATTAGTTACATTCTGTCACTATCATTATCTATTTTGACGCTCAAACTGCCCCGATTTGACCAATGGTATCTCCTTCAAGTTAGCTCCTGTGTCTTAACATGTTCTCATCATTGATTCCCATCATCCTTACATTCTGATGCAACAAGATGTTCCAAGCTTTTTTTTTTTTTTTTTAAGATTGTATTTATTTATTTGGCAGAGAGAGACAGCGAGAGCAGGAACACAAGCAGGTGGAGAGGGCGAGGGAGAAGCAGGCCTCCCACGGAGCAGGGAGCCCGACGTGAGGCTCGATCCCAGAACCCCGGGATCATGACCTGAGCTGAAGGCAGACGCCCAACGACTGAGCAACCCAGACGCCCCGGTTTATCTGGTACTTTCCCTGCCCGGACCCAGGCTCTTTGAAAAGCTGCCAGAAAGCCCGTCTCTCCGCTTCCTGCCCTCAGGCGGAACCTTAGAGCTCTTCACCTGGGCGGGAGAACGGCGCAACGGACCAACCTTTTCCGGTTATGGCCGGAAGTCCTCCGAAAGGGGCGGCTTTGTGTCAGGTGACCGGAGTCTGCGTAGGAGGGATCGCCGGTCTTACCGGACAGCCTGAAGGGACGGAGTGGCAGGGCACCGGACGAACGGATAAGCTGGGGTGGCTTCAGCGGCGTTAGCTGAACAGAGGCAGGTACATGAGCGGCTCGGGTGGTAGCTTAGGGGCTGTCAAGGTTGAGGGACGCGGGCAGGGTTTCTGCTTTAACCCGGCCCACAGGCTTAGACACCTGGCCCAGCGGCGCAGAGACAACAACCCCGGCTCTGCCCGGGACCCTCCGCCCCAGAAGAGAGGTCCCCCTGGCGTTGTGGTCTTCTGTCCTGTGATTACAGTTTTGGGAAACTGAGGTCCCCGAGAAGGGAAAAGGCTCCCACGAGCTCTCCTTTCCGGGCAGGGACTCACTCTAACTCTTGTTTCTGTCCCCGGCTCGAGACCGCCTCTCTCAGGTGGATGTGCTTTAAATAATTTTGCCTCGGGTGGAGAGGCCGGGGTCAGAAAGCGTGGTCAACAGAGTTGGGCTTGGGAGTGAGAGAGCCGAGAGACTTCGCCGCTTACAGCCAGTTGTGCGTTATTGGCCCAGTCCATTCCCTTTTTTGAGCCTCAGTTTCCTCGTTTGTAAAACAGGGCAGCGTTCCTCAAAATACGGTTCTTACACTGGCCTGTTTTGAAATGTCCCGGGATGCATGCTTTACAGTGCAGGACTCCAATAAGACCTCTCATTTAGAATCTGGGTCGGAACCTGGGAACGTTTTGAACATATACCTCGGGGGTCCTGTACATACTGATGTTTGAAGCCCCCTGATTTGAAGTGCTTTCCTGCTGTGAGTACTAGATACCCATTCTTTGCTTTGCGGCAGCTGGAGCCGGTTCCGGATCTTTGAAAGAATTGGGATGTTTAGCCCAGAAAAGAGAACAGTAGAAGGAAACTGGCCTTAAAATCGGAAAAAAAAAAAATTGTTATGGTGAAGAGTGCTTCACTTTAATCTTTGGGGTTGAAAGTGGCAGAACTAGGACCCATAGGCGGATTCTTTTGACTTAATAGAAGAACTTAATGCTGGTCAGAGGTGACCAGCAATGGAGTGGATTGATTGCCTCCAAAAGTAATGAACTCCCTGGTATGGAAGTCCTTTCCAACTTGAAATGTCTGATTCTGAGTAACTATTTTCAGTCTTTCTGGTGCTGATTGACTTCTTTTTTCTGTCCTCTTTTCCTAACACCTCCATCCCCCTCAGCCTACATTTTCTAGAAGTAAGGCAGTGGATATGAAATAGTGTAATCTGTTCCTCGTTGTCCTGTGCACCATCCTTTTTTCAGGGACTTTGGAATGGCCCGTCTGATAAGGGCTCCTTAAATGTTTGTTGAATAACTAAGGAGGTACCCCACCCCATTGGTTGTAGCTTATGTTTTTAGAATAACTTGGAAATGCTGCTAAAGAGTTTGTGTTTGATCAGGAGAAGCCAATGAACTCTTTGGATCACAGAATTGAGGAGTCTAGGTCAGAAGGGCCCCTCAGGGTTGTTTAGGCCCGCCTTTCCTCCCTGGGACATAAATGCTTCTTTAATCCTCTCTCCAGCAATGTGTTGTATAGCTCTCGTGTCTAATGAGAGAATGTTTGCAATCTGTCAGCTAACTTTTCATCCAGCATTTAAAAACCAGTCCTCTTAGGGACTGCCAGTTCATCCTCCCTAACATACAATCTACAGGTAATGCTTCTAGCATTATCTTTAGTTTTCTTTTCTTTTTAGATTTTATTTATTTGAGAGAGGGAGAGCAGGAGTTGGGGGAGAGGGACAAGCAGACTTCCCCCTGAGCACAGAGCCCTGGGGCTCATCCTAAGACCCTGAGATCATGACCTGAGCTGACTGAGCCATCCATGTGCCCCTAGCTTATCTTTAGTTTTCTAATCAAACGTTGAAGTTCCTAAAAGCAGGTTGCTTTTTCAAAACCTGTAAGAATGTGGGCGCCTGGGTGGCTCAGTCGTTAAGCGTCTGCCTTCAGCTCAGTCCGTGGTCCCAGGGTCCTGGGATTGAGTCCCACATCGGGCTCCCTGCTCGGCGGGAGGCCTGCTTCTCCCTTCCCCACTCCCCCCTGCTTGTGTTCCCTCTTTCGCTGTGTCCCTCTCTGTCAAATAAATAAAGGGGCGCCTGGGTGGCTCAGTTGGTTAAGCGACTGCCTTCGGCTCAGGTCATGATCCTGGAGTCCCGAGATCGAGTCCCACATCGGGCTCCCTGCTCAGCTGAGAGTCTGCTTCCCCCTCTGACCCTCCCTCCTCTCATGCTCTCTCTCTCTCTCATTCTCTCTCAAATAAATAAATAAAATCTTAAAAAAAAATTTAAAAAAAAAATAAATAAAATCTTTAACAACAACAACAAAAAAACAACTTGTAAGAATGCTTACATTGCCCTATGGAGCAAAGATTCCACATTATGACCAAATTCAGCTCACATCCTGTCCCCCTCCCGAAAAATAGATTTTGTTTGAGCCAAGACTTCCTGCTTGTGTTTACCTTCCTGCTTTGTTTGTGTTTCCTAGAACAAACAGAAAAAAAAAATTGTGAAATGCTTATTCAGATATTATCCAGGTGCTGGGTAAAATGATTGTTGATGTCTTTAATACTTCTTAATCTAAATTTTCCTTTTAAAAAAGTTCCTGAATCGGCATTTCCGAAGTGTGTTCTTCAGGCCACTACTCTGAAGAGATGCCTCTGAAAAAAGTGTTCCATAGTAAAAATAAGTTTGGAAAATGCTGTATATCATAATCTTTTCTTGGAACTTCTCAGTTCCAATGTACTGGGATGTCCTATAATAAAGAAACATACCTAACCTTGTTTAATCCTAGTGTTGCCAAATTTAATTGATGTGCAGTACTTTTTTTTTAACTGAAGCACACATTGGCAAATTCTTTTATTTATTTATTTTTAAGTAATCTCTACACCCAATCTGGGGCGTGAACTCATGACCCTGAGATCAAGAGTCGCATGCTCTTCTGGACTGAGCCACCCTGGTGCCCCTCATATTGGCAGATTCTCATCCGGAGAGTCTGCAGTTCATGGCATGTGGGCCAAATCTGGCTCCATTGCCTGTTTTTGCAGGGCATGTGAGCTAGGGATGGATTTTACATTTTTAAATGGTGGGGAATAAATCCAAAAAAGAATAATGTTTTGTGATCTGTGAAAATTATAGGAAATTTAAAACTATAAGTAAGGTTTTATTGGAACACAGCCACACCCATTAATTTACAAATCGTCTTTGGCAGAAGAGTTGAGTAGTTGCCCCAAGGACCATATGGTTCACGAAGTCTAAAGTATTTACTGTATGGCATTTTACAGAATTTACCAGCTCCTGGTTTTTTCATGTACATTTTTTAACTCTTCAACTTTTTTACATTTTTAAACTTTTGTATAGTTTATTTAATTTTGAAATAATTTTAGACTTGCAAAAATAATACACAAACTTCCTGTATACTTTTCACCCAACTTTCCCTAATGTTAACATTTTACATAACCATGTTAAAATTTAAGTAAGAAATTTAACAAAAATACAATACTACTGACTAATCTATAGACTTTATTCAAATTTAGCCGTTTGTCTACTAATGTCCTTTTTCTGTTCCAGGATCCAGCCCAGTTTCCACATTGCATTTAGTTTTCAAGTTTCCTGAGTCTCTAGTGATCTGAGACAGTTCCTCAGTCTTTTTTGTCTTTTGTGACTGTAAACTTTATTTTTTTTTAAAGATTTTATTTATTTATTTGAGAGAGATAAAAGGTATGAGCAGGAGGAGGGGCAGAGGGAGAAGCAGGCTTCCCACTGAGCAGGGAGCCCCATGGGGGGGCCTCAATCCCAGGACCCTGGGATCATGACATGAGCTGAAGGCAGAGGCTTAACCGACTGAGCCACCCAGGCACCCCGACTGTAAACTTTTGAAGAGGACTGGCCAATTTTGTAGAATGTCTGTCATTTTTTTTTTGAAATGGAATTCACCATTTTAAAGAGTACAATTTAGTAGTTTTTAGTATGTTCACAAGGTTGTGTAATCATCACCACTATTTTAATCCCAGAACATTTTCATGTCCCCCAAAAGAAAACCTGTACATGTTAGCAGGCACTCCTTAGTCTCCCCTCTTCCATCCCCTGGCAACCACTAATATGGATTCATATAGTATGTGCCCTTTTTACAGTATGTGGCTTTTGTGTCTGGCTTCTTTCATTAAGCATATGTTTTCATAAGGTTCATCCATGTTGTGACCTATATCGGTATTTCATTACATTTATTGATGAATAATATTTCATTGTATGGTTACACCACATTTTGTTTATCCATTCATCAGTTGATTAACATTTAGGTTGTTTCTGCCCTTTGGTTATTATGACTAATGCTGCTCTGAACATTCATGTACATGTTTCTGTTTGAACATATTTTCAGTCCTCCTAGATGTGTCTCCTTAGGAGTGGAATTGCTGGGTCATATGGCAGCTCAATGTTTAACTTTTTGAAGAACTGCCCAACTGTTTTCCACAGCAGCTGCACCATTTTACATTCCCATTAGCAATATGTGAGGGTTCCATTTTCTCCACATCCTCTTCAACACTTGTTGTTGTCCCTTTTTGTTGTTATTATTATATCCACTCTAGTGGCTGCAAAGTGGCATCTAATTGTAGTTTTTATTTTCATTTCCCTAATGACTGATGATGTTGAACATCTTTTCATGTGCATATTGGCCATCTGTGTGTCTTTGGAGAAATGTCTGTTCAAATCCTTTGTCCATTTTGTAATTGAGTTATTTGTTATCATGCAGTTTTGCATGTAAATATTCAGAGAGTTTGCAGATTCCCTGGAGCCCCTTGAAGTAACTCAGAGTGAGCTGAACTGCAAAATCTGAGGCAATGCCAGTAACTCCCTGATCTGAATGGAGTTGGATTTGGACATGCTGAAGTGCAGAGTAATTGTCCCTTTGAAACTGCTGACCATTCAGAGCTTCTCTCAACCCCAACCACTGCTGATCATGCAGAGCTGGGATGGCCATGATCAAGTAAAAGGTGTACTACGGTATTATTTGAAATGTGATAAGACCACGAGGAGATCCTGCCGTCTGAGAGCTACTCTTGTGGTTGTCTGGTCACAAGCAAGGAGTAGAGGAGTCAGGGGTGGTTTGGATTTCTCCGGACTTGTGATATTGGACAGCTGTGTGGGGTGGCAAAGCTACTGGTGCACCCATGCCTCTTTTGACCCCAGAGCATTTGGCTATAACCAGACCATCCTGAACATATAATTAAAAAATAAAACAGGGGCGCCTGGATGGCTCAGTTGGGTAAGCATCCAACTCTTGATTTGGGCTCAGGTCGTAATCTCAGGGTTGTGAGATCAAGCCCTGCGTCGGGCTCTGCAGTGGGTGTGGGAGCCTGCTTAAGATTCTCTCTCTCGGGGCGCCTGGGTGGCTCAGTTGGTTAAACGACTTCCTTCAGCTCAGGTCGTGGTCCTGGAGTCCCGGGATCAAGTCCTGAGTTGGGCTCCCTGCTCAGCAGGGAGTCTCCTTCTCCCTCTGACCCTCTCCCCTCTCGTGCGCTCTCTCTCTCTCTTTCTCGTTCTCTCTCTCAAATAAATAAAATCTTTAAAAAAAAAAAAGATTCTCTCTCTCCCTTGGGGCGCCAGGGTGGCTCAGTCGGTTAAGCATCTACCTTCAGCTCAGGTCATGATCTCAGGGTCCTGGGATCAAGTCTCACATCACTCCCTGTTCAGCAGGGAGTCTGCTTCTTCCCCTCCCTTTGCCCCTCTCCACCCCATTCCCCTCTTGTGCTCTCTGCTCTCTCAAATAAATAAAAATCTTAAAAAAAAAAAAAAAGATTCTCTCCCTCATCCCCTCCCCCTCTTAAAAAAAAAGTTTTTACAAAGAAAAAAGACACTTTAATTTTCAATGCTTTTAATATTTTGTTACAGTAAACTGAACGAGTATTAATTTTTTTTCACTTCACTAAGCATGTGTACCAATAGTAAGAGTGTTTTTAATGTGATAAAATTTTTTTAAAATTCACAATTGTGATTTTCCCATTGATTATTACGATCATTTCTTATAGTATCAGCTTGCATTTTTATTGTTGTGCTTTACTGTGCCAAGCAAGGATTTTCTGAATTTTCCTCCAGCATTTTATTTGTTGGTAGAATTCATGTCCATAATAAAAGTGTAGTCCAAAATTCAAAATCTTTACATTCAACTAAGAGGAATCATTCAGGAAGACTAATGCACCTTTTTTACTTCAGACTTAATACCATATTGAGAGCATTTCTACCATTAGGGGCCTGAAACTTTAGAAAATATGTTTCCGGGGTGCCTGGGTGGCTCAGTCGTTAAGCGTCTGCCTTCGGCTCAGGTCATGATCCCAGGGTCCTGGGATCAGGCCGCATCGGGCTCTCTGCTCAGCGGGAAGCCTGCTTCTCCCTCTCCCACTCCTGCTTGTGTTCCCTCTCTCACGGTGTCTCTCTCTGTCAGATAAATAAAATCTTTAAAAAAAAAATCTTTACTTCTCTCTCTGACAAATAAAATCTTAAAAAAAAAAAGAAAATATATGTTTCCTTTTCCAAAGATTAGAAGGACTGGGGGATGAGGAATGAGATATGATAATCCTCATAATTAGAAACCAGAAAGAAACATATTCCTGAGAACCATTGATTGAGTAATTCACTCATTTAACAAGTATTTTGATACAGTATGTAGAAATTAAGATGGGAGACACTGCAGTATAGATAACACAAATTTTTCTTATTGATTTAGAAATAAAAGATTTAGCCAAGTGCCAAACTTTAAAGATGCAAGGGAAAAGGTATATTTTGGGGAGCAAATACCTTGAACAGGTGAGAGGAAATGTAATCCATGGTATGAGTGGAAAGTTTAGCCTTACTTAAGAGCAGAGATAGTTCATGCATGGTAATAAAGAGAGAAAAAAGAATATAAGACTACAGACAGAGCCAAGTTGTCCTATTTGGATGGAGGAAGATAAGGAAGTTCTCTTGTTTTTCCTTTTTTAGGGGAAATAATAAGGATTGTCATTAGTGAAGGTGAAGAGAAAGTAGAAGCTGTAACTGAAGGAGTAAAAAGTTATGAAACAGCCCTCACAGACTGATAAATTAGATTGACTCAAAATGTGGTGGAAAGATTGCTGAAAATTGCAAGGGGTCTTTTGAGGTCATAAATTCAAGGTAAATTGATTTGCAGAAAATCTCCTTCTTCCCTGTCTAGGCGTATTCAGTTCTTTTTTTTTTTTTTTTTTAAAAAATTTTTTTTTTTATTTGCGAGAGGGAGAATGAGAGATAGAGAGCATGAGAGGGAAGAGGGTCAGAGGGAGAAGCAGACTCCCTGCTGAGCAGGGAGCCCGATGTGGGACTCGATCCCGGGACTCCAGGATCATGACCTGAGCCGGAGGCAGTCGCTTAACCAACTGAGCCACCCAGGCGCCCCTTCAGTTCTTTTAATATATCAATAAATAGGAAGGCATTATTTTACTGTTCTACATTTTTTAAAGTAAGTCCTTTATGGAAACTAAGGGAGGGGAAGGAAATTATGGAGGTATGCATTTGGATAAAAGGTTGGACCATGAGATCTAAATAAGATAAAAAGGAAGTAAGGACTTGAAGAGTCTTTATATGTAGTAGAAAGGGGGTAGAGTTAGTGAACTAGCCATCCCAGTTACTGAATAGTATTAAGAAGAAATTTGCTAGAATTTAGGAAGTGGTGGTCACATGATGAGACTACTGAAATACATGTTTTAATAGTCTAGTAATAGTTAATGACAAATTTTAGAGCATGGCCACAGAAGTGGGTTGATGAAGTTGAGTAGAAAACAAGATCTTTAGGGAAAAGCTTAAAGAAGCAAGTGGCTGGAGCAGGTTCCAGACAGGTTATCTCTGGAGATATTGAACATACTCTTAAAAATAATGGAAATGTGGTGGAGAGAAGTGCAGTTAGGCAGATGCTAAAATAGAGAAAGGACATGACCAGCTCAGTCAAAGGAAATATATGCATTGATTAGATTAGACTTGGTAATCAGCTATACTCATAATCTATTGATAGTAAGTTCTATTTAATACTTTATTCTTTGAAGTGATCTTTTTGTGTCTCTGTACAGTAAATTATGCAGTGTTGTGTCAGGAGGTTGTAAAGAGGTGTCTTTTCAGGTGTAAGTGGGGATGTGCTGACCATCATTAAATTTCTCTTTGTTCACTGATCAACCTAGGATTGGAACTATGTTGCAAAGAAGTCAGACCTATTTAACAAGGAAATGGGGCTAAATGAAATACAAAGGTTTCTTTCAACCTAAATAAATTTTCCACAGTTAGTTTTTGGTTTTTGATAAGCCCTGTTTCCCCTATTAATTGGTATCACAGTACCTTAAAAAGGACACATAACTTCGGGACTTGGTTTTTGAAACAGGAAGTTCTAGGTTGCAACTATTTTGGGTGAGGGGCACAAAACAATAATTTTAATTGTGAAAGTAATATATGCTTATTTTGGGAAATACAGAAAAGCTTCCCTCTCTTCCCACCCACGTTGTTTCTAACTCTAGTATCCGAAGAGAGCCTTTATTAAGTTGCTTTATTTCCTTCTTGTTTCTCCCCCAGTGTGTACATTTTTAATGGTTAGAACCATTCACTGCACATAGTTCTATAGCTTGCTTTTTCCTGTTAGCATTTTTTTTTATTTTTTTTTAAAGATTTTATTTTATTATTTATTTGAGAGAGAGAGAATGAGAGATAGAGAGCACGAGAGGGAAGAGGGTCAGAGGGAGAAGCAGACTCCCCGCAGAGCAGGGAGCCTGATGTGGGACTCGATCCCGGGACTCCAGGATCATGACCTGAGCTGAAGGCAGTTGCTTAACCAACTGAGCCACCCAGGCGCCCTGATAGCATTTTTTTTTAAGATTTTTATTTTTAACTAATCTCTACACCCAACGTGGGGTTCCAGCCCACAACCCTGAGATTAAGAGTCACATACTCTACTATGGACTGAACCACACAGAGGCCCCTCCTGTTAGCATTTTAATGTTGATGTCTCTGCGCTTTTGCCAGCCTTTTTTTGTAAGCATTACTTCTGATACATTTATTTGGCCATTCACTTATTCGATAAGTTAGTAAATATTATATAGATATATATAACAATTACTCAGCGTGTTCTTAGTGAGTGGAAATCTGGTTTTCTTTCTAATAAGGAGCACATTCTTTTTAAAAAAAACTTTATTGTGGTAAAATATACATAACAGAATTTACCATTTTAATCGTTTTTAAGTGTACAATTCGGTGGCATTAAGTACATTCACGATGTTGTGCAACCATCACCACTGTGTGTTTCCAAAGCTTTATCATTACCCCAAACAGAAGCTCTATACCCATTAAACAATAACTTCCCATTGCCCTCTAATCCACTTTGTATCTCTATGAATTTGTCTATTGTAGATATTTCCTTTTTTTTTATTAAGACAGCATTCACCCATTTTTATTTTATTTTTATTTATTTTTAAGTAGCTTGCACACCCATCGTGGGGTTTGAACTCATGACTCAGATCAAGAGTCACCCTACCAGCGGAGCCAGCCAGGCACCCCTGTTGTAGATATTTTCTATTAAGGGAATCATGTAATAAATGACATTTTGTGGAAATACAGGGATCTTTTTTCCAATTTTTTTATTGGATTTAAATCACATACCATAAAATTTATCATCTTAACCATTTTTAAGTGAATAGTTCAGTGGTATTAAGTACATTCGTGTTGTTGTGCAACCATTACTACCATCCATCTCCAGAACTCTTTCCATTTTGCAAAACTGAAACTCTATACCCATTAAACAGTAACTCACTGTTCCCTCCTCTCCCCTACCCCTAGCAACCACAATTCTACTTTCTGTCTCCATGATTTTGACTATTCTACGTATCTCATATTGAGTGGAATGCTACAGTATTTGTCTTTTTTGCGACTGGTTTATTTCACTTAGCATAATGTCCTCAAGGTTCATCCATGTTGTGGTATGTGTCAAAATTTTCTTCCTTTTTAAGACTGAATAATACTCCATGGTATGCATATTATCACATTTTGTTTATCCATTTATTTATGTGTGGATGGACACTTGGGTTGCTTCCATGTTTTAGCTATTGTGAATAATACAGATATTAACATGGGTGTACAGATATTTCTTTAAGACCCTGCTTTCAGTTCTTATGGATATATACCGAGAAGCAGAATTGCTGGATCATATGGTAATTCTATTTTTAATTTTTTGAGGAATTGCCATAGTGTTTTCCACAGCAACTGTGCCATTTACTTTCCTACCAAAAGTGCACAAAGGTTCCAATTTCTCCACCTCCTCAACAACACTTGTTATTTTCTGTTTTTTTGTTTGCTTTTATAGTAGCTGTCCTAATGGGTATAAGGTGGTATTTTGTAGTTTGGATTTGGATTTTTGTAAATAGTAATATTGAGCATTTTTCATGTTGTTTTTGGCCACTTGTATATCTTTGGAGAAATGTCTATTCAGTTCTTTGCCCATTTTTTTTTTAAGACTTTATTTATTTATTTGACAGAAAGCATAAGCAAAGGGAGCGGCAGGCAGAGGGAGAGAGAGAAGCAGGCTCTCCCCCGAGCAGGATGCGGGGCTTGACCCAAGACCCTGGGATCATGACCTGAGCTGAAGGCAGATGCTTAACCAACTGAGCCACCCAAGTGCCCCTCCTTTGCCCATTTTTGAAATGGATTGTTGTTTCATTGTTGTTGAGTTTTAAGAGTTTTTTTTTTTTTAAGATTTTATTTATTTATTTGACAGAGAGAGCACAAGCAGGGGGAGGGGCAGAGGGAGAGGGAGAAGCAGGCTCCCCATTGAGTAGGGAGCCCAATGTGGGGCTCAATCCCAGGACCCTGGGATCATGACCCAAGCCAAAGGCAGACACTTAACTGATTGAATCGCCCAGGTGCCCCAAGTTTTAGTTTTCCATATATTCTGGGTATTGATCCCTCAGATACATGATTTGCAAATATTTTCTCCCATTCTGTGAATTGCCTTTTTATTCTGTTTAATGTCTTTTGGTGCACAAAATTTTAAAAATTTTCATGAAGTCTAATTTTTTTTTCTTTTGTTGCCTTTGCCTTTGAAGTTTTATCTAAGAAATCATTGCCAGAAATGTAGTATTTAAAGTAGAGAAAAAACGGGGTGCCTCTGTGGCTCAGCTGGTTGAGCGACTACCTTCGGCTTAGGTCATGACCCTGGAGTCCCAGGATCGAGTACCACATCAGGCTTCCCTGTGAATCTGCTTCTCCCTCTGACCCTCCCCTGTCTTGTGCGTGCACGCACGTGTGCGCGCGCTCTCTCTCTCTCTCTCTCTCTCTCTCTCTCTCTCATATTCTCTCTCAAATAAATAAATCTTAAAAAAAAAATAAAGTAGGGAAGAAGCTACCAAGTGGGTTTTGGCTTAAGAGCCTCATGGCTCCTACTTTTCTACTCTTCACATCAGCTGGGATGTCATGGGTACATCTCATTGAGCAGTGGGAGCAAAGCACGACTAAATGGTGGTCTGAGGACACACAGAGGTCAGAAGCAGCAGGCTGTGTGACTGTTTCTGTGCAAAATGGCCTAGGGGTCTGGCTGGCCATTCCACTCTTGGATCAGTCACCAAGTTGACTTCCCTGGTAGTCTCTATAGCACTTGATTATTTGATATCCATGCTCCCAGTTGCTCCTCAGAAGTGCCATGTGGTATAGGCATGGGGGCAGTTTTTAAAGAGGGACAGCTCTCTGAATATGGGAGTGGGTCCTAGGCAAAAGCCCAGGAAAATTACTTGTCTTTTCTTAGCACTACCATCTCTGCAGAGGCATTTTTCAATGAGATTCTTTTTTAAAAAATGACAGTTATGACTAGACCATAGACTTCTTGAGGGCAGGAACCAGAGCTTTGATTTATCATTGAGCATAGTTCTTGGCATTCTCCAAATGTTTCCCAAACTGCTCTGACAGTTAGCATCAAGTGGCTCAGGACACAAACCTGATTTGTAAAAGTCAATATTACATATTCAAAATGGTGTCATTTTGGTTGTATTATTTTACTTATTTGACAGAGAGAGAGAGTACAAGCAGGAAGGGCAGTAGGCAGAGGAAGAGGGAGAAGCAGCAGGTTCCCCGCTGAGCAGGGAGCCCAATGCGGGGCTCCATCCCAGGACCCCTGGATCACGACCTGAGCCAAAGACAGACGCTTAACCAACGGAGCCACCCAGGCGCTCCTGGTTTTATTATTTTAAACCATAGTTGGTTTATCTTACATATGTTCTCCTGATGGTTCTCCTTAGGGCCTCCTATTCAAAGGAGAAGTGAGATCATTGCTTTGTCAAGTATGAGCTGTGTGTTATTAAACTCTTAGAAAGTTTTCTCCTTAATTAGCTAAATTTCAGCATTTATTTTCTTTTTATACTCTACCTTCCAACTATTTTAGAGCTCTTTAGCTCAACCTCAGGTAAAATCTGAATTAATGAGATTTTATAGATTCTGTATTAATAAGGATTTACTGACTACATGAAAACAAAAGCAGAACCCTCATTTTGAAAACTTTTCTGATAATGAAGGGCAGACACAGTTATTCCATTTGCAGGTGAGGACTCTGGCTTAGTGAGTGGTAGAGCTGAGTGTCAGACTAGGTCTTCTGGTTCCAGATTCTTCCTCCACTGTATTATACTAGAAATCCACCCCCCTTAACTGAGGTCTGTCCAATCTGAAAATGTTTTCTTTATTACAATATTTTATGCAGTTATATTGGTTTGAATTTGAAATTAGTAGATCCCCATTGTTCGTTCACATACATTTATCAAACATTTACTTTGTGTCAGGCACTGTGCTTGTGGCTCTAGGAGGTGTCTAACTTAGAGTAAGCAATAGACAGATAAATGAATAGTTAATGCTCTGTATCAGTAGTTATCTCTAATAGAGGTTGTACCAATTTGGGAAAACCCAAACCTTTTTCTGGTTGCAGATCCCTAATCTTTAAAATAAAAATTTTTTTCATTTGTTTCAGAGTTTTGAGCAATACTTAATTTTTAAAAAATTACTTTAAAACGGTTATGTTTATGTGATATTTCCAGTTCTGAAAAACATCCCTGAAGAAATTTTGTTCTTTTAGGATACTGATTTCCACTACTTCAGTTGGCTAAATTGAGTCATATCGAGTTGTATAGTTCTAAGTCTGGCTATCAGATCTATCAACCCACGCACATTTATGAGGTGTTCTTCAGGTGCCTGGCCCTGTTCTGAGTAAGGCACCTGGAAGCTGGGCCCAAGGACAAAGACACACAAACAGATCACTGAGGTGCTGTCTGTTAAGCACATTGGCTTGGGAGTTGGGAAGCTTTGCCTCTGACTGGCTCTGGTCAAATGACCTAACTACTCTAAGCCTTAATTTGACACCCCAGGGGATGCTAACAATGGGATAGTAGTGTTTACTGCAAAGGCGGGTTGTGAAGTTTAAATGAGATAATTCATGTAAAGGGTGCTGAGTGTTAGCTGACATTATTCATGGTGATAGTAAATATTAAAAATGGCTCCTGATTTTAAAACTTTTGGTGACAATCTGATTTTGCCTGGATCAAACTAAGTATCCCATTCTGGATTTTCTCATACACAGTTCTGATGTTTCACTTACTATGCCTTCAAAGAATGATGGTCATTCAGAAAGGGAAGTTGTGACTTACTCATTAAGCAAATTAATGAAGTACCTGCTGACTACATAGCTCTGTAGTACACCTTCAGTGTACTTTGTGAGACCTGAGAGTGAAGGTGAGATTAACATCTTTCAAGCACTTAACTCTGTTGGCACTGTGCTGGTCCCTTATTGTTTTATCTCCTTAATTCTTATAAACTATCCTGTGAAGAAGGTAATAGCCCCTTTACACATAGGAGTAAAACAAAGGCTCAGAGAGAAAATAATGTATAAAGTTACTGCGTAAGTGGCAGAGCTGAGATTTGAACCCAAAGCCATCAAATTCCTCTGCTATGCTAGTTTTGTTTTTTGGCTTTTGTTCTTTAAAGATTTTATTTATTTATTTGAGAGAGAGAGCACGAGTTCTCACGCACAAGTAGGGGGTGGGGCAGAGGGAGAGGAAGAAGCAGACTCCCAGCTGAGCAGGGAAGCCTAACTCAGGGCTCCATCCCAGAACCTTGGGATCATGACCTGAGCTGAAGGCAGACACTTAACCAACTGAGCCATCCAGGTGCCCCTGCCATGCTAGTTTTTAAGGACAAAAGTCCATAAAAAGTTAAAAGAACATTGTAAGACAGTGATACGAGGGATGATAAAAGTTAGCTCTTGGGTGACCCTTAAAAGTATGTGCCAGTGATCATCCAAATCTTGCTTTACCTTTTCTTTTGAAACCTGGTAAGTTTAATGAAAAGCATTGAAGGGGTGCCTGGGTGGCTCGGTTAGTTAAGTGTCTGCCTTCGGCTCAGGTCATGATCCCAGGGTCCTGGGATCGAGTCGCACATAGGGCTCCCTGCTCAACAGGGAGTCTACTTCTCCCTCTCCCCCAAACTCGTTCTCTCTCTCTCTCACTCTTTCTCTTACAAATAATTAAAATCTTAAAAAAAAAAGGAAAAGCACTGAAGTTTAAACCAAAACAAAGAAAACCCTTTCGATTCAGAAATACCGGAAGAAAACGTGAAGAAGTAGGAACAGTTGATCCCAGAGTCCCCACTCAAATATGAAGGGCACAAGGACTCTAAGGCCTTTCTTCCTGCCTCAGTCCTAGCCCTTGCTGCCTTACCACACCCATATGTGCCCTGTGTTCTGTGTCTCCCCAGCATGCCCTGCAGTCATGCACTCTGTACATACTTCTGTCAGCACTCAGCAAGCTAGGCTGCCTTGTTTACTTGACTATGTTCCCCTTTAGACTGAAACCCTTTATCTCTGTATCCTGAATGCTTGACAAATAAGATCTTTAATAAATCTTTGAAGATGGTGTGCCTGGGTGGCTCATTGAGTTAAGCGTCTCTCTGTGTTTGGCTCAGGTTGTGATTTCAGGGTCTTGGTTGGGCTGCCCGCTCAGCAGGGAGCTTGTTTCTCCCTCTCCCTCTGCTCCTCCCTGTAGCTTGTGCTTTCTCTCACTCTCTATGTCAAATAAAAATTCTTAAAAAAATAAATCTTTGAAGATAAGAGAGGGATTGCTTGAACAGATAGGGAGGTTAAAGGATGCCATAAAAAAGGACCAGTGCTGCCCCAGAGAAAAGAGGCTAGTCTCAGCTCCCTCTGTCCTTTTGGATGTGGAAGGTCATTCATGCCCATGATCCTATATTTTAGGGCCAAGCTTCTGTGAGCTAGCCTAGGGACCTACCTAAACAACATTTAGACTAAAATTTTAGAGCTTGGTTTCTGTGTGTTCCAAGTTCCAATCAACTTAGTTAGATTTTTTCCTACTCCAGCCTTCTGTGAGTGTGATGTAGACATTTTCAGAATGCACCTCTCATCTCTGCCTGCATGTGGTCCAGCAGCAGCCTAATGAACAGCACAGACAGGCTCAGGCAAGCTACAGTTTCTGGCAGAAAGCTTCTATGTGAACAAGCATGTGCCCACAGGAACAAGAACTCTGCTGGGTATCCTCTGGGATCGTGGCAATCATTTATCACCCAAATTTGTAATCATCGTCAGTAGGATTAACATTCTTAGATGCCTCGGCATACCCTGGTCCAGGAATTCTTAGAGTTTAAAGGCACAAAGAAGGCAGATTTTGAAAACTGCAGTTCTCTAGAACTTGAGATCTGAATACAAGAATGCTACAAAGAGATTTCTTCATGAAGTCAAGTTCCCCAGTGTTTCCTGAAGGGGTATGCAACTTTTCTGTTCTCTTCCTTGCTCAGTTCCTGTGAGGTAGACCAGGCCAGCTCTGGGAAAGTAATAGGAGTGAGGATGTTGGGTCCGTTTCAGCTTCCAGGCTCTGCATTCCTAAGGGATCATTAAGTATTGCAAATCTGCTTTAGTCCCAGCATCACATGTGCCAACCTGGACATCTCATTTAGGAATGTTTTTTGAAACTAGGTATGAATTTGTTTCTTTAATGGTCAGCTCTGTCTTGGATGGACCAGGTGCTGACTGGTCTGAGATCTCCGCTGACTTGTCCCCCATCCCCCAAGTTTATCTGACTTCTTCGAAGTCTCTGTGTACTGGAGCTGGGGGTTGTGCATTCTGAAGGATAGACCCTGAGGTCACTGTCCCTCCCAAATTCTGTGCTGTGTCATATTGCTTTGTGCTTTTGGTAGAGTTCTTCCCTGTTTGAGAGCTGAGTTTCCAAAAGTTCATCAAAGAATCACTTGGTGTGGAAGGTAGGGGCATTTATTTGAAAATAACACATTCTTGGGCACTGTCCAGATCCAAATTCTATTTAAATCACTGAGGGGGTCTAGGAACCAGATCTCTGGGAGGGTGCCTTGTTTAGGAAAAACAGGCAAGTTTGATGGAGCCCCTTGTTAAGAATTCTTGTAATTACCCATGTGTCTTCCTTAGCTCCTATTCCAGATTCCAGAGCCTCAACTTGGCCATGCTCTTTGAGACTTCTCTCCACACACACAGCTGGTAGCCCCAAGCCTTAAATGTAGTTGGTACTAGAGATCTGTTGATTGAAAGCATAAATGCATGCTTCACGTTCACTTCAAAGAACACAAAAGTTACAGCATTGTACAATAAACTTGAGGGGAAAAAAGACCAGGTATGTAATTTTGTAAAGCTACATGTTAAAGGGTAATATGTAAGAGTGAAAAGAGTGCCAGTGTTGTGTTGGAAAGTCTGAATTTGGTGCTGTATGATTGCCTGGCCTTGGGTAGGTCCTCTAACCTCCCTGGCCTATATCCTCATCTGTAAAGTGGAGTGAGGATCAAAGTGGTAATAGATGTGAATGTGCTTGAAAAGCAGAAAGTAGATTCAGATCAGGAGTGAAGAATTGTCAGAGTAGGGACAGGGGCTCAGAACCAGCTACAACAAGACTGCTGTGTGGTCGGGTTGAAGTTCATAGTCCCTACCAGGACCAGGAGAAAGATTTAGTAGGATGGCAGCTCAGGCATGCTCAGGGCCTGCTTCCCTTTTATTTTGTCCACTTCCTGAGCCAACCAGGGCCCTCTGTCCTCTGACCATTGTCCCACTCCTGCTGGGCCCAGGAGGCTGTAGCCACATTCTCTTCTTCTGCAGGTGTTCAGTAGACAGTCCCCAGGGAATGATGCTCATCTCTGCAATGCTGCCTCGCTGTGGTGAGGTTCCTGTACATGAGGGTAGGGAGAAGGTGAGGAGAGAAGGCTTCAGGGATAGCTGCGTGGTTCTGGGGCCCAGGATGTGTTGCAGAGAGGTTTGTGAGCAGTTGGCCTGTTGACCAAAACCAGTCATACATGCCCACACCCATTCACTCAGCAAATATTTGAGTGCCTACTAGGAGGAGGCTTTAGAGCCTGAGTAGGGACCACGTGGTCAGTCTGCCAAGAATTAGAATGAGAGTTACATGGTCTGCTTGGAATTGGGATGTGCAGGCCTGTCCCAGTGCGTAACCTGCTGTAAGCCTGCTGCTGTCTGCAAACTGAGCTGTTCTGTTACTGTCCTCTGACCATTCCCACCCTAACACCTACCTTGATCCTGACTGTCCCCTTAAGCCTTCCTTCCCTTAGGAGTATGAGCCATGCAGAGCCTTGTTGGGTCCAGGGAGTAGAGAGGGTAATGAACCAGGATAAGGGGTGTCTATGTATGTCTCCCCAGTAGCAGCGACCCCTCACCTGTTGGACCTTCTGGGTCACTGTATTATCTCATAGGGCCACCTTTGCAGTCCTGTAGAAGGCACGACACCGTTACTTTTCAGGTGAAAAAAGAGATTGTAGCCATCAAGGTATCTACTCAGAGTGGTGGAGTCAGGACTTGAACTCCGAGCTTTTCAGGATTGGGGAAAACTGGAACGCTGGGAAGTTTTTTTACCTATTTTATTTTATTTAAGATTTTATTGAGAGAAAGAGTGTGCACACAGGTGCGCATGCGCATGAGAAGGGGGAGGAGCAGAGGGAGAGGGAGAAGCAGACTCCCTGCTGAGCAGAGAGCCCGTTGAGACCTGGGGCTCCATTCCAGGACCCTGGGATCATGACCTGAGCTGAAGGCAGATGCTTAACTGACTGAGCCACCCAGATGCCCCAGAAGGGTTTTTTTGTTTGTTTTTTTTTTGTTTTTAGATGTACTATTACTCTTTTGTCTGATTTCAAAATTAATACATGTAAAAATGTCAGTTTTGTAAATGGGGCGGACTTAGAAAATATGTCACCACCTCTAAGTCCCCACCAATACAGATAGTCATCATTAACAGTTTGGTATGTTTTTCCACATTTTAAAAGACATCTTCTAATATTTATATTTCATTATTTAATAAATGTAGTATATTATACATACATTTTACAGTTTTTTAAAACGTTATTGTAAAAGTAATACCTGCCTATCATAAAACATTAAAACAGGATAAGAGTATAAAATTCGAAGTTCCACAGCCCCTAATCCCAGAAATAATTGTTGATAGTTTAGTGTGTGCCTTCTAGACATTTTCTTTGTGTGTGTGTATGTATATGTGTATTCTTTTATATATTTTGTTTTTACCCAAATAAGTTCAGGCACATACTCTTCTGCAACCTAACCTTTTTAAAAATTCCTTTTATTATGGAAATGTACAAGCACACACAAAAATAAGCTAATGGAATAAACCCTCATTCATCATCCAGCTCCAGCAACCATCACCTTCCCTGTTGTTAGTCTTTTCTCTCCATTTTCACTTCTCCCCCTGGAGTTTTTAAAGCAAATCCCAAGCATCATTTCTTCATAAATATTTAAGTATATATTTCTAGGGGCGCCTGGTGGCTCAGTTGGTTAAGTGTCTGCATTAGGCTCAGATCATGATCCTGGGGTCCTGGGATCCAGCCCTGCTCAGTAGGGAGCCTGCTTCTCCCTCTCCCTCTGCCTCTTCCCTCTGCTCATGCTCTCTCTCTCTCAAATAAAATCTTTTAAAAAATAAGTATTTCTAGCAGATGAGTATTTTTTAAATTATGCAATACCATTATACTCAATAAAATTAACAATAATTCCTCAATATCAATTAATACCTAGGCTAAATCTAATTTTTGACAGTCATCTCACAAGTGTCTTTTTACAGGTGGTTTGTTTGAACCTGGTTCCAGTGAGATCCACACACTTTCAGTGGTTGGTATGTCTCAAGTCTCAATTTAGAACTCCATGTCCCACTTATGCTATTTATTTTTTAAGAACTTGGATTATTTGTCCTGTAAAAGATCCCACATTCTGGATTTGCTGATTGCCTCCTGGAGTTGTTAAACATGTGCTTCTGTGCCCCATATTTTCTGTAAATGGGTAATTTATTTTGGAGACATGATTAGAGTCTGTGTTTTAAGAGTGCTTCATTGTTGGTGATGTGTACTTCCTATTGCATCACATCAGGAGACTATCATTAAGATTGATCGGTTAACCTGACTTTATGATTGTCTTTCCACGTCTGTACACACGGTCCTTAATGTTAAAGATTTTATTTATTTGAGAGAGAGTGAGAGAGATTACGAGCAGCCGGGAAAGGTAGAAGGAGAAGTAGACTCCCCACTGAGCAGAGAGCCTGATGCAGGACTTGATCCAGGACCCTGGGATCATGACCTGAGCTGAAGGCAGATGCTTAACTGAGCCACCCAGGTGCCCACACAGTCCTTAATTTTAAAAGATAAACATATTCTAAGGAAACTCACATAGGTCAGGTACTTGAGCTGGAATGACATTTGAGGGCCATAACATGGCCATCAGAAGCAGGCTGCATCCTAAGAAGAAGAGAACAGTTGCATGTGGAGAGGAAGAAGCACTGGGTCAGGGGGAAAGTCTTGGAGCTGAGGCCAGTAAGGCACTGGTGCTGCCAGCAGCCAGCTGCCCTTCTGGGACATTATGTAAAATGATGTAACTGAGTGAAAAAGTGGCAGTGAGCTGGTCTTCTCTCCCTGCTCAAGTCACTGAGCTGCTGTGATGGTGAGGGATGCTTGTGAGTCCAGAGTTCTAAGTTGGTGGTGTGTAGGAAGGCTTCTTGGTCAGAGAAGACTTCTGGCTTTTTGGTCGTTAACGTCTTCAAACTTTGGAAGCTGGAATCAGAGCAGTCTTTTGGTGCTCCAGTGGTGAGTCCCATACTTATGGTAGGGCCGCCTGCTTTGGAAAGAATGGATGAGATGACCTGGAGCCTCACAGTCTCAGAGCTGGAAAGGGACAACTAGGAGACCATGTAGTCCAGTGCCTTAGTTTACAGATGAGAAAACTGTGGCCCACAGAGGAGAAGGGAGGTTCTCAAAACACCTAGCAAGCTGTAGGCTCAACTGAAGCCAGCATCGAAGCTGCTGGTTCTCTGGCTATGATAAACCAGCCAGCATTCCTGCTTGGAATTTCTAAGATGGTGGGGGTGGCCAGACCAAGCTCTTCACAGATTCTTAATCTGCACCCAGAATTTCTGGGTATCCTTGGTGTTGGTCTTGTCCTCTTTCTTGTTCAGCTCCTGGCAGTTCTTTGATTTGGAGGCAATATTGAACAACGGTCTGTTTCTCCCAGCATTTGGTGGCCAACTTGATCTGTGGTGGTACAGTGGTTTGATTACAGACTGGATGTCATGAGTCCCGGTCTCAGCTCCACATTAGTCAATTAGAGGACAGGTCTTGGGCTTCAGTTTCCTGAAGAGATTGGACCAGATCAGGTTTGCCCAAAGTATTATATGAATGTGCCAGATTTCGGTATGAGGATAAACAGTTTTTCTGTCATTATATATTTGTATTTATCTTTCACTCATGGTAACTAATACTGGTTTTCTATGTACAGTAGTGACAAAAGCCTTCTGGTCTAAGCAGATTCACCCGCCAATATAGAGGCAGTCCAGTTAGAGGCCAGCCTGTGAACATTTAGTTTTATTGAGCACGTATACCTGGATTGGTTCTCCTGGGAGAATGTAAAGACATATGAGAAAAGGTCTCAGTTCCTTTGGAGAGCCATCTGGATGGAGGATGTTCTGTATTTGTGCAGTGTGTTTTGTGTGGTACATTCTAGGCTGTGTTCATGAAAGTTTTTGAGTCATTGTTTTCTGGGTAGTGCCCCATGAGTATCATCCTCTGCAGCCTCTGCAAAGTCTGTGTAGGGGTTCAGTCATCATCTGAACTTCTGGAGCTGAGAGAAGATGGGGGTATTGCCATGGAAGCTGGGGAGAGAGGGCTGCAGAAATGGGCAATCAAGGGCTCTCTGCCTTTCAGGATTTTCCTGGGGAGAATCTTCAGTCAGAGTCTGACAGCCAAGGATGGCGAGCAAGGGGCCCTCGACCTCTGCATCCCCTGAGAACTCCAGTGCAGGGGGCCCCAGCGGTAGCAGCAATGGTGCTGGCGAGAGTGGAGGGCAGGACAGCACCTTCGAGTGCAACATCTGTCTGGACACAGCCAAGGACGCCGTCATCAGCCTGTGTGGCCACCTCTTCTGGTCAGTACCCCTGCCACCACCCCCAGAAGACACACTGCCAAGTTTAGAAAGCCTGTGGCCCGGGCAGCTTTGGAACAGGAGTTTTCCCACCCACTTTGGGTCTCATGATACAATCAGGTGCAAGAAGCAGGAGCCCTGCGTTCTTGTCCCAATTCTGCTGATGATGAGCTGAGTGGCCTTGGGCAAATCCTGTCCCCGCTCTGGACTCTGTACCTCCACCTCTAAAGTGAAAATGCTCACCAATTAGTGAGCAGTTGCTGTGTACCACTTGCTGGGCTGAATGAAGAGGCAGTGTGTACACTGGTTATACTGTGGTACGCTGTTGAGCAAGGACAGTGGAGCCGGACTTCCTGTTCTGAATTCTGACTCTGCCACCTCCCTACTGGATGACCTTGGGCAAGGTGCTTACACACACTCTGTCTCATTTTACAGGGTTGTATGTGAGCAATCAAATGACTCAAAATACATAAAAAGCTTAGAAGAGCACATAGCACACACGGAATACTGTGTGTTAGCAATGATCCTAATAATTGTTGTTCTATTTTATGTATATCAAAATGAAGTGGCAGGGTTAGTTTCATTCTGGCCTCCATCATTATAGAAGTCCCTCCTCGATCTGAGGTTCTGGGTAAATGTTGAGATTTTATTATCCCTTGATTTTGAGCTGGACCTTGAAGGGTGAATTGGGCTAAGTGGAGGGGTAAGAATGGCAGATAAGGCAAAGAGTATGTGCCCCCCCCCAAGGCAGGCGTTTTATGGGGATAGACATATGCGCTCTTGGATATGAGACTGAGACCCTGAGACTGCTGTGAACCTCAGATAGCGCCCTGGATGGGGGGCTCGGAAGTGTTAGGGAACAAGACTGGTTAAGAGAGGGTTGGGCCAGATTATCAAACTCAAATTTGATTGAGTAGGACATAAATCTGTGGAATATTTTTGAGCAGGGAACTGGTGTGAAGAAGGGGTCATTTAAGTAGTATTTAAGGGAGTTTAAGATAAAGAGTTAAATTTATTGAATAAATAGGATGGGGCAGATTTTGTTTGGGCAGATTTTGTTCTGGCAGCTCTTGCCCTGATCATTAAGTTTTACGCAGAAACTGTTGTTTTCTAAAAATTGGAGATTCTCTGGGGCATTATAAAACCAGGACTTGAAACAAGTGACAAAATTAAGAATAAATCAAGGTACCATTAATAAAAACACAGACTCTAAAAGGAAACAGATGCTTCCTATCAGAGTGGTTTGTCCCTGGACAAATCTGCAAGCTTCTCTGTACCTGAGTTTCCTCATCTGTAAAAGGGAGATAATTACACTTCATCATAGGTTAATATGACCCTCCAGTGACAATAACAAATGAAAAGCTAGTCAACCATGGCCTGGCACACAATAGTTGCTTAATAAATTGAAGTGGTCACCATCTTTGTTATAATTTTGAACCTTCTCCTAAAGGAAGTCACCTCCACTTCTCCCCCCACAGCCTTCAAGGAAGGTTACCAGTGGAGATCTGTGATTTGGTGTATGTTGGGCTCAGTTTGGAATGACATTGCAAGGTTAATGTAGGAGTCAAATGTCAGGTGGGTCTGTTACATCCAGGGAGATTGCATGTCTGGATGGTTGGGCTAAATTGTGGTTCAGGAACTGAGAAAGGGATTAGCCTCTGAGTCCAACAAATTTTACTCAGCTAGAGGAGTCATGTTTTATGAGGGACAGAAACCATGTCCACATTTTCCATTGTCCTGGCACACAGGAGGTGTGCAGTGGATATCTGTTAGTTGGATGAATAAATCAAGAGAGTAAAAGTGAAAAATTTAGAGTTAGAGTAACTTTTCCTTCAGTTCTCTAAATGTCATTTTTTGCACCCAATGCTGGGTGATAGAAGGGACAAAAAACTGGACGTCAGGAAACTTACTTTTTAGTCCTGGTGCCACAGGCTAGTTGTTTCTTGTTTCTGAGTTTGGTTTCCTTATTTGAAAAATGAGGGACTGAGCAGCAATTCACTGTAGTACAACTTCGTTAAGCTGTGAAGGTAGCCCTTTCTGCTGAGCAGCATCTCCATCCTTTTCATTACTTAAAGATGTTTTTTTATACTAAACTTGACCTTTTAAACTACTTCCTGCTGGCAGAGCATTCAAGATTGAGGACAGCCTGAAGATTTTTCTTAAACCAGATATAGAGTCACACATTGTGAGCCTTAGGAGGTTATGAACCCACTGAAATGGAGTCTGAAATAGTATGTGTATGTGTGTGTGCATGTGTGTATGAGAATGCCCCCATGAATTTTTCTGCACAGAAGGTCTTTAGCCTATATTGGATTCCTCAGAGGCCACAATCCTTCAAAGGTTGACTTGTAGAGAAGCTGGGTTTGGGACCTGGGGGTCCTTTACAAGTAAGATCCCAGGGGTAGAGACTGGGGTCTTATCTCTATTGCCTAATTTTTCCTGTGATTTTAGCCCAGTTTTTTCTAATTTCTGATACTAGTGATTCCCCGCAGACACTCAGTGGGGTTGCAGGGCTCTAGAGTTCCACCCTGTGTTCCCATTTTTCTGCTCCCACCCTCGGTGTTCTGCTAATGAAAGTACTTTTCTTCCTTTACCCCCATTCTCTTTCTCCTTGATGACTGGTTGCCCTGGGGACTCTGGCAGTTGGCCGTGTTTACATCAGGTAAGATGCGTTTTATTTTACTTTGTCTTTCATCAGCTCTGGTTGCACAAGACACCCCTAGTCTCGGGAGACTACTGTCAGAAGCTGCAATCTCCCCTGTTTGTGGGCTCATTTGCTTGTTTTACCACCCTCTCCCCCAACCCTCTTTATACACCTGCCCACTGACAGGTACTTGCTGAAAATAAGGGGTCCATGTAGTACCTGGGATGGTCCTCACTCTGTTACTGATGGTCTTTGTGGCCTTAGCAGGCCACCACCTCTCTGGCTCACAGATTCCCATTTGTAGAATAGGATTTGATAGTATGTTAAGTTTTTACTTTTGAGATTCTGCCTTTACAAAAAGAACCTTCTAGCATATCAGCTGTTCTCCGTACCCATAAAGGTCTTGAAAATGTTAGGAAGGGAGTAATTTTTTTGATCTCAACAGAGAGATTTTGTGAGAGGGGAAAAGTCTGTTTTCCCAGCTTTAGATTATTATTATTTTTTTAAAGATTTTATTTATTTGACAGAGAGAGAGACAGCGAGAGAGGGAACACAAGCAGGGGGTGTGGGAGAGGGAGAAGCAGGCTTCCTGCCGAGCAGGGAGCCCGATGTGGGGTTCGATCCCAGGACCCTGAGATCATGACCTGAGCCGAAGGCAGTCGTTTAACCAACTGAGCCACCCAGGCACCCCTAGATTATTATGAAGACCAGTCAGTTAAGTATTCACCAAGACCCAGGCACGTGCTTAGTGAGATAGCAGGGCCTGGCATCCACAACTGGCTGTGAATAATCACTGTGAGCTAGCTGACTGTCTCCACGGTTGTTGGCAAAAGAGCCCCACACTAGTAGGTGGCTTAGGAATGTAGGGGGAGGACAGAAGTTCCAGAGCTCTAGAGCCTCAGAATCTAGGTGGGAGAAAGAAGCAAGGGAAATAAGAGAGGGGTTCCCACTACATTAAGGGCTGTTAATTCTGACTCTAGGAAGACCTAGTAAATTTATAAATATATCTGCTGGAAATTTATAAAGAGCACATAACTTAAGGTTTGAAGCTTTCAACAGTAGGATAAAGGAAGTGGGATATAAAATCATCAAATGCTGCTTTCTCCTTGACCCTGAAATCCTAGATTCACATTTATATAATAAACTAGATTATTTGGTCTAAAGATGCAATTTATGTTCTAAGATAAATGTTGAGAAAATATATATGAATTAAATTATTCTAAGACACTGCAGATAACATGTTTTTATCATTTTTATTTTATTTTAGAGGAAAGTTAAGCAAAATGTTTTTAGCCAGTGAAAGAGCTTGGGAAGCCCAAAACAGAATTCTGGTGTTTTTAATATTGAAAAAAACAGTTGAATGCAAAAATCAATGAAAGTACATAAAAAACACTAAGCAAATTTAGGTAATAAGCAAAACCTATCTTTTAGCCCATAGTAGATCACCAGAAAATGGTGAGGTTATGTCCAGATGCTGATGTCTGGGATACAAAGTTGTTGAGGAAATGCTGTAAAAATGAGAAGTCACAGAAAGCAAAATTTGGCTGCCCGGGTAATACAGTTGATCTGTTGGGGAAGGCAGAGATTTAAAGTTCATTATACCAGCACCCACAACCTAAACTGAGGCTGGGTCTGTCAGACCCCTTGGCATAGCTCCAGGCTTGCAGTTCCTTCCTGCTGTGTTGCAGGGAGCCCCTAGAAGTAATGAAGCATGAAGAATCCTGTTTAATTATGAGGTGTTTAAAAGCAATTTTGATTTCACCACTAGTAAATATTTATTGAGTGCCAGGAACAGGAATCATAGAGTTGGGTTCCTTGAAGTGTTCCCTGCTGGTGCTGCTGTTTCCAATTTGAGGCCTTTGGTCCATGTTTTTCTGCTGGCTATGACTGCTCTGTAGTGGGCTTGCACCATTCACACATTTTTCTCTCCTGTTTGCAGTGGTTGGAGACCAGACCTAACAGACAAGTGTGTCCAGTTTGCAAAGCCGGCATCAGCCGAGATAAGGTCATCCCGCTCTATGGCAGGGGCAGCACTGGGCAGCAGGACCCCAGGTGAGGCCTTGGGGCACCTCTCACACCCACTCCTCCCTTTGGACATGAATTCACTTCCATTCAGCACCTTCTCACTCCAGCTTTTACTTAGTGCTTACAGACCCTCATTTTTGAGGCAGTTGGGATCCAGATGGGAGTCGGTCAGGAAGGGAGGGAAGCCAAGTTGCTCCTCACCAGGCTGTAATACGAATATCCACCGAGTGTCTGCCAGCAAGCAGGCAATGTGCTAGGCAGTGCACAAGATATCACATTTTAAGTACGCAAAGTGCTATGAAGGAGCAGCTTGGGAAGCAGGATGTCTAGCAGGAGAGTCTGCACAGAGGGGAGTTGCCGCAGCAGTGATATATAAAGTACAGAGGGAGGAGGGGACAGGAGGTCTGGAAGGCTTTGTGGAGTTTGAGGTGTGGATGGGTCTGTCATTCTACAAACACAGGTTCTGAGAGCCCTTCATGGTGTGGTCTCACACATGCACATGCTCACACACCCCTAGACTCTCCCAGCAGTGTCTCATACCTTCTCTGACCCCACCCCAGCATACCTTGTATCCAGACATCCTGGACTTCTCTTAAAGGAACTTACCCTTTCACATTCATGAGCCTTTGTATTTGTTTTCCCCCTGCCTCTTCTGCCCTCCACAGTCCTACTCAACACCCTCTTCCTCCACTAATTTCTGTCCATCTTTAATGAGCAGCCCTGAAGTTACCTCCTCCTTGAAGTGGCCCTTTTTCCCCACATTAGTTGCTCTCACCCTTGCTTCCACCCTATGTATTTGATACCGCTATTCAAGAAGTCCCTTCCCATGCTGTATTGTGATTGGTTGTAGCCCTTTTAAAGAATAAACACCTCAAGAGTAGGGTCCATCACAGTCTTAGTATTGGCAGTGTCCTGCCAGTGTGTAATGGCTAACAAGCCCTCAGTCCAGTATTTTGGGGATGAGTGATAGAAGGGGCTAAGACCCAGAGGCAAAAAGCTAAGTGTAGAGTACTTACCAAGGGATAGTGGGAGGTAAAGCTGAAGTTAATAGGGGCAGATCAGAGAGATCCTGAATCTCAGCCCTCTATGCTGATAGGCCATTCCTCTTCAGTTTGGATTTGGGCTTTTTAACATTGGTGACCCCTATATTACACAGGTCCAGGGAAGGTGTCTGGCTAGCATTCATAACCAGTCTGGGCCAGGCTCCTGTGAGAGGAGTAGGCTGTAGCACAACATGATGAACATCTTAGACTAAGCAGATTTTTCTCCCTGCTTTTCTATACAGTTGCAAGTAGAATGAAGGTTAGGATTTGGTTTAATTTGGTGTAACTTCATGTGCTGGGCAAGGTGGGCCTGACCCTGTTGGTGAAGAGCTCCTACCACACTCACAATAGCTGAAAGCATTTTATAATTATTTATTTTATGGTGTTTCTGTTTCAGAGAGAAGACCCCTCCCCGTCCTCAAGGACAGAGGCCAGAGCCAGAGAACAGAGGGGTGAGGAACATGCTAGGAGAAGCTTCTAGAAATGAGCTGATGGCTTTAAAAGTTTCCATCTTGGCCCTACACTTTTTCTCCCTGGTTATAAAAGTAAAGGAAAAATTGTGAAATACACAAAGGAAAAGAGGGGGGGAAATCACTTATAATCACACCATCCAGAGATAACTACTGGAAATATTTTGGTCTATTTTCTATTGTTCTATAATTATGTATACACATATATAAATTTTATAGATCTATTTATGTGCATGTATTTTATAGATGTGTATACATATATTTTTGTTTATTTTTTACAATACTTGGCTCCTGTTTTGTAGCTCTTTTTAAAAATTTCATTCATTCTGTATTTGCCTTCGGTATGCTGGGCATTATTCTAGGCACTGGTGATAGATCAGTGAACATAGCAAAGATTCCTGCCCTTACGAAGTTTGTATCAGAGAGAGGGAGACTTTTAATGACATATCTTGAGATTTTACATGCCAGTAATATTTTATTTAAAGGCTGTTTAGTGTTCAGTTGTATGAGCTTAACATTATTTGATCCTTTGTTGGACATTTAACTGTGTCCTTTTCTTTTTTTTATTTTAAAAATACCCTGGTGAACTTATAGATACATT
Source organism: Callorhinus ursinus (assembly GCF_003265705.2). Taxonomy (NCBI): domain Eukaryota; kingdom Metazoa; phylum Chordata; class Mammalia; order Carnivora; family Otariidae; genus Callorhinus; species Callorhinus ursinus. The sequence continues at coordinate 5,319,769 of NW_027397134.1, forward strand.
TTTGAGCAGGTTCATGGTTATTTTACTAGGATAAATTCTTAGGAAAAATCACTAGCTCAAAAAATTTGCTCATTTAAATCAGATGTTAGTGTTAAAATTTTCTCGTTAAAATACTGAAGAAATTGTAAAAGCGAAATATTTATCCACACTACCAGAATCCCCAAATGAGTATATTTTCATTTCTCCAGAGTAAAATATTAAAAATTTTGAGGGAAAATACCTATCTGTATCTTGTCCACATCTCTACATATTGTCCTGAGCATACTTATGACCATAGTGTTCAGTTTTGTTCTGATAATTTGGTCACAAGAGTTTTTCATTTCCCCACAAGAATTAAGAGCATGGGTTTTTGGATCATATTGACCTAGTTTTTAATCTAAACTCTCCACCCTTGACTACCAGGTGACATCACTTGAACTTTCTCAGGCTCTGTTTCTCAACAGAGAGCATCGGCTCCTAACCTCAGGAAGCCAGAGGCCCTGGCCTCAATGACTGTTGTGTGTAGCTCTAGCACATACAAGTACCTGCAGCCACCAGTGATGCTTTTTGCCTCCATTGCCCCAGGAACATAAACCCAGCAAATGTGAGGACTTGTGGAATTGTGTAGAGGTTGCTAAAAGGGAGTCCAGAGGGTCCATCGTTGGGATTGCACTCAATGAAGTGGTAGTTCCTGATGAAACAGTTGCACCTTCCTGGGTAAGGCAGCTTCGGTCCCAGGAGCCCTCAAACTCAACCATGCTGGGTTTGAGTAGGAGGCATCTCTGCACTGAGAAGATGGAAGACTGGTGGTTTTTCTTCTCTGTAGGCTTGTCCTCTTGTTATATCTGCTGTTGGGCTTTAAAGGTAGTGCCGCCTAGGAAGACGTTTGGAGCTGGATGCCAGGCTGCTTGGTATGGGATAGGGAACAGCCACTTCCATGACTTAAAAAAGACTCACAAGTGAAGGCCAATCAGCTCTTTGTGGAGAGCAGTTGACCCAGTACATTTTCTTCTTATTTTTTAATCATTTGTTCTAAAGATCTACCTAGGGATGTGGGGGAGGAGAGAAAATTTTTGTAAGATGTGCACAATAATTAAAAGCATGGGTCTTCAGATCATATTGACCTAGTTTCTAATCTAAACTCTACGCTTCTACTCTGTGCAACTTTGGTCAAGATAGAAAATGGGTTACTTATTCACAGTGTTACAATTCCTACTAAGTTTTTTCATATGAAAGATGACACAGTATAGAACATGTTATGGGGATGATACACCAAACTGCTGATAGTGGTTATTGGGGAGAGCATGGCCATGAAATGGTGAATAAGGAGACCTCTGACTTTCTATGTATTCTTTGTATTATATACAAAAATAATCAGAAAAAAGTTAGTGTTTTATGTTTTTTAAATTCTTTGTAAAAATATTAAAAGTTTGAGGGAAAATACATATCTATTTATATCTTATTTCCATACCTGCATGTTGGCATGTACTTGTGAACATAGTGTTCAGTTTTGTCTGGTACCTTGGTCACAGGAGTTTTTCTGTGTTGCTGCCTAGTCAGCATGATGGTCTTTAGAGAGTGTGTATCACGATATTGATCATGACCTCCATTGTTGGTTAATTAGGGTTCCAGTTTTTTGCTATTAGCAATAATGTGCAGCTTGTTCCAATGTTCCCTTGTAATTAGGTGTAGGGGTGGTTGCCAATTTTGCTGTTACAAAGCATGTAGAAAAGCATGTAGGGTGGAATTCTGGGGAAAAACCTGGTGCTTTAAGAAGCCTGACTTGCATCAGCAGATTGTTTTACTTTGGGCCAGAGCCAGTCCTTTCTGGCATTCACAACTCCTTAGCTAGAACCCCTTGCAGGCCAGAAGGGCAGAGGGGCCACCAGGCCTTGCAGTCTAAATGGGAGGAAAAAATGTTCCCCTTTGGAAACAGGTGGCAGAGGGTAGGGAGGAGAGGCAGGTGCCACCTGCAGGTGATATGTTTGACAGGTGCAGGAAAAACATGCTTCTTGTTCTTCTGAATTGTGTTTCTTCCACACAGGGATTTCAAGGATTTGGATTTGGAGATGGTGGTTTCCAGATGTCTTTTGGAATTGGGGCATTTCCTTTTGGGATATTTGCCACAGCATTTAACATAAATGATGGGCGGCCTCCTCCAGGTAAGACCCTACTTCCTTGGTAATTCTGTTTGAAGTCTCCTTGGAATTTATTAGTATGCAGATTACAGATAACTGTCACTGCTTGGTCAATCAGCCTTTTCAAAAATGTGAATTCTTTTCAGATTACTGGTAGTCATGATAATGTATATTGCCCACTTACTAAATATTACGCATGTTCAAAGTGCTTGTCATCACAAATGCAGGGGATCCTCACCACAAGCCTGTGGGATGGGTGTGCATTTAGCTCCGTTTTACAAATTAGAAAATGCTCAGCATGTTTCCAAGACCTACTCTATGCCTATAAAATGAAAAAGAATAAAATGATACCCAGGATACCTACCTGAAGAAAAGCCTAGTCCTGTGCATGTGCCATTTAGGGGCAGAGAGGAGAGAGGCAACCCACCAGGATTCAGGGCCTTTCTATTCTCTGGCATCTCTGTCCAGCTTCCCTCAGGATACGTGTGGGGCTGGTCCCAAGCCCCACCCCTTTGAGAACGCTTTCTCCCTTTCTGGGTCTGTTACCTGCCACTGCCTTTCTCTCTCCAGCCGGCTTAAGGTGCCACCTGTATTCCATATAGAGCAGGGCAGCAAGGTGGGTGCCCTGTACTTTATCCCAATCTGACACCTGGGTCAAGATCCTTACCATGGAGTCTGCAGAGGTCCTGAGGTCATTTGAGCTCTGCTTGCTGCACTCATTGGAACCTCATGTGTGCTGGGCACAGTGTGTGGTACATAAGAGAGCAGTGTGTGGTTCCTGGCCAGGAGCTTATGCTCTTAGGGACAGAAACCTACTCCTGGGTCATCCCAGTTTTCCTCAGCCCCTACCCTGATGCTTGGCACATTGCAGGCAATCAGTAAGTCTTTGTTGACTGACTGCCTGCATGAATCATCAGAGCACCCACCTGGGGAATAGTACAGCTCCAAGAGATCTTGGAATGCCCTTCCTTACCTCCTCCACCTCAAAGGTTTCTCCTTCGTTTATGCATTTTCTCAAAGGAAGGAGACCCACAGGGCAGGGTGTGCTCTGCCCTGAAGGAGGGACAGGACACTATGGCGGCAGCAAGAACCCACTTGGCAGCTTGCTTCCCTTCTTGCTTCAGGGCTTACCCTGGGTTCCTTAGGTAAAGAGTTCTACAGCCAGGCTGGACTCTGGATCACTTTATCCCCTTGCCACAATCACAGTTTTCTTTTGTCATATTTGATAAAATTTGCCCATCCTGGATATAGATTTCTTACTCTTCTTCCCCCAAAGTCTGGACAGGGAGCTGTACATAGTAGCTTTTCTCAAAGCAGGGAGGAATGGAAGCCTAGCTCTGCCCCTAGTTTGCTGTGTGATGGATGAGACAAGTCACTTTGCTTGTCTGGGCTCTACTTCTGTCCTCTAGAAAAGGAAGGCACTCTGTGTGGGGCTCTCTGCACCCCCCCATCCCCCGGCTCAAAGTGCCAAAATCTAGAGACTCCATGACTCACAAGGGAGCATGCAGAGAGGCTGATAGCGTGACTGTGGGGCTCTGCCACTAATGCGTGAACCTTGTGATTTGGGGCAGGTCACCTCATACCTGTGCTTCAATTTCTTCTTACACAAAATGGGAATGCTAATACTCACCAAGCAGTAATGTATGTACAAAACTCTTAGCACACAGAAGATGCTTAACAGCTTTTCTTTTATTATTTCCTCTGAGTTTCCTGTTTAATTTACACCTGCAGACCAAACTGTCTTAGGATAAACTGGAGACCTTGTCCTCATTGTTATATTATTCCGCGTATCTTCATAATTTCAGTTTTGTTTTGCCTAATGTTATTTGGGGTTTGGGAATCTTTTTAGCATGCAGAGTTCTGCTGTAAAGAGATGAACACTAATGCTCTCGACTTCTGGCCCAGATGGGCAGCAGTGTGCACAGCTGCAGTGTTCTGACACCCTCTCTTCTCCCTCCTGTCTCTCCAGCTGTCCCTGGAACGCCCCAGTACGTGGATGAGCAGTTCCTGTCACGCCTCTTCCTGTTTGTGGCCCTAGTGATCATGTTCTGGCTCCTGATTGCCTAATGCTGGGCTCCCAGCCTACATCCATGGCAGGGCTTCTGGACTGGTGACATGCCACACCCACTCTTGATGTTTGACTTCCTGGCTAATCCTGATCCCTGGAATCGGTGGGGTCAGTAACACATCAAGGAGTTTTGCTTCTCCATCAGAGCTTAAGGACTCAAGACCAGTTGTCAAGGACTTTGGAGTATGGCCACTGCTGTAAACACCCTGCTATAACCTCAGTCCTTGGCATTGAGTCATCTCTCATGAGTTACACCATGAAATCCTGTTCCAGCCAGCTCAGCAGGTCCTGACTCTGCACAAGAAAGAGGCAGGAAGAGAGACACTGTCAGTACAATTTTACCTGAGTTTAATATAAAAACAAAGGGATGAGCCAAATAGAAACTTTCTTTCATCTCTTTAAATACCCTTTGGTGAGTGGCCTCCAAAATCAGTGGACTCCTCATATAGAGAGGTTCCTCCCTCTGTATCCCAGTGCTGCTCTGCCCTATCTCCTCCTCCTCAGCAGAAATGCAAGAAATTGCTGTCCTTATAAAGATCATAATTGCAGCAGCTAAAGCGGGAGTCACTTCATGAATTCACCAGAGATCCAAAGATCTTTTATTGGCTCTGGGACATGCTCAGTCTCTTTGGCTCCAGAGAGTGGCTTGAATGACCTCCTGGTTTCCTGGAGTAGATTATCCCCAGAGACATGTGGCTTCAGTCACAGATTTCCTATCATCTTTCCTCCCCAAATATGCGCATCTGCCAGAGGACGCACAGTGGAGACTACTGCTGAAGCTGGAACTGACTACTCATTAGGAAAGACCTGCCAGTGGGGCTCTGGTGGTATTTGGAGCTCTGATGCAAGAACAACTGAACAAGCAGCCCTGTCCCCAAGGCTACAGAAGCTCTGGGTGCATCCTCTCAGACCCACCCAATGGAAACTGGCTGCTTTGTCACGTCAGCTCAGCTGCATGTTGAAGACCATCTTCCCCAGAAGCCAAATTGTCCTTTATGAAGAGGCAGGAGTGGGGAGACCCACATATGACCCTGGTTTTGGTATAGCTTGGGTGGATACCCCTGAAAACTTGTATCTATGCTAAAACCAGAGAGAAGCATGAAACTGCCCAGCAAGCAACTCTTGATGATTTTTAAAGCCAGGCAGCAGGGCCTAGAGACCCTCATCATGGTGATATGGTGTGGTCTTCCCCAGGAAATTTCCAGGGGAAATCATCTTCCCAAGCCCTTGACTTGTTTTTCCACTTCACAGACTTTTTCCTCAGAATCTGATTAAGGGAGTGATTCCAGGCAGCAGGACAGTTCACTTGTGGAATGGTTCTCACTGTGCTGGTCAGGCCTCTTCCTAGAAATCCAGCCCCTTCCAGCAGATTCCAGGGATCGAAGGAGATGGACTTCCTCTGGGGGCCTCTCTGTCACTTTACCAGTCCACACTGCTCCTGGCTCACCCCCAGCCATAGCCAACAAATGGTAGAAAGCCCCACCTAGTGCTTTTTTCCAGATGTGGCTCTGCATAGCATGTGGAAACCAAGACCTTGAGGAAGATGAGGGAAGTCTTCCTCCTCTCCTCTCCACAGGCCCCACCCCTTCCCCTCTGTACCTGTCAATGCCAGAGTTCAGTGTTCAATCAAACAAAATCTAAGTATTGAATAGGTGGTTTTGTTTGCCGAATCCATTTGGTAGGACTAAGCCACCAGCTTTACAGGTCCCGGATGGATTTTGAACATTCTTGGGACACCCACTCAAGAGTGCTCTTTTTATCACCTCCTGGAAGTCCCCAAAGTTGGGGAACTGGGGTGGGGGGGGGTGGGAGGTGTCTGAATTCTCAACATAAGTGAATTGGTGGGATCGCTCGGTGTAGTAGCCCCACCTAGTGGTGAGAGAGAGGACTTCAGTCAGATGGGCCCAACAGAAATGGGTTTCCAGAAGAAAGGTTAAAAAAGGGTTGTGGGATAGGAAGACAAATCACTTGGACTCTCTAACAAAGTAGTAAGCCTAGGAGAACTCCACCAGCAAGGGCATCCCAGGAACCTGTAAGCAGAGCCAGGCTGGTCATGTGCCCTTTGATTTTGAACCTTCTAGGTCCCCACTCACCCTCTACTGGGAGCTGGGGCAGGAGAGCCAACTTGGGACTGCTGGCCCAGCCCCAACAGGAAACCCCCTTCCCACCACCCCTCTGCAGGTTCACCACCTTGCCCCTCTGCCAAGGTAGTTTTCCTTTCTTTTGTGTGTTGTCTGTGTTCTTGGCCTCCACCCCCTCCTGCCACCTTTGTGGATTAGGACCAGGTCCCACCCACAGTCAGAAAATGACACCATGTACAGTGGCACACCTTGACCAGTCACTAATTTTCACTGTTGTGAAAGTGATTTGATTTAGAATTAAACAAATGGTTTTACATTACTGTGAGCTGTGGACTTGTTTGTGTAAGGGGGTGGGGCAGGGCATGAATGGGTCGGGGAGTAGTCACACTGGTCTGGCCTCTAGGAAAACACCTCTGCATACATGGGAATGTCACATCGAGGAGCAAAGGCTTCAGGCAGCCATTAATTAGAGATGAGAAATACTTCATACACAGCCCTGCCCAAGGTGTGACCCATCTGACAGCCCTGGTCCTGACAAAGTGTATAGAATCCCTAAGCTTGCAGGCAACCAAGATGGAGCTTAGCTTGTGGACAGTCAGAACCTTGAGGACAATGACAGGTTATTCAGTGTCTGCATCTCTTCACATGTTCTGCAGTCGGGCAGGCGGGCCCCCGGCCAAGCCCTCTACCTGGAGCAGTGGCTGTGCAGTTCCTTGAGGTTCCTCAGTAGCACAGTATGAGATGGAAGATAGTGAGGTTACAAACCTTGCCCAGCCTCAGGCTCCCCAGCACACCAGAGCTACAGGTCATCCCTCTGAAAAGGTCTCTTCTCCCTCTCTTCCACTTTGACCTAGGAGTTATCAAGTTGAATAGCACCAAGATTTGGTAGGAAATGCAAAGGTGAGGGATTTCCCAGAACTGAGCCCAGTAAGGAATGGAAAACAAAACATACACTGAAGTAGAATAGGACAGTAAACCCTCTATGTACCAATGACCCAATCCCAATAATCAACTTGTGTCCAATCCTGTTTCATCACCACCCTCACACTGCTTCCTCTCTCCTGCCTGGGCTATTTTGAAGGAAATCCTAGTCCCGTGCCATCTATTAAGTATTTTTTTTAAAGATTTTATTTATTTGACAGAGACACAGCGAGAGAGGGAACACAAGCAGGGGGAATGGGAGAGGGAGAAGCGGGCTTCCCACTGAGTAGGGAGCCTGATGCAGGGCCCCAATCCCAGGACCTGAGGTAAAGGCAAAACCTTAACAACTGAGCCACCCTGGCGCCCCTCTATTAAGTATTTTAAATATGCATCTTAATGGTAAGGATTTTTTAGAACATATCCAAATGGTATTTAACGTACCTTAAAAAATTAATAATTTCTTAATGTCATCATATATCCAATCATTGCTCAAATCTTCCTAGTTCTCTCAACTTTTTGTTCACTTTGCTTGCACTGAGATCTAAATCAGATCCATACCTTGCTATTGCATTTCTCTTAAGTCTATGTTACATCCATAGGTTCCTCTTTTCTTTCTCTTGCACTTTATCTGTTAAAGAAACCAGTTCATTTGTCCTGTTGAGTTTCCCACAGCTTCAGTTTTGCTGTATATATCACTGTGGTGTTAATAAGCTCCTCCTACTCTTGTATTTCCTCTAAATTGGTTGTTAGATCCAGAAGTGTGACCAGATTCAGGCTTGGTTTTTTGGTATAACTATGTCATAAATGGTAGTGTATACTTGTTGCATCATTTCAGGAGGCACATAGTGCCTGGTAGTCCCTCTTTGTGATGTTAACAGCCCTTACTAATCATTGTCTAAAACAGCACTGTCCAACAGAGTTTTCTGTCACGACGGAGATGTTCTCTATGTGCACTGTCTAACATAGTAACCACTAGGCACATGTAGCTAGCAAGCACATGAAACATGGCCAGTGGACTGAGGAACTTAATTTTCAGTTCTATTTCATTTTAATTTAAATAGCCACATGTGGCTAATGGCTATCCTATCAGTGCGGATTTCGATTAATTTACAGGGTTTGCAAAATGATATGATTGAAAATGATGTGTTAAGCATTTAGAAATGAGTGCATTTCTGGGTAGAATAGGACAACAAAATTACAGAGAACATGGAGGGGTTATAGGAATGGCAGAGTAGTACAAGGGCAGAATGTATTCAGGAAAAAAAGTCCTGGAGTGAAGGGAATAGGGAGAGAAGGCTGCAAAATGAGATGTAGTTCGCTCATGAGGGCTTGGTTTGGCCTTTATTTTGTTGGCAACAAGGAACTGTTGAAGATTTTTGAGAGGCAGAGTCTGAACCTTAAGGTGGTTTTCAGTGTCCGGGTCCTCATTTCTGTAGGTCCAAAGAGTTGATTGTGAGTCAGTCAGCAGGATCTGGCCTCAGAGACTGACCAAACTATGGTCAGGTAATCAAACTGTGAACAGGTGACTTGGGCACTAGAAACCCACATCTTCTCCTTACCCAGAACTTTTCTGTCCTCCAGAAGTCCCCCTCGCATTCACAAGTGATCTTACACTATTCTTTGGATCTATATTGGAATGATATCCCTTCATTATACCATTTCGATAGATTGCTATTTTCTTTCTTTACATTTCATTTTGTATTTCTCAAGAAATACCTAAACTTCCCTTCTGGAGAGAACTTGGGGGAGTTGGTTATCCCCCCACTCACTGCTAGTGAACACCAGGAGGCTGGAGGTGGGAAGGAGGTGGAATGAGAGAGAGGACGGAAAAGAGACAGACCTGGGTGCCTTGCTGTGGGGCAGAGGAAAGGGAAGACAAACAGGGGTCTTGGTTCCAAGGTTGCCAGTGCCCATGAACCTCGGAAAATACAGCATAACTTCTTTGCATGTGCAGGGTGAATAAAATCCCTGCTTCCTTTTTGCTAGCCACAAGGTGGCTTGTCAGAGTTCCCTGGATCCCTGTCACTTTAATTCAACACACAATCCTGTGGTTACTATAATCAGACCAGAGATTTCCTCAAACTGTAAAACCAACCACTGGAAGGTTCCCAGGAATTAAAGGAAGTTGGGCACATCCCCTCCCCCACCCCCTCAGCACTTTCTCCACCTTCAGGACTTCAGGAGCCACCTGACACACCCAGAGGAGAACCAACTGACCTGCATCTGGTTTGGATTTACAGAGGGCAGGAAGAAAGAATTGTGCTCACCTTTGCTTACTGGAACCAGATGCAGCAGGATTGAACTTTGTCCTTGGTGGGGGCATCATGATCCATTTCCTTGGGCCCCATCCCTGCCTCTTCCTGGTCATTTGGACACTTTTCCCATGACCTAAATCCAGTCTAAGGAAATGACAGTTGCCAAACACCCAGCACCAGAGAATCAAATGGGAGGGACCACAGGTCCAGTGGTGATGTAGGCCACCCTTTGTCACGTGGAGGGCCCCAATTCCCTCCCAAGCCCAGTGAAGGGAAGTGGTTTTCAAGGCCCCTCAGCCAGCTAACGGCTGCCAGGAGCCAGTCAGCTGTTCTAACTCCTTGTCCAGTGCTTTCTCCTCCACAAAGAGGAGCCAGCGGGGCAAACTCACTCCACAAGTGTTTCCTTTGGTCTACATGGCATTTTTAAAATTTACGAATGTTACCAACATTTAAAAATAGGAAAATTCACCTAAATACCTGGAGTTTTGGCTTGTCTTGAAAAATTGGAAGATCTGGTGTGCTGGGATTCATTTATATACCTATTTGGCCTCAAGAAGGATCTGCCTCTGGAATGTGGTTGCACCACCTTCATACCATCTTTGACCTAGAGATTATCTACTGAGCGCCAGCTTACTCAGTGGCGCAGATAAGTGGCTTCTCTGAGCTGGAAGCTTCTAAGAAAAGTCTACCCTCAATCCCCAAAGGTTTGTGGGGTAACTTCTCCATATTCATTTTGTTTTTTAAGATTTTTATTTTTAAGCAATCTCTATACCAAACGTGGGGTTTCGAATTTACAACCCTGAGATCAAGAGTCCCATGCTGTACTGACTGAGCCAGTCAGGCACCCCTTCATATTCATATTCTTGATCCCAAACACTCTACTGGAAAGAGCTTTTGCCTGGGAGTTAGGGGACCTGGGTTCCCATTTCACTTCTGCTTCTAATGAGCTGAGCTATTTCGAGGTAGTCAAACTTGTTCCCTCGGGTCCTCAGCTGCCCGCATCTGTAAAATGGGCTGAGGGTCCTCTGTTGAGACCTCCAGGTTGTCCTGAGGACTCTCCGGACAAGCCACCTCACGGCCGCGCACAACCACCTTTACCAGCTCCGCGCCGCTCGCGGTAGGAGGCGCCAGGGCCCCCATAGAGCCCGAGCCAGGGGGCGGGGCCTGGCCCGGGGGCGGGGCGTCGGCGGGCGGGCCCCGGTGCCAGGTGCGGTTTGGTCCTCCCCGGGCGCCGTAGGCGGTGCATCCTGCTTGCGCCCGGGGCTGCGCCCGGGGCTGAGATCCTCCCGCGCCTGAGGCGGCTGGCAGCGGGAGCTGAGAGGCTGCTGTGGTCCCCGCCACCTCCCCATTTCCGCGTCCCCGGGACCATGGCCGCGCAGGCGGGTAAGGAGGGGCCTCCCCGTCCTGTCCCGCCGTTATCTCGGAAGCCCGGGCCAAGACGCCTGGGGGGACCTGGCAGCCTCGGGGGTTTCAGGCTGAGTGGACTCCCGTGGGTTCCCGCTCCTTAGAATTGACCGGGGTTGGGGGGGGAGCACAACGCTCCGCGAGAAGGTTGTGGAGCTTCGGGAATTGGGGGACCGGAGACAGAAAGCCCCAAGGAGCAGGAGGTTTGGGCAGTTCTCTGAGAGTTGAGGTCCCTGGAGGAAGGGATGCTGGCTCTGTCAGCGGGCCAGCTTTTTTTGTGGATCTGGTGACCACAGGCCCTCAAATTAAAACTCTTTTTAAGAAAGCTGGGGGCCTGGGTTCCCTTGGAATGAGGGATATGTGGAATATGGGGAGAGCGGGATCCTCAGGGTTCGGGGCAATTATAAAGGGATAGAGAGTTACCCTGGGTTCTCGGTTTTCTGTGGAAAGTGGGGGATAATTGACTTTTCTGACCGGATCCAAGGCTTCTCGCGGATATCTTGGTGCCTGTGATGCCCTGGTCTTAGGGCTCTTTGCAGGAATCCGGAGTGTGGGCTCCCTTGGAGTTTAGGACACGGATTAGGGGTTAGGGAGAGATTGGAGCATTCTTCCTGGGGAAGGTAGGCCCCGCGGGGTTCTGGGCCCTCCATGGGAGCTAGGTCCTCCCTTGGCCTCTCTGAGACAAGAGAGGAATGTCCAGAGGTGAAGGGTAGTTTTAGGGTTAGGTTAGCCAGACCTGCAATCCCTTCCCAGTCACCTCACACACCACCCTGCAGCTTCCTGTCTTCCTGGCCTGTCCTCCCTGCACCAGGACTATCTGTTGACTATATTTCCCAGCCACCTGTGTGGGCGGCCCAGCCTCTAGGTCGACCAGGGTCAGCGTCCAGAAGCTTTCTAGAGGTGGCAGGAGGGATTGGTGGAGGAGGGAGGCTGTCTTGGATATCTGCCCCCACTTCCTGGATTTCAGCCTGTGGACAGTCACTTCCTCCATCCTGAATACAAGGACCAGGCCACAAATGGGTCACTTCCTCACCATGGAAGCATGGGATTTTTCTCCCCATTCTTGATAATAGGCTTCTGGAGAAAGAGGGCTAGGGGTATAAATGTTCCCTGTCCCTTTCTCTGATTTTTTTTAGTTTCCAGAGTTCTTCAGCTCAAATGATTTCCAGTGACTTTTTCTAACCTCTGTGTACATAAATTCCCTGTTTTGAACCTTGATTCACAGAAACTTGTAAAAGATCTTAGAGTGTAATAGTGTTTATTAGATTCTCTGAATGAACCAAAAAGCTTCCTAGAGGTATTAAAGTCTCTAGGTGCATTAGTTTACACATTTGTCCATAAAAATATTTGTTGGATACTTCTGTGCCACGAACTTAACCAAGCGCTGAGTAGTATAATGATGAACAAAATGGACACAGTCCTTGCCTTTGTGGTGGTTACAGTTCTAGAGACAGAGAGTAAATAATTGAGGTAACAATGGAGATAAATGCTATAATAATTGAGATAAACAATGGAGGTAAGTGCTGTGAGAGTGTGGGGGGGAGAGTGAATAGAGGATGCTTTTCCTTAAAAAAGCAAATGTATTTAGGTCCTTGACGATAAGTAGAAATTAATTCAGCAAAGAAAGGGCAAAGAACATTCCAAGTAGATGGAACAGCATAAAAAGGTGCCTTTGAAGAGTTGAGAGTAGGCCAATATGGCTTTTTTTATGTCTGGGGAGACTCGGACTCAGAAATGACTTGTTCAAGGTTCTGTAGCCGAGTAAATGGCAGTGGTCAGAGTTTGTATTTTCCAACTTCAAATTCGGTGCTTTACCCTCTCACAAACACTAGAATCCTTTATTATCACAAAACACCAGAATGAAGTTGTCCCTTGGAGTCAGAGAAGGAAGTGGGGCTTAAACTTTTACTTGTTCTGTCCAAACTGTTCCAAGACACCTCAGATTCCTGTGTAACAGGAGAATCAACAACAAAGAAACCAAATATTTACTGAGTACCTGTGATGTCTAAGGCACTGGGCTGGGCCAAGTTCCACCTCTTAAAAATTTTAACAGATGCTAGAGCCAGGAGAGACTTTGAGATAATGTAACTCTCCTTATTTTACATATGAAGAAACCCAGGGAGAAAAATGGATTCGTCAAGGGTCATTCACCTAATGGTAGAGCCAGGACTAACCTAGGATTTCTCCTCCAGTGCTCTTTCTGATATTCCAGGCTGCTTGAGATATAGAATCTGGCATACAAAAAGTCCTTAGTAAATATTTGTGGAAATGAATAATACGTGGTTTGTCCCTTTGAGAGATTCACTGTCTATTGAGAGGAATTAAGAAAAAAAAATGGGCAAATCAAAACAGACTATTAGAAGGCCTGTATGTGATAACATTATAGAATTTCAAAGGTAGAGGAGAGCTCTCTTCATACATCCATTCCAACAAATATATATTGAGTTCATACTATGTGCCAAGCACTTCTATGCCCTGGTGGTTACAACAGGAAACAAAACAGACCAAATCCCTTCCCTAATGGAGTGTATGGTAGGAGAGATAGACAATATGTAAATATATGAATATCAAACATCAGGGATAAGTGCCCTGAAGAGAAATAAAATAGGATAAAGTCATAGGGACAGTGGGAGGTCAAGGAAGCCTCCCTGATTAATGACATCTAAACAGAGAAATGAAGCAAGGGAGTGAGCCATTTGGATATCTGGGGAAATAACATTTTAGGCAGAGGGAATAAAAGGGAATGAGCAAAGACCCTGAGCCAGGAATGTGCTTGGCATTCTGAAGAACAGCAAGTTGTCCAGGGTGGCTACCAGATTTGGTCAGGAAATGCTGATCAAAATTTGAGGTAAAATTTGAGAAGTCTTAGGTGGATTAAAAGTGGTGTGGGAGGTGGGGTGGGGTATGATATCCTGGTAGGGAAGAAACTGGAAGTAGGATGCATAGCTGGGCAAGTTTCAAGGTTTTCACAAAGGATAGTGAATTGATATGTGTGGTAGAGGCAAGAATGCACAAATGGGGGAATTACAGGAAGTGAAAGATAAAGCTGAGAGGGTAGGTAAAGCCAGACCGTGTAGGGTTTAATGCTAGACTTGTGGAATTTTTCAGTCTCTACAGTAGAGACCATAGGTTTAGAGGCAGGGAGAGTCATGATGTATTTTATTTTTAGACAATCTGGACTTTGTGGGCATGATGGATTGGGCAAGGGTGAGGAAGGCACTAATTTGGGGGTGGGTACAGTGGGCCCTGAGCTGAAGTGTTTTTTTTTTTTTTTTAAGATTTATTTATTTGAGAGAGCGAGAATGAGAGAGAGAGAGTACATGAGAGGGGAGAGGGTCAGAGGGAGAAGCAGGCTCCTCGCTGAGCAGGGAGCCCGATGCGGGACTCGATCCCAGGACTCCGGGATCATGACCTGAGCCGAAGGCAGTCGCTTAACCAACTGAGCCACCCAGGCGCCCCTGAGCTGAAGTGTTAATGATAGGAATGGGGAAGAAGGCACGGACCACAGGAGTTACCTCATGTTGGGCAGGGCAGGGTAACTTGGATGGCCATGGATATGGGATGGAGGGAGCGACATAGGGTCCAAGAGGACCACAAAGTTTTTGTGTGTGTGTGTGTGTGTGTGTTTTTAAGGGCCACAAAGTTTTAAAGCTGAAAAGAAATCCCTCATGTTCAAGGGGCTGTATTAGGCTTTCCACATTCCTGGTGGGTTTTCTGTGTCTTCTGGAGGCTGAGCTGATTCCCCTTGCAGGGCTGGCTTTTGATCAGTGCAAATCTGGAAAGGGCTAGGGTTCAGGGGCATGTTAGAAGGGGTGCAGCATCACTTTGGCATTTCAGTGAGAGGACCTGGAGCTCTAGCATTCTTTTACAAGCCAATCATCCTTCTCACTCTTGACCTTTGTTTATATAGGAACAAGAATTTGACTCTTTTACTTATTAATCTATACCCAGCGGGAGCTAGAACATGAAACCATTGCCTAGTTCTATTAGAGTATACCTTGAGCATCCACCCTGGCATTTTATTGTCAAGTCTTTCTGCCTGTAATTTCTTTTTTCTAGGAAAGAAAATCTAAAATATAGTTAAAGACATAAACTTTGGAGTTAGCAGACCTGTGGTCTAAACCCAGCTCTAACACTTGTGAGTTGAGCATTTCAGCTTCGTCTTCATAAAACGGGAATAGTAATAGTCTGTCTTTGTCTTATAGGATCTTTATATTCTATTAATTCATGCTCGCATGGTGCTTAGGACACCACAGTCATATTATAAGGATCAAAGTGGTTGGGTTTTTTTCCCATATCATTGACAATGGGTAGAGAACTGCTGTTTGGGAATATATTAACTGGTTAACCAGTTCTCCGATAAGAAAATGCCTTCCCCCAGATAAGAAAATGCCTATTCATTCACAGTTAAGTAGACTTATGGTTGGAAGGGAGAACCTGAGCGCTCAAAAGCCACAGGAACCATCTGTCTCATTTGTTTCTCTACCAAGTATCTTATTACTCTACCAAGTTTGCCCTGCTCTCAGCACCTGGTTTGTCCCTCTCTGACATGTGTTATTTCTATACACATCTTTGTCTCTTACACTCCATGACTACACACCAAGGGCCCCAGAAGTTCATGACCTAGTCTTTGTCTTGCACATGGGCATATAGAAAACATTCACTGAATTTGTTTTGAAGACATTCCCTTCAGATTTTAGAGGTTAGTGTAATTCAACTCAACCTTTTTCCTAGCCAACCCTCTAGATATACATGAAAGAAAAAAGAAAAGCTTTCAGTTGCCAACTGAGTGCCAGGCACTGCAGGAGGTATTTTCACATACATTAAGTTATTTCTCTTAATCTTCTTGGTAATCCTGTAAGGTAGGTGGTCATTCTCTTTTTAAAGATTAAGGGACAAGTTCAGAGAGGTTAAATAATTTGCCCATGGACGCAGAACCAGGTTTCAAACCTAGGTCTAGCTCCAGCTCTTCTGCTTGACCCTTACAAGGTTTTCCTAATAAAATAAAAGGCGGATGGGAACAACAACAAGAATGAAACCTTCTGAGATGTCTGTGTATATGCCTTAATCTGAAAAATGAGAGGCCCCTGGTTTGGTGTTGCCAACTCAGAGCTAGAAGGAATAATTTGATCCCTCCTCTTAGGAAGGAAGAATATAAGTTTCAAAGAAGTACAGAAGCTCCTTTAAAAATCATCTAATCTTTTTTTCCATAGACACTCCCCGTGGTAATATTTGGTAAGCTAGTGAGGAGGAAAACCCTTTGGGATACAAGGGAGAGTATCTAGAGGAATGTTAATCATACTGTTAAGTCTTGTTGGTACTCACTTCATTAAGGTGTGATCTCTTTTCTCTTGGCTGTTCCCTACCAGTTGCTGCCCTGCCCCTCTGCTTCCTGCTTTATCCTGGGACAAGTGGGATTTATACACCTGACCCGCCAGTTCCCAGGGTGCACAGCAGTTACCGTACTAGTTGTTTTGTACTGCACTGAATTGGCTGGGTTTTGTTCCTGGTTCTCATTGTCTAGTGGAACATGAGAAGCATCAAAGATTTTTCTCAAATGAAAGGATAGATCTGTGCATGTTGGTTCAGGCTAGGCTTTATGGTCTCCTGAGCTTTCAGTGCCTGGAAATTTCTCACCACTTTGAAGTCTGAGAAGGACTGGTTTACAGAAACCCAGCTCTTAGACCAAGATTAAGGTGAACATTAGTGTCTTGTGAGAAATGCACAGGCACTGAGCTGCGGTACCAGGCTGAGCCCTTCCGCTGAATAACTGTATAGTCTTAAGCAAGTCCTAACTTGTCTGAGGCTGCATATGATAATAAAAATGCAACTGGTCTGGTAGTTTCAGAACTTGGGTTTGAGCCCCTCCTGGACTAGCTTTCTCATGGTTAGGCAACCTGATCCTCCTTCTTCGGGCCCATTTTTCTTTAAGAAAAATAAAAAGACTGGACTCGAGTAGATGATTTTTAAAAGCCCTTCCAGCCTTACCAACCTGTCATCCTACTCCCTACCCCAGTGGATTCAGAGATTATTTGAGGGCCATGTCACCATTTATTAAGTTGGGAGAGAGAAGTGTGCATAAACTGAATATGTGTATATATATATATATATATTAACTATATTTTATGCCAGGATTCAAAAGATCCTGAAGGTGAGAACCTTTGTAATGAGCCATTTGTTGTAATTCTCCCCTCTTTGCATTGCACATTTACAACTTCTTAAAAGCAACAGATTCCAATAATAACTGTAAAAGCAGTTTTCTGATTATTAAACACTTAATAAGGGCCACTTACTGTTTTGAGGCTGCTGGGGACATTTACTTAATCAAACTCCCTTTCTGGCCTCTGACAATTAGTAGGCACTGTTGATAAGTCTGCAAATATGAGAAGTAAACACTATAGAGGTAGAGGGTGAAGGTCCTGGTACAATGAAGTATTTTCCTAGATGAAATATTTCCCAGGCAGACTGGACTCTGGATTGGTCTTTCATTGGACCTCACAGAAATCTCCAGGACTTTGTATTATTATATTTCTCTTGCATTCCTTAGAATAAAGGTTGTAAAAGAGTTGGGGGCCCTGTCTGGCTCAGTTGTGGAAGCATGAGACTCTTGATCTTGGGGTTGTGAGTTTGAGCCCCACGTTGGGTGCAGAGCCTACTTAAAAAAAAAAAAAGTTGTAAGAGAGTTAGGATCATCAACCTTGAGGGCTGTACGGAGCTGAAGAAGCCAAGAGTTTTCTTTTGAAGAGTATCTGGGCTTGAGAAGCTGAAGGCTTTGGATGAATATTCTTGCTCAGGTACTTAACTGAAAAACAGTGTGAATGCTCAACAGATAAACTGAGGCCTGTGCATCTACATGTGACTTTACCCATAGGTAGTCATCCTGAGAGCCTGAACCCTTATTCAATGGAATCATTCCTGCTGACCGTTGGAGCTTATCTTTGGAAATTACCTTCATAGTTGACAGTTGGATCCAACTTTTCAGTTGGATTTGCCACACAAAGGAGTGTCTGTTCTGCATCAGGTTTTATGCTAGGCTCTGGAGATTTGAAGATGATCAAGATGCAGTCTTTGTCCCTTAGACCTAGGAGTGGGGATGGGGGACACAGAGAGGGAGGGACTGAAGGAAATAGAAACATAATGAACTATAATTACAAAACTAATGATATAAAGCAGGTATAGACAAAGTGAAAAAAGTCCCCCTTTGGGGGACCATCAAAGAAGGATAGAAGTTTGATTAAGGAAAAAGGTGGTAGGGGCGCCTGGGTGGCTCAGTCGTTAAGCGTCTGCCTTCGGCTCAGGTCATGATCCCAGAGTCCTGGGATCGAGCCCCGCATCGGGCTCCCTGCTCAGCAGGAAGCCTGCTTCTCCCTCTCCCACTCCTCCTGCTTATGTTCCCTCTCTTGCTGTCTCTATCAAATAAATAAATAAAATCTTTAAAAAAATGTTAAAAAAAGGTGGTAAGGATCTTAAACACAGAATAGCTTGAGACATGAATGTCAGGATGCAAGAAGATGAATGTGTGCAGCAGAAACAGAAAATAGATCAAGATATGATTAAAGCATCTCTTTGTAACAGATGATGAGAAATAAAGTTCTTTGGGTCCACCTTGTAGAGGGCCATTCATTCCTTTAATAAATGTTTGCTGAAGGACTACAGTAGGCCAGGGACCTGCCTTGGTTCCCCTAGTACTTTGGAGCTGACAATAGCCGACTTTAATGATGTGTGAGGAGTTTGCATTCCTGCCTCGGGACCTTTGCACATGTCTTCCCCCCACCCCATCCCAGTCTCCAATGTTATCCTTCCCTCCTTCTCTTTGCCTGGTTAATTCATATTTGTCCTTCAGAGCTAAGCTTGAAAATTATTTCCTTAAGGAATACTTGTTTGCCCTTCTCCACCCCCATTTTCCTAGTTATGAACTTGATTTCTCCTTCATACCACTTGCTCCCATTATATTATTGTTTAATATCTATGTTAAATCTGGGGCACCTGGGTGGCTCAGTCGGTCTAAGCGTCTGCCTTCGGACGTCAGGCTCTCTGCTCAGTGGAGAGCCTGCTTCTCCCTCTCCCTCTGCCTGCCACTTCCCCTCCTTATGTTCTCTCTCTCTGTCAAAAAAATAAATAAAATCTTTAAAAAATATATCTAGGTTAAGTCTCTTTCTCATTTGCTGCTCTTTCCCCAGAACAGTGTTAGACACATAGTTGGCATGGAATTAATATTTGCTGCAAGAATGACTAAGGTGTGTCTGTTGAATTTAGCAATAAGCGGTCACTTTGGCCCTTGGTGAGACAGTTTCAGAGAAATGGTGGGGGTGGAAGTCAAGGAAGTGAGGAAATGAGGGCAGTGATGTGTAGATAACTTTTTAATATGTGTGGCTGTGAAGGGAAGAAGGGTGGTAGCTGGAGCAGAAAACAGGGTCCAGATTTTTTTTTTAATGGGAAAGACTTGAACTAATGTAAATGATAATTGGAAGGAGCCAATGGAGAAGGGAGTAGTGGTAGAGATAATGGAAAGTGCACATCTTCTGAGAGGTGGGATAGGATAGAATCTAGGAGTGCCATGGTAAACAGTTGAGCCTTTCTTCTGTAGACACTGGGGAGTCTGGGTAAGCCAGTTAAGACTGGGAAAAGAAGCCAAAGACCTGAACTCAGGCTGTGGTGAAGGACAGGGAAGGATTGGAGAGACATTTGGAAGGTGGAACCAGGTGGATATGAGAGAAGGGAGTAGGGCTGTTGATTTTGTGCCTCTAGAGCCTAGCACAGAGCAGGTGCTAAATAAGTGTTGATTGGATGGCTTCGGGTTTCTCAAGACTGGAGAAAGGGCAGGCTCTGGAGGGTATGTCAATAAAAAGTCATCTTGAGTATCCTCATAGGGGAAAGTCCTGATTATTTTTGAATTTTATAAACAGCCAGAAGTTATTCAGGGCCAAGATGCTGAATTGTTGAGTAAGTGGGTGGTCAATTTAGAGACCATTCCTTTGGGTTAAAAAGGAAAAATAAGAAACAAGATGTGGCTTAAAATAATGAGATTTGCTGGGGGTAGGACACAGCAGTTCAAAAACTGACCTAAAAGCCCTTCCCTTTAAGAGTTCCAAAAATGTTTCAAACCTGGCAGATTCATTTGGATGTCTGTCTTCATTGAAAACCTTCTTATGGGGGCGTCTGGGTGGCTCAGTCGGTTAAGTGTCTGCCTTTGGCTCAGGTCATGATCCCAGGGTCCTGGGATTGAGCCCTACATCGGGCTCCCTGCTCAGCAGGGGAGTCTGCTTCTCCCTCTCTCTCTGTCCCTACCCATTCCACTCATGTTCTCTCTTGATCGCTCTGCTCTCTCTCTCAAATAAATATCTTTTTTTAAAAGATTTTATTTATTTATTTGACAGAGAGATAGCGAGAGCAGGAATACAAGCAGGGGGAGTGGGAGAGGGAGAAGCAGGCTTCCTGCCGAGCAGGGAGCCCGATGTGGGTGGGACTCAATCCCAGGACCCTGGGATCATGACCTGAGCCAAAGGCAGACGCTTAACGACTGAGCCACCCAGGCACCCAATAAATAATCTTTAAAAAGAAAAGAAAACCTTACTAATTCATTGCTTGCCCACTATCCATAACCCAATTTGAATAAGTTTCTCAGACTTTGTGCCTTGGGGTTTGTGAGGATAATAGTGCATTCTCTGGGTCACTACCACCTAAAAAACCAAAAAGGCCCCTCTTGAGAGTCCGAGAATTTTTAGATTCATGTGGTGATATGTCCTATCACTGTGGAACTGGAGGAGAGGAGCAGGTGGGTCAAGGTTTTAAAGCCTTCTTGTTTAACTCTCCTCTGGGGTATGAGGACAGCTGCCTGTGTCCGGGCTGCCCCAGAATGCTGCTAAGCAATCTTGAAGTGTCCGGAGCTGAGCATTGTCTATTCATTACCCCTGTGCCTGTGAAACAGGGTTCAGTGACTGTCACTGTGCCTGTGGCAGTCTGGAGTTACCCAGAGAGAACAAAGCTGCATACACGGAGCATACAAGGGAGTCTTGTAACAACCTTGTCCTGCTTTCTAGGGCTGAGTCAGGTACCACAGCTTGATCTCAGCTGCCTTCTTTATTTCAAGAAGTTGGCATCTGAGCCACAGCAGGAGTGTTGTGTTTTGTCCCTTTTGGAGGGACATTGATTCACTCTGTGTTATTGCCTATGCTAATCTCTCAGCCTACACAGCCCTTCTCCATCCTTTCTCTGGCAAACCTTCCCCATCCTTCAAGGTTTAGCTCAAGTATTAGCTTCCCTTACAAAGACTTTCCTGACTTCCCTAAATGGAATGAGCAGGAATCAACGTGGTGGAGTGAGTGGAAAGAGCATGGACTTCAGGACGAGTTGGGCCTGAGTTGGAATGCTGAATCTGCTGCTTGGCCTGACGCCCCCTAGCCCCGGGTTTCAGTTCTCCCACCCCTTAAATGAATTTAATACCTGTTTCACAGGATTGTTTTGAGAATTACATGAGACTGGGTCTCTGAAAGCACCTAGCACAAGCCTTGGTATATAGGAGGTGTTCATTAAATGTTCTTTCCCTTCTATACCCATAACTTCTGGAAGAAGAATTCTTTTTCAGTGGATTTGCTCCTTGAAGAGCAGAGATGATGTTTTGTTTTTGTTTTTTAAGATTTTATTTGTTTTTTGACAGAGAGACAGCGAGAGAGGGAACCACAAGCAGGGGGAGTGGGAGAGGGAGAAGCAGGCTTCCCACTGAGCAGGGAGCCCCATGGGGGGCTCAATCCCAGGACCCTGGGATCATGACCTGAGCCAAAGGCAGACACTTAACGACTGAGCCACCCAGGTGCCCCAAGAGCAGAGATGATGTTATCCAGCAGTCTCCAACATAGAGCTTGGAGAGGTCCCATGGGCCCATGATGTTGGTTGAACGAATGAGCTCTTGCACTCAGTGATGGAATATCTATACAACGAGGACTTTTGAGGAATAGGAAAAGGCAATAACACATTCAACCCAGAGAAGTTTTTCTGGGTGCTGGCTGGGAATAGTCACAGGAAAGGCTGACCCTGAAAAGAAAGAGACCTTGTTCATTTCATCTACTCAGAGCTATAATAAGCAAGGGCTGAAATTCTAGGGAAAGGCAGGTTTTGTTTCATTGGAAAAAGGAACAATCAGAACCATTTCTAAAAAATGGAATGAGACTCAACTTTTGAGGCCATGAATTCCCTGTCCCTGGGGAGATGAGCAAGCTGGATAAGTGCTTACCAGAGATCTTGTGGAGGAGGGAATTGTGCATTTATCAGAGCACTGGCCAGCCCTTTCATTGTAGGTCCGTTAACTCAGTCTAATTCTGCACGATAGGAGCCCCGTCCCTGTACATCCTGCTACTTTGGGCCTCTAAACTCCCTGGTTTTGTGTGCAGGGGAAGATACCTGGAAGTGTCAGGGCTGTGGGGACCATGTCGCTCCAAGCCAGAGGCGGTACAGGACTGTCAACGAAGCCTGGCACAGCTCTTGCTTCCGGTAAGTGGGTCTGTCCTCCTGTCTTTGTCAGTATACTACAGGCCAGCCACTCCTTCATGTTCTGGAAAATACAAAAGTTTCTGACTTGACAGTTCCCATTTTGGTGTGGGTTGAGGGGAGGGGGAGGGATGTGCCAAGGAAGAGAACATGAGCCAATATCAGGTGTGAGAGTGAAAGAGCCACAAATGGGCCAGGTACAGCTAGAAGTAGGGTGAAGGGATGAGAGAAGCCCTTTCCGGGGTGTCTCAGCACCACCCTCGTTTTACAGATGAGGAAACTGAGACCCAGAAAGAATGACTTTCCTGCAGCTACACTACTGATTATGCAGGTGCCTTAAGGGTTGTTTTTAGTGCAGTGGCAGAGCCAGCCCTTCACCACAGGATGCTTCCCTAGTTTCTTGCTTTTTGTTATCTAATTTTATTTTAGCTCATAGATTGTTTGAAGGCAGCTCAGTTTCTTAAAAATAACAACAGAGACTTTAAAGTTGGATTTGTTCCTGTTGTCTAAGACTCAGTTTCCTCATCAGGAAAACACAGATGTTAAAAATTTATCTCATAGACTTGTTAAGATCGAGTGAAATCATATATGCCAAGGGCCCAGCTCATGATAGGCATCCACTGAAGGGTTATTTCTTTCCCCTGTGAGATTGGAATCTTCAAGAGTGGGAGCTTGTCTGCATTCTCCAGAACATAAAACAGTGCCTGGCCTACAGTCATTCCACATTGGAGGCTGGGTGGGCATGTGTGGCCCCGTGGTCTGAAGTGGTAGGGCTGGTGCTCACATCTTGAGAATGAGACAGACTGTAGACAGGCACCATGTGCTCTAGATTCCAGCTCCCACACACAGCTCGTGTTGCAAAGCATCCCCCGTGCTGATATCAAGTAATTTAATTGACCTTTAAGCACTTGCCTCCACCCAGGAACCATGTGGGGAGTTGTCCTGGAGAGCTCTGGCCTCTGGAAGAGCTGGAGAGGAACTAGCATTTTTCTGCCCTTTCAGCTCTCAGAGTCTCCAGTCTTCTCTGTGGATCTAATTGCCTTAGTTCTTCCTTTTACCCTCAGAGAAGTTGATTCTTTTTTTTTTTTTTTTAAAGATTTTATTTGTCAGAGAGAGAGCACGCACAAGCAGGGGGAGCACCAGGCAGAGGGAGAAGCGGGCTCCCAGCTGAGCAAGGAGCCCAATGCGGGACTCGATTCCAGGACCCTGGGATCATGACCTGAGCCTAAGGGAGAGGCTTAACCAACTGAGCACCCCAGGCGTCCCAAGGGAAGTTGATTCTTATTAAGGATTAGAGCAGAGTGTCAGAGCTATAAGGGACCTACAGACAAAGCCTTTGGCTAGCCCTTTCATTTAGAGGTGATGTGAATCCTAATGAGTTGCTAGACCAAGGCTCGCCTTGGCACCTAACCCATATGGTCATATTTATTCCTGCTGTTATCCTATTTGTGTTAATATTTTCTATCCAAAATAAGCAGGATAGGGTAGAACAAGCTAATTTTTAGAATTTCTGGATTCTCCTAACACTAAAGAAGTTCAGAACCAGAAGGGACCACCTATTGTGTGATATAACCCTTCATATCACGGTTGAGAGGCCTGAAACCAAAAAGAGAAAAAGAGTTACAAAGACAGGTCATAGATGACCAGAGCTGACCTTAGAACTGAAGTCTTAGGTCATTTGTGGGTCCGATCAGATGTTAGCTTGTTAGGGAACATATTTGTGTGTGCGTGTGCGTGTGTCAGAGTGGGGGGGGGTAGAGAGGAAAACATACGCATATATACATGCTCAGAAAGAAGTAAGGCACGTTATCATGGTGGGTGAGTGCAGACTCTGGAATGAGACTGTCTGGTTTCAAATCCTGGCTTTGCAATTTATTAACTGTTCTTGGGTGACTGCCCTGAGCTTTAGGTACCTCATCTGTAAAATGGGGATAAGTACTCATCCCACAGGTTGCTAGGGAGGATTAAATGTGATAACCTATATAAAGTGCTCAGTATAGCATCTGACACATAGAATACCCATAATATTCAGTAGCTGTCACTTTATATTATATTGTATGTCTCTGTACACCTACGTGCATGCATTTATTTCTCTTAATACACACCCATTGGTGTTCTAATGTGGAGCCTCAGAGATTAAGGTTAACTTTGAACTACCCTGGCACAGTTACACCAAAGATCACGCCTGTGGGGGAAGTAGAGCATCTGGGGTAAGTCTCCTATTTACGGCTTTGTCTCAAGGACATAGTCTCTCTGATCCAGCTCTATTGAAGGAGCACATTTCCTGACTCCTGAGCTTTCCCACAAAAGCTGGATGACATGAAGTCCTCAGATGGAGCCTAGTAATTTGCCCTGGGGAAACTGGCTGCTTTGGAGCCAGCTGACTTTTGCCCAGGTTGGAGGAAGATCTTCAGGGCTGGGAACAACTGTATCTGACCCCAGAAGTAACCCGGTTATAAGGAGTATGGGGCATCAGCCTGAATAGTCCTTTAAATTCTCTGATGAATTCAGTGTCTGGGCACAGGCCTGCTGAAAGCAGGACCCTTTCTCCATGCTACTCAAAGAAATTAATTCTTCATGACTCCCTTCCAGCCTTGCTCTTACTCAGTTGAGTTAGTTACAATAAAGGAAATGACTTTTCTTTTCCCCTTCCCCCACACCTTTGTTTTCCTAGTCACAGGGTGGAGCTGGATATTCAATGGAGAAATTGCTGGGGTTTGGCCCAAACTCTCCTCCCTTGGCCTTCTCCTTACATTACCCCATCCCCCCATCTGCGGCCACATCCGTAATCCTGCCTCTGATAGACTTCCGCCAGATTCTCAGGTGCCTGGGACAATAGGAAGTCACTGAAGGCTGGAACCTGGGACTGTACAGCAGAGGCCAACTGACAAACCTCCTGGAAGTAACTTAGTTTGGTGCAATTGGGCGCCTGGCCAGGATCCTTCTAATCCTGGACACTTGCTGTGTAGCCCTCCTGCTTCCTCTCCTCAGACTTCCCAACAGGCCTATTTGGTCTCTAGCAGTGCCACTGGTTCTAGAATTAGAGCCATTCTCTTTGAAGCTCTCTGGAACTGGCTTCCCTCTCCATGGAGGAGGCCAGGAAAGCAGCCAGACTGCATGTTGCTTGTAGCTGAGGTTAAAGTATGGAGCTGGCATGTTTTATGGTGACTTGACATGTTGGAAAACCAAAGAACCTTGACAACTTTTCTGATGATTGTCCTTTCGCCCTCATTAGAAATGCTTAGCCAAGGAGGACAGGTTGTGGAAAGAGGGAAAACTGCCTCTATTAATTCGTCTTTTTTGCCCTTACCTGGGACTCTCTTGCTTGACCTGGTTCCTAAGGGATATTCAGAGGGGGAAAAAATCATCATACTTAAGGCTCCTGGGAATTCTTCAGGGCCTCTTTTCCCAGGATCACGAACACAGACTCTTTGAGCTTTCTCTTTTGAGAAGTGATTTCTAATGCCTATGCTCTGGAAAAGGAATAATACAAATATAAAGCTGTTGTCACTTTATCAGGTAACAGAACATTTCTGCTAAATTTGTGCCTCCAGGTTAGGTGAGTGAAGAAATTGTACACATAGCAGCCAGAGACTGTGGTGTAATGGGCTGGATGACAACAGGGTAGCTTCTGTGATGCTAAAAGCCATGCTCGTTTTCTCATCCACACCCCCATCTTAACAAGTGCAGTGCAACATAATTATAGTAAGAGCTACCGTTTATTGAGTGTTTACTATGTACCAGACACCATCCTAAGCATTTCATATTTGTATCATCTAACTTAATTCTTTCTTTTTAAAGACTGATTTATTTATTTCAGCGAGAGAAAGAGACAGCGGGGGCAGAAGGAGAGGGAAAGGGAGAAGCTCAGCGGGGAGCCTGATGTGGGGCTCCATCTCACAACCCATGAGATCATGACCTGAGCCAAAACCAAGAGTCACATACTTAACCGACTGAGCCACCTAGGAGCTCCATCTAACTTAATTCTTATAACAATATATAACAATATAATAATTATAGTACTGGTCATACCTATTTTACACATAAAGAAATGAAGTTCACTTGCTCACAGTCACAGAGCTAGTAAGTAGCATAGCTGAGATTTGAACCCAGGCATTCGTGACTCCTTGCTTACAAGAGTCTCTTTGCATTCCTCAACATGGTCATGTCATTTAACCTTCCTGAAGCTCAGTTTCCTCTTCTGTAGCTTCATAGTGAAAACACTCATCCTGCCTGCCACACACTGGTGGTGTCAGATAACACTGAAGGGTATTGGTTCAAAGGCTTTATGAACTCTCAAGTGTCAAATAAAAGTGCCGTTACATTTCTCCTGGGTCGCTGGCTCCTGGCATGGGAGTCTGTGGAGCAACCCTGCCCTCTGCTGTTATAACGTTGATGTTGCTGCTGCATTTATGGACCCAAGCCTTTGATTTTAGTTTGCTTATTTGTCTAGTTTATCTCTAAGGAAACAGCCAGCCAGCAACTCATTAAGGCTAGCAGTTAAACAGGGGGCTGGGGCATGCC
Source organism: Callorhinus ursinus (assembly GCF_003265705.2). Classification (NCBI taxonomy): domain Eukaryota; kingdom Metazoa; phylum Chordata; class Mammalia; order Carnivora; family Otariidae; genus Callorhinus; species Callorhinus ursinus. The sequence goes on from NW_027397134.1 coordinate 5,346,623, forward strand.
TGACAGAGGACAAACACCTGGGACTTCCTCTGCCCGCACAAGGGAGTCCAGCATGAACACAGAGTGGGACTCCTAGTATATAGCAGCAGTATGAGACCTTCAACATGCCTTAATACTGCTCTGTTCCTTGGGAAGAGAGAACGAAGATCCCAGAGAAAGCCCCACAGCTGCTGTTTAGTGCAGAGATGAAGAGGGGTAGGGTGGAGCCAGGGATAGACAACAGATATTTATTAAGCATTGTATTGGGAGTTTCGCTTAGATTATCTGATTCAACCCTTACAATAACCCTACAACCCTGTTTTACACGAAAACAGCAAGGTCCAGAAAAGTAGAACTTGCTCAGGGTCACATACATTTGAACTCAGGTCTCCCTGGCTCTGAAGAGGGTCCTCTTTCCACTGGTACTCCCCAGAAAGAATAATAGACTTGGAGTCAAAAGAGCTGGATTTGAGTCTTAGCTGAGCCAGGCTGGCTGTGTAACTGTGGGCAATTTCCTTTCTCATCGTGAGCTTCAGTTTCTCATCTATAAGATGTAGTAAAAGTAGGTGCACCTGGGTGGCTCAGTTGGTTAAGTGCCTTCGGCATAGGTCACACTCCCAGGGTCCTGGGATTGAGCCCCATGGTGGGCTCTCTGCTCAGCGGGGAGCCTGCTTCTCCCTCTCCCTCTGCTGCTCCCCCTGCTTGTGCTCTCTGTCTCTGTCAAATAAATAAATAAAATCTTTTTTTTTTAAGGTAAAAAAAAAAGATGTGCTAAAAGTAATCCACCTCACGAAGTAGTTGTGAGGATCAAAGAGATGATGGAGGGGCACCTGGGTGGCTCAGTCGTTAAGCGTCTGCCTTCAGCTCAGGTCATGGTCCCAGGGTTCTGGGATCGAGCCCCGCATCGGGCTCCCTGCTCAGCAGGGAGCCTGCTTCTCCCTCTCCCACTCCCCCTGCTTATGTTCCCTCTCCCGCTGTGTCTCTCTGTCAAATAAATAAATAAATCTCTCCCACTCCCCCTGCTTGTGTTCCCTCTCTCGCTGTGTCTCTCTGTCAAATAAATAAATAAATAAATAAATAAATAAAATAAAAAAGGTGATGGATAAGAACACACTCTGAAAACTTGAGGATGGTATGATGTAAAGGGTTAGCAGCGAGCAGCACATGGCAACTTTGTGCTTCTTACATTAACAGTTCACATATAATTTTGAGCATCATTTGCTATATTAAAGGCACCAAATTAGATGCTGTTGGGGATACAGATTTAACCTAGTGGCCTGGTCTCCTAACTGGCTCCCTCAGACAGCTGAAAAACAGGTAATAATGTGGAGCATGTCTAATAATGGGCTCTAGTCTGGCTTCCATTCTCATTCCCCTGAAACAGTGTTCCCTTAGTAAGTTTCCCGGGGCCAGCTACACCGGTCCATCCACTGGCCATTCTTCAGGCTTCATCTTGTATGACTTCTCAAATTGCACTAGAGGTAGTAGAGACAAGTGAATGAGTTTGGAGTCCGCCTGCTTGAGTTTTCATCCCAGTTTGTCTTGAGTCAGCTGACCTTGAGTTTCTTTGCCACAGTTTCCTCATCTAGAAAAGGGGAAGTGAAATGCTTCCCACTTCAAAAGGTTGTGATGCTGATTAAATTTGATCATGTATTCAAAGCCCTTCTCTCAGTACCTGGCCATAATTAGGATTTAATAGATGTTATCATTTATTATTAGTGTCCTTGTCACTCTTGAAACCCTTGACTTCCATGGCATTCCATACTGTCCTAGTTTCCACACACCCCCCCTTTTCTGGTCATTCTAGTTTGCTTATCCTCTATCCAGCTCTGGAATATTGCTGTTTCTCCAGGCACATTCTGTTTCTCCCTAAGCAGTCTCACCCACACCTATGGCTTCTGTTGTCCTCCACACACTGATGACCCTGAAATTCATATCAACAAACCTTTCCACTGGGCTCTAATCCTGTCTATCTTGCTGTCAACTTCTCCTGTCCGTTTCAGTGTCTTCCAGGCATCTCAGACCCAGCTGGACTTTCAGTCTTCCTCCCAAAACCAGCTTCTCTTCAATATAACCTGTCCTGTTGAATGGCATGACCGTCCCCCCCACTGCTTAAGTCAGAACCTGGAAGTGCTTCTTGATACCTCTTCTCTCTTATCCCATATCCACACCTGTCAGTTTTATCTCCAGATTATATCTTGAATACATCCATGTCTTTCAATTTCTCCTACCACCACCCTGTTCAGGCTACCATTGTGTCTCACCTGGATAATTACAGTAGCCTTCTAACTGTGGATAGTTAGTCACACCACCCAATCCATTCTCCAAAAAGTGGCCAGAGTGAATGACCTTAAAAAAAAAATCTGACCACATCACACTGCCGTCTCTCCATCCTTATATATCTCCACGACTTTGTAGCACTCTTGGATAAAGACCGGTCCTTAATGTGGCCTGCAAAACCCCTTGTGGTCTGGCCTCTCCCCACAACCTCCTGCTCTCTCTACTTCAGTCTCACTGCTCTGCTTCATGGGGTCCAAAACACACCCTGCTTCCTCTGACAGGCCCTTGTTCCTGCTGTTCTCTCTGCCTGGAATGCCCCCTCACTCCCTTTTGACCTAATTAACTCCTGCTCATCTTTCAAATCTTTACTTGGATGTCTCAGGGAAATAGTTAGAGAATAGGTCATGGCCCCTGTTTTATGCTTTCACAGACCTTCCCTTTGAAGCTTTTTTTTTTTTTTTTTTGTGGTTTTAACTTTACATTTACTCATTTGATCATCTCCTTAGTGACATCCTGAGACCTCTAATATTCTGTAAGTATAACCTAGTCATAGACCATGGGACATTTTGCCCCCCCCATTGTGTCACCACTGAGCACATCGTTGGTATGGGGGAGATGTTTGTTGAATGAATTGCCAGGGGGGCCAAGAGATATGATGTAAGCGAGGCTTTTACCTGCCCTTCCCCATATCCTTCCCTTAGCAGCCACTGTGGCTGCAGTTACTATAAGTGGCAGAGAGGAGTAAGTTCCAGAGATTGAGTTGTTTTGGAAAATTGTCTGGAAGTGTCAAGGTGAGAAGTTAAAGCTTTGTCTTCTTCCTCCAAAGGAGGCAGAAAGGATGACCCAGGGCTGTACTTCTCTGTAGGTACCAGCCAGACAGGAACAAACCCTGGAGAGAAAAGCAGTAGAGGGAAGAATGAGTCCAGCTACTCTAGACCAAACTAATTATGAATTGAAATCTGACAAATTTCAATTCTAATCATAAGTTTGTTTGTGTAGAGGGGGAAAGAGGAATAGAGGGAGAGAATCTTATGCAGGCACTATACCCAGCACGGAGCCTGACACGGGGCTTGATCCTACAACCCTGAGATTATGACCTGAGCCAAAATCAAGAGTCAGATGCTTAACTGACTGAGCCACCCAGGTGCCCCTATTTTTTAATTTATTAGAGAGAGAGCAAAGTGCACAGGGAGGAGGAGCAGAGGGACAGAGTCTTAAGCAGACTCCATGCTGAGTAGGGAGCCCAACATGGGGCTCGATCTCAGGATCCCAATACCATGACTTGAGCCAAAACCAAGAGTCGGACACTTAACTGACTGAGTCATCCAGGTGCTCCTATTTATTTGGTTTTTTATATATATATTTTTTAAAGAATTATTTATTTATTTATTTATTTGAGAGAGAGAGAGAATGAGTGAGAGAGAGCGCACATGAGAGGGGAGGGTCAGAGGGAGAAGCAGACTCCCTGCCGAGCAGGGAGCCCGATGCGGGACTCGATCCCAGGACTCCAGGATCATGACCTGAGCCGAAGGCAGTCACTTAATCAACTGAGCCACCCAGGTGTCCCAAGAATATTTATTTGAGAGAGAGAACACGAGCAAGGGGGAGGAGCAGAGGGAGAGAGAGAAGCAGACTCCCCACTGAGCAGGGAGCCCAATGTGGGACTCATCCCAGGACCCCAAGATCATGACGTGAGCCAAAGGCAGACACCTAACTGACTAAGCCACCCAGACACCACTGTTTTTTATATTTTAGAAATCTTTGAAGGATAGCATTAGCTAAAGATATACATTAAGTATAGTGTGGAAAAAATGGAATACTGACATAATATCTTTTACTTATGGGTGATTTTTGGCAGGGAGTGGGTGAATAGGTTGGTGATTCTCCAAGAAGTTGGAAATGAAGTTTGTCCTCTGGGGGTTAAACTACTCAGATCTACATGTAATAAGAGCAGTATCATGTGGTCATTAAGAGCACAGACTCTAGAACCAGATTGCTTGTGTTCAGATCCTGATTCTGTCATTTATTAGTTGTGCACGTTGGGCAAGTTACTTACCCTTTCTGTGCTTCATTTCTTCATCTATAAAATGGAGATACTAACCTTCTGCCTAGTTCCTAATGTTATCATGGAGGGGTAAATGAGGGAAGTCCTGTGTAGTACTGGGTAGGAACAGGGCCTCACATGGAGTGAGCACTCATGAGTGTTAGCCATTTGTTATTAGCTACTAGGAAGCCACATGTCTCTCAGAGCTGAATAATATGTGAATTGGTGATTGTCAAATATCTGAAGAAGTAATGCTCTTTTTTCAATTAAAAATTAGTTTAGAGCGCCTGAGTGGCTCAGTTGGTTAAGCCTCTGCCTTTGGCTCAGGCCATGGTCCCAGGGTCCTAGGATCGAGTTCAGCATTGGGCTCCCTGCTGAGCAGGGAGCCTGCTTCTCCCTCTCCCTTTGTGCCTCCCACTGCTCATGCTCTCTCTCTCACGCTCTCTCTGTCTCAAATAAATAAATAAAAATCTTTAGAAAAGAATTCGTTTAAAAGCCAGTGGAGTAATGAGTGGGCAGTGAAACAGAAAGTAAAAATCAGTGAGGCAAAACTAGTCACGTACGTGTCCAGATAAAAATATTGAATCTGGATTTGGTCGCCAGAAGGGGGTTCTTTGGTGTAGACAGGGCTGGTTTGGCTGGCTCACTAGTGCCAGAATGAAATTTCTCTCCATGGCTGCTCATCTCCCTTTTAAGTCCATGCTCCCAGAACAACCTTGTGATGCCTAATTCAGCTTCTTGGACTTCTTGATAACTGGAAGGGTCTGGAGGTGATACCTGTATGGAGGATGTAGGTGTTCTAATTTCAAGTGTGAATTCATAAATGGACCATGGAATTGATAAATGGTTAGAGCCATCCTAGAATGTCTTCACCTCTCTGGGTACCATCAAGTCCTGTTTCTGGACCTCAGAGGCCAAAAACAAGGCCTGAATTAGGGTCATTCACTAAGGTAATGCTAGCCTTGGAGAGGTCTCTGGGTGGTCAGCCAGTCAACCTTTTTCTGACCACAGCCCTTCCTTGTGTTTCTCTTTAGTGTTGGCTTACTGGTGTGGATTTTTTTTTTTTTAACCTAAATCCTTCCTTTTACAGAGGAAGAAATTGAAGCCCAGAAAGGTTTAATGGCTTGCCTCAGATCACATAGCAAGTCTATTTTTAGCCAGGTCAAATTATCAGGTCTTCTCTTTCAGGCCAGGGTTCTTTTCCTGGCATTACCTGGAGATTAAGGTATCCAAAGCATTTTTTTTTTTCCAGTGCAGCCGGGATAAGATTGTCTATGTAAACACAGTTTTGCACACCAAATGTTGGACATTAAGTTGTATCACAGAGCAACAGTAGATGATTATCTATAAGGGGTCCACAACCTCATTCTTACTTAAGTGCTTATAGCCAATATGCAAATCTCAGCTGTTAAAATGACCAGCTCAGTAGCAATGTTGCCTGAGGATGAAGCCATAGTTTGCTGTTAGTGAAACTAGTTGGCCAGCAAACTTCATGTGGACATATCTGCAGCCAGTGTAGACTTGAGACATAAATGCCCATTCAAGGAGACAAATTGACAACTAAAGACCAGCACTATCTTTGGTGTTTTAGGCTTTATGTTCCATTCATTAGGAACCTCTGCTTGCTTAAACACCTCTGATAACTCTTCACTGCCCATGGGTGACTCTTTCACCTGACAGACCTGCCTCTTGGTAATCTGCCCTTGCCCTCTCCCACCATCCTAGCCTCCTCTCTGATTACCTTTCACATGCGCCCTGCTCTGCAGCTTACAGACCATAGTCTGTTATGCCTCATTGCATTTGCACATGTTGTTCCTTCAGGCTGGAATGCCTCTTCTCTGCCTGGTAATCGGCCTTTAGATTCAACTGATACATCTTGTCCCCTGTGGAAGAGCCTCACCAAACCCACCCTGAACCTTCCCCACCAAACAGGAGACTTTCTTCCTCTTTGTTATTCTCATACCTGAGTTAGAGTTCTATTGGTATTTATTTACACATCTAACATCGCTCTTAGAGTATGAAATTCTCCAAGTCTGGAGCCATATCTAGTTCGTCTTTGTATCCCAGAGCTTAGCAGAGTGCCCAGAGCGCAGAGGGTGTTTGCTAGGCAAATGATGTTTTGTCAAATGACAGCCTTTCTCTTTGGACATGTGGATGAAGCCCTTTCACTCTGCACCATCACCATCTCTTTGCTCTGCAGTTTTCTCCTAAGCAAGAGCTTTCCTTCTGAAGTGGGAGCATGGAGTAAGACCTGTGTCTATAAATGTCATTACAAAGCCTAAAACCATCAAAGCTCAAGGGATGGCATGCCTTTTGCACTGTGGCAGCTAATTTGCCTTGTATTTTTCCCCCAAGGGCTAGAATCCCCCTTCCCTTGGGCAGTACTGGAGGGGTGCTAACAAATTCTCTTTCTCCACATCCATCACTATTACCAGGAAAAACCTCCCAAGTACCTCAAACCAGATTTGAGGATAGTTTTCTTCTCTCTGTCAGTCATCTTCTGGTCATACCTTTCTGAGGTTGCTCTGTAGTGATCCTGCTTAGATCAGAGGGTGCTCTACTGAACTCCCATCAATAGCACTGACTCTTACAGTGGCATCAGCTGTTTCTGAAATTGGCTGATGTCAGCCCTTGTGTTTTGTTTCAGTTCCAAAGGTGGCCTTTTCATGAGATGACGCTATATGCTGGAGTCCTCTTTTCCCACCATACCCTGAGTACCACTATAATGTTACTGAAAAAAAAAAGAGAGGCAGCTACTGTGGGGTTACAAATGAGTAAGAACAATACCAGGAAGGTGAAAGTCCCCAGTGAGCCAAAGCTTTACAAAATGTCAGCCACCAAACATTTATTTTTTAAGCTCAATCCAGAATAAGAAGGTGAACAACCTATCTTTGAATCATTTCCTCATTTGTAGCCAGGGGGTAATAATGACCTATCCTGCTTGCCTCTCAAGGTTAGTGTGAGAGAAGAATGAAATCAAGTGGAAGAGCCCATAGAAAAGAGTAAAGTAGTGGATTCAGTCTTCAGTATGCATCAGAAACACTGGGGCTTGTTTAAAATGCAGATTCTTGGGCTCAGTCTAAGCAATTCTTACTATATAGGCTCTGGTAAGGCCCTGGAGTCTTCATTTTCAACAAGCTGCCCCCGGGAGTCTGATGCTGCTGTTCTCTCAACCACATTTCAGAAATACCAACCACTGCAAATCAAATAGCAAGTGTAAAATAGTTATTTGAGGCAACTTTATTGTCTTGGACCTGGAATCCAAAGACTTGGGCTAAATCCCAGCTCTGCCAATTCCTAGACCCGTGACCTCAATTCACAGCCTTCTCTGTGAACCTTAGTTCCTCATATGTAAAAAGGAGATGGCAGCCTCACAAAGTTTTGAGAATTAAATGAAAGCATATGTGAGCAAGCCTACCTCAGTGCCTAACTCATGGAACTTAGTCAGTGTTTTGCAGAGTGGGAACTAAGTGTCCACGACTTCTGGAATGTGGTGTCATGTTAACAAACACCCAGCAAAAGATAATCCTTGGCATCCGTCTTAAGTGTCATGGAAATCTGGATAGAACCTTAGAGATTTAGTCCAATCCTTTGATTTACAGCTCATGAACTTGAAACTAAGAAGGGATGATGGGAAGCCCAAGATGCATCAGGGTACCCAATCACATGAAATGTGTTTAGTTTTTAGACAGAAGATTATTTCCCAGTATACTGAAAAAGAAAAAAAAAAATCTTGTGGCATAGTAACAGAACGACTATTAGAAACTTTTGAGAGACCTTGTAGAAGGGGAGCAGTACCCAAGTATAATGATTATTTGATCCACACCTGCCATGTACCAGGGATCTATTAGCAAAATAAAGGTAGAAATGGCTAACTGACCCAGTTTTCAAAAAGGAGGAGAAAGAGCTCCTGGAAAAAGTGAACTCATAATCCCTTTGACTAGACTCCTTCATCAAATTCTAATGGAATTCTGTGGAATTTTGCAGATGATAGGACAATGAGCACTTAGAAAAGAGCCCATCACTAGGATTCAGCAGTAGTGAATTAGTCATGACTTCATGTTTTCATTGGGTTGCAAGTCATGAGACCCTCTCTTGATTTCCACAAGGCATTTGGTAAGCTTTTTCATGATATCCTGACAGTAAGAATGTGGGCAGGAAACCTAGAAAAATCAGATGCAGGAATTCAACACACCCAGGAGGTTGGGGCCCTATACTGGAGAGTTGGGATTCCTAAACACCTTGCTAGGGCTCACGCTGAAGAAAGGCCTGGGATTTGATGTCAGCAGGGCAGCTTTTAATCTCAGTCTTGCACTTCCCAGCAGTAACCTTGGATGAATCACCTAACATCTCTGGGCTTCCCTTGCCGGGTCTGTGCTGTAGGTATTCCTCATGAGGTTGTTACAGGGACTAAACTAGATGATGAGTATAAAAGCCCTCTGTAAACCAAAAATGCATTATAAACATTAGTTACCATCATCATTCTAGTACTGTAGTTGCTCATAAGGAGGTTCCTGAGTCATATGCTTATGTAGTGGACATCTTTGGATGCAGGGTGAGACTGGTATGGGCCTCATGTAGTTTGATCTGGCACTAGACAGATACAGGCTCAGAGCCATTCCTGTGTGTGGTGCTTAGGGACACATCAAGGGAACTCTTCCCAGAGGAGATTGAGTGCTCTCTTGGAACTGGACCTGGAAAAAAGAGGAGACAGCCACCAGCCTGAAGATGGAGGAGGCTACAGGAGGAGCTAAGACAGCAAAGGCTTGGGAAAGCATACATGGCTGGATCAGGAAGTGGAATGGGGCAGGAGGTGGCCAGAGCCATGACCCTGGTGGGGAAGCTGAAGAAAGAGCCCCAGGAGGGGTGCCTGGGTGGCTCAGTCAGTTAAGCATCTGACTCTTGATTTCAGCTCAGGTCATGATCTCCGGGTTGTGAGATCGAGCCCCATGTAGGGCTTGGCGCTCAGCTGGGAGTCCGCTTGAGATTCTCTCCCATCTCCCTCTGCCCCACCCCTTCCCTCTTAATAAATAAATTAAATAAATCTTTAAAAAAAAGCAGGATTATAAATGCAATACCAGTGCCATAGGTCACTGCAAAGAGTACGCCTGCCCTTGCCAGGTGCCCCGAGCCCACTCCTTAATAGACACATGACTGTTCCTAATCTTTTAGTATTAAACAGTGCTGGATATGTGTTCTAGCTCATTTGTACTAATATTTCTCTGGGCAAAATTTCTTTTTTTTTTTAAGATTTTATTTATTTATTTGAGAGAGAGAGCACACAAAAGCAGGGGGAGGAGCAGGCAGAGGGAGAAGCAGGCTCCCCACTGAGCAGGGACCCTGACCAAGAGGCTCAGTCCCAGGATCCCAGGATCATGACCTGAGCCGAAGGCAGATGCTTAACTGACTGAGCCACCCAGGCCCTGCCTCTGGGCAAAATTTCTAACAATGGAATTTCCAGGACTCCTGTTTTAGGATGATGATTGCTATAGTCATGTTGAAAGAGAGGAGGAGCAGAGGCTGGAGAAATGGTCAGTAGATGGGGTAGCAGTGCTCACCTTTCAAGGTTCAGAAGCTATGGAGTCCCCAGGAGCTCCCTTCCTTGGTTGGAGTCATCCCGGCCAATAGAGGGCCCCACAAGAACACAGTTCCTTGGGCTTCAGATCATCTGAGCAGAGCTGCCTTCTGAGGAGAGGTCCGAGTGTTTCATTCATTTACCACTTCTCACCAGAGTGTTCACTTGGGTCTGCCAGCCTTGAAGGCTGCTGCCTTCAGCCTCTCGCATCTCATCTGGTTCAGAAGAATCAGTTTGCTTGGCTCCTCTTTAGGTTTCCAACTTGTGAAATGTGCAGATTAGTACCTCTCCTGCCACCTTATCCTGTCCATAACTGCCAGTCCAAGGATCCTTGCAGTTGCCTCAGGCAGCCATAACTGCTGAATCCTCTGCCAGCTGCTCTAGGGACCTAGAAGAGCAGCTTTCCACCCAGGGCCAGTATCCAAAGGCAGGAGGGGGAAGTATAGTCTCCAATGTGACCTTTCACCTCCCAGTTCTGGGTGGTTTAGGCCCTTTGAAGTTGGTCTTGAGGAACCACACACTTGGGTCTGAGCAGCCAACAGCTTATCACATCTGGTGATCAGTCCTTCAGTGATTCCTCCCAAAGTCTGGATTTATGGAGGTCAGATGGATTCCACCTAGGAGGGGCTTCCACTCATGACATGGGGAGACGGCTGCCCCTCTTTGAGGGAGAAGCAGTTTTCATGGCATTGAGAAGCCCTCACACTAGTTCCCCACACACCCACCCACCCACCCACTGAGTCCTTTGTAAGCAGAGTGGGGGGAATCGAGAAAGCCTGCAGCCTCCTGCTCACATTCCTAGACACCGACTCACTGCACCCGCCGCCGCTGGAACAGCAGAGCTGTATGAAATGTCAAGAGGAGTTATGCTCATGGGCTCCCTGGCCCCAGTCTCTTTGTGGCTTGCATTTTCTTCCATCTGCACTCTGTTCATCAGATGGAAATCAGAGGGTGCAATTAGAAGATAATTTGCTAGTTCCAGACTTAATTGGGGGCCCCCTTCTTGCCTGATCGAATTACAAGGGAACATAATAGATTTTTGGTGAGAAATAGTTGGCTCTATTGCTGGGAGAAAGAGAGCTCCCAGCTTTCCAGCTGGATGGGCGTTTTAGTATCCTGTGTGTTGTTTCTCCTTTCCACACTGCCCGACCTCCTCTGTTGCTCCTGTGTGGCCCCAGGTTGGGATCCCAATCACCTCAGAGCTGGCTCAAGAGGTTTAAACTCAAGTTGAGACCCAAGGAAAACAGGGAGCCCTCTGCAACCTCATAGGGTTGACAAATGTTGAAGCTGGAAGCTATTTAGAGACCTAACCAAGGCCCAGACAGAGGCAGTGACTTGCTGAAGGCCACATAGCTAGCCCATAGTGGTAGTAACAATAGTTTTAATGATATTAGCAGCTAACATTTATCAACCCTTAATGTGTTCCAGACTCTGTGCCAAGGGCTTACACGCAGTGCATTGTCGCATTCAAACCCAGACAGTCTGGCTCCAGGCCCAGACTGAGCTCCAACATAGCGATGGTGGACCTCAGTATAGAAAGCCTGGGTTCGAATCCTGGCTTCTCCTCTCACTTATACAACTGGGTAACCTCATACAAGCAATTTAGACTCTGTACTTCAGTTCTTCCCTCTGTAAAAAGGGAGAAAGCATAGCACTACTGACTACTGTGGGTTAAAATTCATTCATATGAGTGAATGCTATGAGCAGTGCTTGGTGTAGAATGAGCGCCCATCCAGTGCTTATTCCCTGCTGGCTGCCTCTGGGGCTGGAGTGTGGTGTCTGTGTGCCAGTAGATAGATGTGGCTGAGTTCTGCACATATGCCAAAAGTTAGTCTTCACTGTTAGGGGCAGTAAACAGAGTGGTTGAGGGCCTTGGCTGCACAGTAGAGGTTGGCAAAATATAGCCCATTGCCTGTTTTTGTATGGCCTATGATTTTTACATTTTTTAATGATTGGGCATGGGGAAGCAAAAGAATGTTTCATGGCACATGAAAATAACATGAAATTCGGGGCGCCTGGGTGGCTCAGTTGGTTAAGCGGCTGCCTTCGGCTCGGGTCATGATCCCAGAGTCCTGGGATCGAGCCCTGCATTGGGCTCCTCACTCGGTGGAGAGCCTGCTTCTCCCTCTCCCTCTGCCTGCCTCTCTGCCTGCTTGTGCTCTCTATCTCTCTGTCAAATAAATAAATAAAATAAAAAATCTTTAAAGAAAAAGAAAATTACATGAAATTCAATTTTCACTATCTATAAGTAAAGGCTTATGGGAAAACAGCCATGTCCATTTGTTTATATTTTATATATGGCCACTTTCACACTGCAGTGACAGATTCTGTATTTGCGTAGGCCTGCAAAGCCTAAAATATTTGTTCCCTGGCCCTTTAGGGAAAAAGTGTCATGACCCCTGATCTACAATCACACTGACTGGGTTTGAAACCCAGCTGCACCACTTCCTAGCTGTTTGTCTTCAGGTTATTGACATAACCCTTCTGAACCTCAGTTCCCTCATCTGTTAAATGGGGATGATAACATCTACCCCCATATATTAGCAGTTTAAGTATGATAGATAACAAATGGAGAGCACTTACCACAGAGCGGGGAACATACTAAGTGTTTAATAAATGGTATCTTATAACAGGTGCATACACAGTCTCTCTTATCACATTCATTGTTACCCATGTTTCCAATCAATAGAGGAATGGGAAAATGTTCCCTTGTAACCCAGCCACCACCTTTGCCATAGACTTTCCTGTCATGGTGACAGGGTGATTTCAGTGGAGAGGAATGTATGCCTGGTGGGAGAGAGCTGCTGTTACTCCCTCAAGTCCAACAGTGAGGCCTGGACATGTCCCACTCCAGCAACCTTGCTTTTTCTCTCACAGTCCTGCAGGCAGAGGGATAAGGGGCTTTCCCAGTGGTAGGCTCTGGTTTTGTCATCCCATCTCAGCTGGTACTCTTCAGCCAGGCCGCCACTCCAGATACTTAGGCCCAACATCCCCGTAGGCACTCCCAGCCTTGTCCTCCATCGTGCCCCATTTTTCAGTTTGAGAAGCCTGGTTGCCATGGACACAGCGGAAGAAGCACCACTGCCCGCTGAGGCCAATGGATGGCGTTCTGGCAATGAAAGGAAAAATGAGAGGTAACAGGTGACCTGGGCTCCAGTTCCTGTGTTGTCTCCAACTTGCAGAAAGGCTTTGAGGGAGATATTTCCCCTTAAAGAGTCAGAATGAGCTCTGGGCTGAGAGCTCTTGCTGTGGAGTTCTCACACGGGCCTACATTTAAATCCCGGCCCTGGGGCACCTAGGTGGCTGGTCGGTTGGGCATCTGTCTTTGGCTCAGGTCATGATCCTGGGGTCCCCCGATCGAGCCCTGCGTCAGGCTCCCTGCTTAGTGGGGAGCCTGCTTCTCCATCTCCCTCTGTCCCCCAAACTCGTGCTCTCTCACTCTCTATCTCAAATTAAAAAAAAAAAAAAATCTTTAAATCCCAGCCCTGCCCCTGAACAATATTTTGGCCTTGGGTTAGTTAGCTAATCTCTCTGAACCTCGCTTTCCGTGTTAATGGAGCTAATTCCCATCTTGGAGAAATAAGAGAGTGCTGTACAGGGCTTGGAGAAATAAAGAGAGTGCTGTACAGGGCTTGCTACGTGGAGAAACATTGGGTGTCAGTTGACACTCTAGGTGTCTTTTCCTCATGCTCAGTACAGCTCTGCCCAGAAGTGGAGTGGCAACCCCCATTGGCTAGCTCTGGGGGCTGTCCCTAGGCCAGGCAGAGGAAAGGGATGAATGGGGACCCTAGCGCCAGGACCCAGTAGATACCAGTCGGAGTAGAGAACCTAGAGGGCAGCTCTCTGGACCTGGGTCTCTACTGTCTAGACCTGCCTCCCCTTCCCAAGAGACCTCCCCCTCTTTGGGGGGGGGCGTGGCTTGGCCTGGAATTGCTATCCTGTGCTTTCCTTCACCTCCGAGCAGAGTTAACTATCCTTTGGGCAGCTCCTCAGGCTGGGGACACTTGGAGGCAGATGGGCTCGCCCCCTCTCTCTGCCCTGCCCTTCCCGAGCTCAGGGATGGACGCTTAGCCAGCCCTGGTTATTGTCTGTGGCGCTAGCCTGCAGCCTCCCTCCAGCCCAGCTCCACCCCTTGCCTGCAAGGTCTATTTCCTAATAGCTGCTCCAACCACACACCTCGGTTCCGCGAAGAGCCCCTCCTCTTCCTCCCTCCCTCCCTCCCTCATCAGGGGAGGGACTGAAGAAGAAGGCTAACTTGACAGCAGCGCTTCTTTCTTAGCTAGTCACCGGCCCCGGCCCAAGAATCCCTGTGTGTGTGTGTGGCCTCTGCAGAGAGGTGTTTCTCCCGGAATCCCGAGGGTCCATCGGAGCTTCCGAGAACTGGGGAGAAGCCATCCCAGCCATGACCCCCTGCGGGAATCTGCCGGGGGGCAAGTGGCCTGGAGTCCTCACGCCCCTCCGGCTTCTCCGGAGGGAGAGGTGAACCCTGGGCAGCCCGCCCACAGCCAGAGGTGCCGGGAGCCCTGGGCCTGTCATGGTGGCCGTTCGCAGCCAGCCTGAGGCACTCCCAGACAGGTTTGCAGCTGAGCTTGTTTATCTGGTGTGGGAAGAAGATGGGGAGTTACTTGTCCGTCCCGGCTTACTTCACCTCCAGAGACCCCTTTCGGTGAGTTGGGCTCTGAGTCCCCCTCTCCATCTTCTCTTCTGGCCCCTGGTCCTGAGGGGAGGGCAGAGGCCTCCCTGAACCTGCTTCTCAGATTTCACTTGTCCCTTGACCATCGGTACTGTCAGGAAGAAGCTAGCAGAAGCTCTTCCCAAGCAGAATAGGCCTGGTGAAGGCTTCCACCATGTTCTAGGAATGGTGAGGTGAGAGATATGCCCAGACGGAAGCTCCTGGGGAACTCCAGCTCGCCTTCCCAGGCACACCTGGAAGAGCCTCCAAAAGATGCCGGTGACCCTGCCTGTTCTTGGTGTTACTGCTTCCGGGGGAAGAGCACAAATAGGGTGCTTTCTTCCAGCTTTCACACGTCTTACCTGCAGGCCGTGCTGTCTGCCAGGAATTTGCCCCAACAAGCAGGATGGGCAGGTTTTGTCAAACAGCATAGAAGAAGCTGGCAAGGCCTGGGTGTGGGCAGCCTGGTACACAGTAGGTGCTCTATAAACATTTTTTCTATTAATGGCAAACACATTTGCCTCTGGCTCTAAGGGCTTTTGAGCTCCCAGGTGAGTACAGTTGCTAGGGAAAGACCTGGGCAGCTCCTTCCGAGACTGGGGCAATTGGCTTTGGAGTGTCCTGAGCTTCCCCCCCCCACCTCCCCACTCCCACCCTACGCAGACCAGATCCCCAGGCCTGAGACCTCTGCGGGCCTTTTACTGCAGGGCTTCTCGGAGGGAGATGTGGAAACTTTCTACTTCTGACCTGCCTTTCTTTGCTCTCTGCCCCACCCTACCTCCAACAGAAACTCCCCAGGGGGTTTCTGGCCCTCAGGGTCCCTCCTGAATGGAGCCATTCCTGGCCAGGGTGGGGCTTGTTTTCATTCTTTGGGAGCAGCCTGTTGTTCCAAGGGCTGCCTCCCCCTCACCAGTGGTCCTAGTCGACCTCTCCCTTTTGGCTTCCCCAACCCAGCTCCATGCCCAGACCTCGCTGCCAGGATACTAGTCAGGTGGCCATGCCCTGAGCAGAAAAGCAGAACACCATGTGGTTTCCCGGAATTGACCCTGGTAGAGTGGTGGGAAGCCTTTGGATTTGGGGGAGGGGGGAGGGAATTGGTTCTCAGTGCTAACTCTTCCAGGCATCCTGCTAGGCACTTTATCCTTTGATTCTCTCAAAGCCTGATGGCATTATGTATCCCCATTTTACGGAAGAGGCAACCACTTTCAACAGAATTAACATGTGGGGTCTCTCTGGTCGGCCTTTCCCATCTTCCTGGGTTTGTTTTATCCTTCAGGAGGCTGCAACTTAATCTCCTCACACAGCCCCCCAAGGGTAAGTCTCAGGTTTGCTTTTCTTTCCCAGCAGAGGGTCCAAAAAGGGCCCCCATAGTTTGCCTGGCACATTGAAGGGATGGCAAAAATTATTTTCTGAAGAGCCAATGGGAATTGATCTTGAGTTTAGGAGTAGGTTTTACCATGTGGAATCAAGATGCCAAGTGTTTGAAGTAGCCACTAGTTTAGACCAGGGCCTCATTAATCCCTCTTACTCTTAATCCTGGAAAGGCAGCATGGGGGAGGGGTTGTTCCCTTGGGAGCGAGGAATGCCATGCCCCTTTTAATCTCTGAGGACAACTCAGGAGCTGGAGCAGATAATGAACTCTCAACCTGGACCTTTTGAGGTTCATGCCACCAGTGCCGCCCAAGTCTGCCTGTTCCTTGTCTTGCTGTCTCAGTGCCTCTGGGGAACTGACTACCTTCTCTCTGCCCCAGTTCTGGTTTGCCCAGCTGGAGTCAGGGGGTTACTGACTCACTTTAGCCCCTCCCACCTCCCCCAAATGAGAAGCCACATTCCTGGAGCCATTTCTGAAGAGATAGTCAGCATGCAGGGCTCTGTGCCCCACAGGAGGGACCACCCAGACCTTCTGCTCTCCCAAGTATCAGTCTGGTCAATCACCACTGTCACTGGTCAGAAAACTGCTCCCACCCTCAGCCCCCTGCCTTATTACAGGGCATCTTGACCAGATGCCAGTCCCCTCCTTAGGCCTCAGTTTGCTCTGCTGCAGAGCATAGGGGTTGGACTTTCTGGGCTCCTGAACACAACCCTTGCCAGATTCTGTGAAACAAATTAAGTCCTTGACCCCAAGTGTCTGTGGGAGTACAAAGTCCACAGGAGTTCTAGGGCTGTGGTTGCAGGAAAGTGACGCAACCAAATTCCACGGGGACATGATCAGGCGTGACAATGCACAAGGGAGGGACGAGGGAGCAGGGAATGAAGAATGTAATTTCTGTACCCTGTACACCCCTGCCTGACAGACTGCACTCAGAGTGAGCGGTCTTCTCCGCCAATGCCACTAGTGAAAGGGGGGAGATAAAATTATAGGTGTGTTCCCAAGTAAGAAAACGCCTCCAATTGGAATTTACAGAAGAGGTCAATTAAGGAGTGACTTTTGTCTGACATCTTTAAAGGATTTTTTTTTTATAGAATTTCCCTTAATGTCCAACATTGATTTAATGGGTTTGATTTACACATTGTCTCTTGAAGGAAACAAGTGTATCTTTGTATTCTAAAGCAACCCATATTTAAAGGGAAAAATTATTCTTAACTCTGCCCGGCTTAGCAGTAACATTGGCAGCTGCCTTAGGTCCTCTAGGACTCTATCTGAAAAGTGAAGGACTCAGATCAGGTGAGTGATAGAACTCCCAAATCACGTGGCTCCTCAAACACACAAGCTCTTTTCCATTTTTTCCTAATCATGAAGGCTTTACCCTTAACTTCAGTATGACTGCACACATTACTTGAATCTACAGGTTTCCTGGCTTTTGGTTGGAACTGAATTAACACACTCTGGTAGCACTTACTTTTTGCTGAGCTGATGAGAGGCTTATTATGTGTTTGGTTAATTTTTTTTAAACAGGATAACAAGGTGTCCATCATAATAATTACAGTTTCATTGACAGCCTGTTTCAATCTATAAGGTCTGCAGGAAAGAGGAGTAATAAAGGGATTTTCAGTGGTAGGAGACTGGGTTCTGATGGGCCAGTGTCTCTAGGCCCCTGTTATATCTGCCCTTCTGTGCCTGGGGGAGAGTTCGCATCCCTGGTCACAGTATCCTCAAGCTGTGACAGAGAGACCTGCCCATTTTCCCCTTTTTAGCCCAGTCAGAGCTCAGAGGCAAGGGGCTGGAAGCAGCTTCTCCCCAACAGTCTGTCTGCTCATTCAGGAGGCTAAGGATGAGCATCCAACCAGGCCTTTACCAGGACATGGGAGGTCTTGTTCTTTAACCTTTGTAAATCCACTGTAATAGTGGCTACTTCAACCACGTAAGGTTGAAAACTTAACCTGTAAACATTTGGTCTGAAGAGTGTGCATGTGAATGAGGGCTGGGCCAATGTATTGTATCACTTGGCTTTTCCCAGCACAACACCTTGCCTGTTTGGTCTTGCAGATCCTAGATGCACAGTAACTATTTCCCAATTGATAGGAATTGATAATAATCAATTGGCTTCTAATTGATTCGGTAAGTAATTCATTTTAGGACCTTCTCTACTCACCGAAATCTGTTTGGTTCTGGGCCAAGATACAGATCCATATTGCTTAGGCATGGAGGGAGAGAAGTTTGCCTACTTTTGCCCTTGGTGTTCTCAAATTAAAGAGGGGAGGGAGGGAAGTGAACATTTACTGAGTACCTGCTCTGAGCCTGGGGTCATTCTAGGCATTTGCACGTAATTCTCATAAACTCATGAGGTTTTATCACCAATGCACAAATGAGGAAACTAAGGCCCAGAGTCATGAAATAACTGGCTTGAGGTGACACAGATAGTAAATGGCAAAGAAGAAATGTGGACCCAGGTCTTGAAAAGTTATTTGTGAGAATCTCAACCTGATTATCTCCTTTTTTTTTTTTTTTTAAACTGTGTTCCCTGCTAACTCAAAAGTCCTGAGTTTGGGGTCTCTGGCTGGATTGGTCAGTGGAGCATGTGACTCTTGATCTTGAGGTTGTGGGTTCAAGCCCCACATTGGGTATAGAGATTACTTAAAAATAAAATCTTTAGGGACACCTGGGTGGCTCAGTGGGTTAAGCATCTGACTCTTGATTTCAGCTCAGGTCATGATCTCAAGGTCCTGGGATTGAGCCCCGGGTCAGGCTCCATGCTCAGCGGGGAATCTGCTTCAGATTATCTCCTCCTCCCTCTGCCCCCCCCCCCCCACACCCCCCCCGCAACCCGCCCAAACACTTTCTCTCCCTCTGTTTAAAAAAAATAAAAAAAATCTTTAAAAAAAAAAAAAAAAGTCCTTAGTTTGGATCTGAGCTGCCCACTGAAGTGACCACCAAGTTTCAGTTCACTTTGTGGCTACCCAGGCCCTCTATAGTGCTTTGAGAGAGGAATTTTGGAGGTTGTCCTCAGTGCATGTGGACCTCTCTCTGATCTCTCCTGGCTGGAGCGTTTCAGCTCTATTCACTCTGGTTGCTTGGGAGAGGGTGGTGACTGATGCCTCAGATCTCGGTGTATGGCTCCACCACTGGCTCCATGACTTCTGAGCTGGATGCCCTTGGGCAGCCCTCAGCTAGGGCAGATTTTGACTTAAACTTGAAACTTAAAAAGATTGAAAGCTGGAAAAAGGCCTTGGCTTTGGAAGAAACGTTGTGGCCATGACCTCCAAGAATCTGAAGGGGGATTTTCTTGGGGTAGCACCTTAAATTTTCACAGTGTGTTTTGGATTCTTAAAAAGGCAGAGACAGCTAGGGAACACAACACTGTGGACTAAAGGAAGGAGAATCATTGTGCCAGTTAACATTCAGTACTTGGATTTAAGGAGAAACCTCATTACATGTTAACACTAAAGGGACTTCAGCTCTCAGGGCTCCAGCCTCATTTTCACAGATGCAAATCCTGAGGCCCAGCTTAGTGGATGTCCTGCATTACTCAGGTGATGCGGTCTAGTGGAAATGGCTTCATAGCCAAGTACACACAAGTTAAATCTCCAGCTCCATCGTGTATGTATTGGGTGACTTTGAGAAGTGACTTGGCTCTGCTTTTCAGTCTCTGGTCTATAGAACAGGGATAATCCTATCACCTTGCAGGATGTGGTCAAGATTAGAAATCATGGAAGTAAGGCACCTCATACAGTACCCAGAATATGGTTGGCATTCAAGTAATAGGTAACTAACTCCTTAATATCTAAACAAGGACTCTTAAGTCTACCACTCCAGTGACCTGAGAACCAGTTGTGTTCTGTGACAAAACAGCTTAGGGACCCACAGCCAGTCCTCCTGTCAGCTGTTCACCTTCCTGTTCTTCAGACACCTGCGGCAGCTGACTTCAACTGTGTAGCTGGCTGTACCCTTCAAAGGCATTCCTTGACACAGATGTGTGCTTTGGTGATGTCGTTCGCCAGGCAGGTGTTCTTCCCAGAAGCCTGGTGTGGCTCTCCTGCATGTCTGCACTCGTTTCTCTCCCCACTCTCCTGGGCCTGGCCAGGGCTACTTGCAACAAACAAAAGCAGGATCTTGGCAGTGGAAAGGAGGACGTGTTCTGGTACTCCTGTGCCCTGCAGCACACATACCATTGAGAGGGTGTAACAGGGCCCAGGCCTGCAGTTAGGTGCAAATACATGTGCACCAGCTTTTCTCCACTGCAGATAGCAGAAGGGCAGGACCTGGTGACCGTGAGCCACAGAACGCTTGTGCTCCCATCTGGACTGCTGGTTCTTGCTACTCCCACCATTTTCAGTTTGGAAACCTCGGCAAAGGGCTTATTACACTGCTGGGCCCTTTGTTAGGTAATGCTGAATCTACCGACAATAAATGGGGCACTGCTCTTGTCCTCAAGGAGTTCACAGTTAGTGAAGGAGAGAGATAGGTACCTAAGAGCTTCAAGTCAGAAGCTGGGAGGCAAACTTCCTGCTTCTAGTGCTGATCCTTTGCTAGGCTCCACAGTCATTCAGAACTGGATTGAATGTCCTCACTGCTACCCAGAAAGTAGGTGGTAATGTTGCCATTGCACAAATGAGAAGTGAAGCAGCCAGCCCAAGATCAGTTAGGTGGTAAGTGGTGATTCTGAGATTTGAACCCTGGATCATGTAGGGAAAGACCTAGATATGCACAGAATTAAGGGGATATGGGGTAAAGTCTAATTACCTCATTTTACAGGTGGGGAAACTATACGCAGAGAGAGAAAGGGCCTTGTCCAAGGGCATGTAGCTTCCAAGAACTTGAACCAGGCCTCCTCCTTCCCAATTTGGAGCTCATCTAGCATGCCTTTTCCATTGAAAGGAATTTGAACTGCATGCCCAGAACAGGGTCTTCCCTGCCACCTATAATTCATGGTTCTAATTGAGCCATTCTAGATACTTCATATCCATACTCTTCATGCCGTACCCAGCTCTCAAGTCCCCGAAGTTCAGCATCCAAAGAACGAGGAAATGCTATAGGATAGGAATGACTGATGGCAGACGCCATCAGTGTTGAACACCCAGGGGGAACTGGGTACTCCATAAAGAGATTCTCAGGGCCCTGCCTCTCTAGACCTCCCTAGCTCAGTTGCTTTCCACAGCTGCTTCAACTCCTTCCTGTCTCCCTCCTCTACCTCCTGCAATGCCCAGAAGTAGTGACACCCATTGTGACCTCTCACCTTTAAGTTTTGTTTAGACTTTCTCTTCCCCAACTCATTAAATTTGTGTATCTTTTATATCTGCAGTACCTAGCAAGCTACTATGCTCTTCACAGTTTGCAAAAGGTTTTCCTCATATAGTAGCTCACTTAGTCTTCACAGTGCTCTTTGTAGTAAGATGCTATTATCACATTTTGTCAAGGAGGAAAAGCAACAGAGAAGTTGTCCAAAGCTATCCAGCTAGTGGAGGAAGTGGCAGATAATGTGAACAGCTAGCATTATCATCTTTAAGAGCAGTTAACACTGAGTTCCTACTGTACTTAGCCTTTTATATAAACATCTATATAGTTTGATACATGTTATTTCATTTTCACAGTAGTCCATTTTACAGATGAGGAAACTGGGGCAAAGAAGTGAGGTAACTTCCCCAAGATGACATGAGTTGGCAGGGTCAGGATTCACACTAAGAGGCTATTCCATCCTGCCTCTCAGAAGCAAGGGTGTGTGGGCGCCTGGGTGGCTCAGTCGTTGGGCGTCTGCCTTCGGCTCGGGTCATGGTCCCGGTGTCCTGGGATCGAGTCCCGCGTCGGGCTCCCTGCTCAGTGGGAAGCCTGCTCTCCCTCTCCCTCTCCCACTCCCGCTGCTTGTGTTCTTGCTCTCACTGTCTCTGTCTCTGTCAAATAAATAAATAAATAAATAAATAAATAAAATAAAATCTTAAAAAAAAAAAAAAGAAGCAAGGGTGTGGCCAGGATGGGTGGTACAAAGTGTTGACAACAAGAAGAGAGTCTTCACTGGAAAGATGGCATGGGCTCCACAGGCCAGGAAGCCCTTAGTTCTGGGTGCTGGGAGGCTCAGAAATGAGGAGGAGCTTATCTTGTGTAGACTTGAGAACACACCTAACCTGAGGGGTGGAGCTTTACAACCAGATAACTTGGAGGAGAAAGGAGCTGTGGGTCTAACATGTATCTCCCACAGTGCTAATGGAATTTTGCCCTTCCATTATTTTATTTTGAAAATTTTCAAATATATGGAAGAATTGAAAGAATAGTTCAAAGAATACCCATGTATCTTTCACCTAGATTTGTTAACTTTAAGCCAGTTTCTCTTTAAGTATTTACACACAACACACACAATGTACTTTATTTTTGCTGAACTATGAAAAAGTAGGTTGTAGATATTTTGACTTCACCTTTATTCTAATAAGTTTCTTCTAAAAATTCTTCTGTATAACCAAAGTATCGTTATTGCACCTAAGAAAATGGATAGTAATTTCACAATATAATCAAGTGTATAGCCCAAATTCAAATTTCCTCAGTTGTTCCAAAAATGTCACTCATGGCTGTTTGTTTTTCAATCCAGAATTGATTGAATCCTAGGTTAAGTGTTACATTTGGTTGCTGTGTCTCTGGGCTTTTTTAATCCCTGTACTTTTTTTCCCCTCATGACATGAACTTTTGGAAGAGTCAAGACCAGTAGTCTTACAGAATGACCCACGTTCTGGATTTGCCTGATTGTTTCTTAATGCTTAACATAATTTTTTCACAAGAATGTTACATCAGCAATGGTGATGGTGATGGGTAGGTTTTTGAACAGAGGTGAGATTGAGCTTCTTTGGTTCATCAAGATACCTGTCTAGACCAGAGGTTCTTAACTGGGGACATGACTAGGTTTCAGTCCTTGACAGACAGACAGACAGACACACACACACACACACACACACACACAC
The DNA here is from genome assembly GCF_003265705.2 of Callorhinus ursinus. NCBI lineage: Eukaryota > Metazoa > Chordata > Mammalia > Carnivora > Otariidae > Callorhinus > Callorhinus ursinus. Next base: position 5,369,495 of record NW_027397134.1, read on the forward strand.
ACCATACCTAAATCAAAAGCACATTTTCCTTGTATGTGCCTTTTTCTGAGCGGGGCTGCTTCTTTTTTTTTTTTTTTTTAAGATTTTTATTTATTTGGCAGAGAGAGAGCACAAGCAGGGGGAGTGGCAGAGGGAGAAGTAGGGAGCCTGATGCGGGACTCGATCCCAGGACCCTGGGATCATGACCTGAGCCGAAGGCAGGCGCTTAACCAACTGAGCACCTAGGCGTCCCTGAGAGAGGCTTCTTGACCCTTACTAGATTCTCTAAGGGCTTCAAGACCCAAAAAGGTTAAGGTCTGCTAGGTGAGGCAGGCAATACAGAACTGGTTTCTGGGATCTTCTTGACGCTGAATCAACTTCCTTTGCGGGGATGGCAGTAAACTCTAACTTTCCCTCATCCTAGCTTTAGATCAAAGAGAGGTCTGTCCATTTTGTTAAACCTGGGAGCCAGAGACAGCCTGTGTATCCTGGTTCCAAGGATCCAGAAGAATTTCTTGTCTCCTTTCAGGTGTTCAGAATGCCAGGATTCCCTCACCAACTGGTACTATGAGAAGGATGGGAAGCTTTACTGCCACAAGGACTACTGGGGGAAGTTTGGGGAGTTCTGCCATGGGTGCTCTCTGCTGATGACAGGGCCTGTCATGGTGAGTGAGACCCTCTTGGTCATCAGAGTCCATTGACGGCACCTCTGGTTCCCCATGGCCTTTCATCTGCCAAGGCCTCCCCTTTTATTTCTTCAGTCATTTAATAGATGTTTGTTGAGTACCATTTAAGTGCCAGGTAAGATCCTTCCCTTAAAATCAACAGTCCAATGTTGGGAGTGGGTGGGTGGGTGGGTGGGCAGGGAGGAGACACAGTACAATGGGATTAAGGCCTCAGAGGAGAGCATTACAGGTTGAGGAGGATACACCCAAATTGTGTGCAGAGAATCAGAAAAGGTGACCCTAGAATGGGCTACTAGAGAGTGGTTCCACCTACCTGCTCCAGAAATGGGCTTTAAGCCTAGTCACAGGTTTGCCAACCCTGCGTTGGAGGAACTGTGCCTTCCTAGTGGGGATGATGACTTCTGGCGACTTGCTGTCATGGCTGAGACCAAAACAGTTTTTTGTAATCTCAGAAATGACAGGGAGGCACCAATCTGACTCGTCCTCTGGAAGCTCTAGGGCAGGGAGTGCAAAGGTGGATTGTGACTGGGACCTGTAGATCCTTGATTGGAGGTCACTCACGTACCCCTACCCTCCAGCAATGACAGCTCACTTCCTCCATCTGTCATCTGTCTACCCTTCTTCCTATCTGCTCACAGGTGGCCGGGGAGTTCAAGTACCACCCAGAGTGCTTTGCCTGTATGAGCTGCAAGGTGATCATTGAAGATGGTGATGCATATGCCCTGGTGCAGCACTCCACCCTCTACTGGTAAGGTGGTGTCCATCCTCCCCCTAAGAGTGGCCAAGAGAGAGAAACAGATGGCATGGCAGTGTGAGTTGGGCAGAAACAGTACGAGGGTGTCAGAGCACTGGATTCCTATCATCACAATGCCCGTAACAACCTCAGTAATCTGTAAGCAGACAGTTAACATCTCTCTGTCCTCTGTCCTCTAGTCTACTGTGAGAATAATGACACTCTGCCCTGCAGTCCTCCCAGAGGGAGAGAAGGCTGGGAGGTACGCTCAGAGAAGGATCCCAGAAAATTAAAGGCAAAAGCCCCTTAAAGCTCACCCAGTCCAATTGCCTCAGTTGACAAAGAAGTCAGGCTGAGGCCCAAAGAGGGGAAGGGGACTTGGTTCTTACTGAGAGTCAAAAGCAGAGCGAAGAGAACCCAGGCCATTGCACCCACATTCCCACCCTACCCCAGGGACCCTGGGCTCATTCTGAGCAGCCAACTGGAATCATGGCAAGGATGGTAATAGTGGGAATGTGGGTACTATTGCTTGAAGCCACATGGTGCAGTGGTTGCTGGGGCTTCCAGGTGGGGCTCCAGGATCTTAGCCCCCTTTATGTTCCTCTTCCCAGTGGGAAGTGCCATAATGAGGTGGTGTTGGCACCCATGTTTGAGAGGCTCTCCACGGAGTCTGTTCAGGACCAGCTGCCTTACTCCGTCACACACATCTCCATGCCAGCCACCACCGAGGGCAGACGGGGCTTCTCCGTGTCCGTGGAAAGTGCCTGCTCCAACTATGCCACCACTGTGCAAGTAAAAGAGTGAGTATTTTGAGGACCCGTAGAGCAGGAGTTGTTAACGTAGAGTCCTTGGATGGGCCTCAGGGGTTGCAGAGCTCCCTTCACCCTCATCTCCTATCTTTCTCCTGGAGCTCACTGTGCTCTAACCCCACCTGGGGTTGGCACTTAATCTTCCCTTTGCCTAGCTTGCTTCCCACCAGATAGATACTCAATGCCAGAACAGCTCACCTTTCATGCATGAAGTTTCATATCATGTTTGTTCTTTGAAATTATCCAGCTTGATTATGTATATTAGTTTATCATCTGTCTTCCTGACGAGTTCCTTCTGGAACTTAGTCTTGTTCAGTACTACATGCCCAGGGCCTAGAACAGTACCTGGCATGTAGTACATGTTGATTGATTATTGTTTTGTTGGTTGAGTAAATCAATGGAGGAAGGAAGAGAAAGAAGTTAAGACTTCATCCCAGGTCCAGGCCAGAGACCAGATGGGGAAAGAGTCTGTATTTGTCTAATACCATTAATGAGGCACCTGTGGCTGCCAGCCCCGTAAATAGTGACTGTGCATGTACTGTGTGCTGAGCACTAGGTACTCGCAGTATAGGTGAGAGGTGCGAGGGGTGGGGAAGTCAGCAAGAGGTGAGATCTGCACTAAAACCTCATTAGATGAAGGGGGGGCACCGTGTTCAGTGCAGGGGTGGGAGTCTGTGGTTGTGTCTGGTATAGATTGGGTGGTTGGGAGTAGCCAGAAAGGGGGTATTAAGTCATGTAGGGATTATGAAGACATGAGCAGGTCTTTTGAGGGATAAGCAACAAGGTGATGCAACCAGGTTAGCGTTCTAGAAGGATTCCTGGGATGGGTGTTGGTTGGGAGAGGAGCAAGCCTGGTAGTGTAGAGACCATTTAGGAGGCTATTGAAACACAGGTGAGAGGTGTTGGTAACTATGGTGATGAAGTGAAGGCAGGATTTTTGAAGACAGCGAGGGTTGGGGGGCATGAGAGAACTCCAGGTAGGGAAGATGTCATCCAAGTCTGATATAGGCCACTGGGTGAGAGGGGGTGCCCTTCACTGAGACAGGGCACCCTGTAAAGAGCATTGCGTTTCCCCTGTGAGTGGTCTGGGTCTTGGGGGCTGGTAGGAGCCTGGCGCCTGGTGAGCCTTCCTGCACAAGTGAAATTGGTCAGGTGTATTTTTAGGATGTCTTCGTCCTGACTCAACTCTTGTCTGGCCCAGGGTCAACCGGATGCACATCAGTCCCAGCAACCGCAACGCCATCCACCCTGGGGATCGCATCCTGGAGATCAATGGGATCCCCGTCCGCACACTCCGAGTGGAAGAGGTACAGTGTGTGTCCAGTCTGTCGTGTGGGGGTGGGACATGGAACAGACCCTCTGGGACATCAGGCTGTGGCCTTTGCCTTTCTCCATCCCCAATCTATCTCTGTCTTGCCACTGAGCCTGTGACCACTGGTGACCTCCTGTATCAGCCTGGCACATTCCCAGGACAACAGGGATGGCCTGACAGATGGGATATCTGACAGGATGCCAGGGAGAGGGCACTGTGGGGCTGCTGGCAGCTGGAGGCCACCATTAGCCAAGTTGAACATTGGCCATATTGTGCTTGGATCATCTGGGCTGATGGGTGGCCTGGGTTGGGACAGCCTGTGGGAGCCAGCCTTACACTGCTCTTGGCTACAGGTAGAGGATGCAATTAACCAGACAAGCCAGACGCTTCAGCTCTTGATTGAACATGATCCTGTGTCCCAGCGCCTGGACCAGCTGCGGCTGGATGCACGACTCTCCCCCCACATGCAGAATGCCGGACACTCCCATACCCTCAGCACCCTGGACACTAAGGAGAATCTGGAAGGCACACTAAGGAGACGCTCCCTGAGGTGCTACCTCCTATCCTGATTCCATGCTGACCCATGCCTATCCCTCAGATGAGGTTGAACTGGCTTTGGGAGTTAGAAAGGGAACCCGCCAGCTAGGGACGAGCCATGAGGATTGTGCTGACCCAGCTCCCCCCATAGGAATCACAGTTCATAGCCAGGGCCTGTGCATGATCTGACCCAGCTGTCTGCCAGGTTTCCTTAGAAACCAGAGAATCAGCCCCTGTCCACTGAACTCCTGAGCTGGACAGAAGGCAGCAATGCCAGCCCCTAAAGGACCAGCAAAGGGAGGTGCAGGGCTCAGAGGCTGGAGTAGGGGCACAGGGAGGATTAATAAGTATAAATAAAGAACACTGAAAACTATAAAGCAAGAGATGAATACAAACTGTTTTAGAGTTGAGGGCCCAATGGTCAAAACCTCAGGGTTGTCCAGGTCCAACAGGAGGGAGCGGTTGCCCTGGATGCAGGTGCCAAGTGGGGAGACTGAAAGGAGTCTGAAGCAGTGGCTTTCTAGACGGACACACCTATACCATGCCTTTGAGCTGAGCTCTCTCCCTTCACAAATCACATCATCTCTCTGAGCTTCTGTTTCTGCATCTGTGAAGTAGGGTTGTAAGACAAAGGTGGCTGTCTCACCAATTATGTAAGGATCCAGTATGGAAAGGGATGCAAAGTAGCACAGTGCCAGCAAAGGGTCAGCACTAAGTGAGGTGTTGTTAATATCTCTAGGAGTCAAGTTCTCTATCTGCCCTCCTGATCAGACAGACTAAATCACTCAGGGCCCTTGCCTGGCATCTTTTGGAAACAGGGCCCTCCCCACAGGTTGCTGGCATGAACTTCTGGCTGCCCTCTTGGCCTCGGCACAAGTGAGCTGGTAGTGGTAGCGCAGAGAAGGCCTGAGAACGTGGCGGGGCGGGGTGGTGGCCAGAGAGCTGCTTAGATATCTAGAGGACCATCCTCTGCAGGAGAGACGGCAGCTCACCTTGTGTGCTTCTGTGGGCACAGTTGGTGAGAGGCAAAGCAAAAGAGCAAGGGCTAAGAAGCCTGTGGGCGGTCCTTTCTGGGTAGCCCAAGTGAAATAGGATGTGCCGGAGAGAAGTTTGCAGGGTTGCAATTCACCTGCAGTGCTGTGGACTTCAGCCTTCTTGTCCCTTCTTCAGGAAGTCAGTAACAGTTATCAACCATTACTATTACTGGCTGCTTTTAAAAATGTAAGTACACTGGTGTTATTGCTGTAAAAATCGTACATGCTTATTATTTTAAAATTCGGGAAATGTAGACAGGTAGAAAGATGAGCAAAATAGCCAGAATCCCATTTGGTCATTTTTTGGATGGTGGTAGGCTGTCACTCCAGCAGACCTGGGAGGTGGTGGGATGACCATCTTCCAATGCTGTTATATATTGAGCACTATAGGCTAGTAGTCATTCCAGGTGAGTGCTCAGGCTTCCTGCTCTGATTCTCAAATAAACTACTGATGTTTGCAGCTCCAGAATGGCACATCAGTCTCACGTAAGAGCTCCCTCCCCTCATCATAGCACCTGAACTACAGACATCGGGGTGGATAGAGTAGTAGGGTGGCCTTGAGGTTTCTACCTCCAGGGTTTTACTGGCAGGTCTCTGAGGACTACCCTAGCCCTACCCTCATCTTTCCTCATCTTCAGGCGCAGTAACAGCATCTCCAAGTCTCCTGGCCCCAGCTCCCCAAAGGAGCCCCTGCTATTTAGTCGTGACATCAGCCGTTCAGAATCGCTCCGCTGTTCCAGCAGCAATTCACAGCAGATCTTCCGGCCATGTGACCTGATCCACGGGGAGGTCCTGGGGAAGGGCTTCTTTGGGCAGGCCATCAAGGTGAGCACAGGCAGCAGCTGCTCTGCTCCTTGCCCCCAACCCCTCTCTCACCTTCTTTCGGGGAGTTCTCATGACATGATCTCACTCCACACCCTACAGGACACCAGGCCCCCCTTCCTGGCTGCAGGTGATGGTGTGAGGGCTACACTCCTGCCCTCCTAGGCCATCTAAGGGCAGCGTTGCTGTCGCAGTGAGCTTGGTGGACCTGGAGACCCAGGTTGGGATGAGTTGTGCCCATGGCCCTGCCACCTCCAGTCAGCGGAGGTTTTTAGGTCCCCTGAGGCCTCAGTGCTGGGCATATTGCAGGGAGCATACGGGGGAGTTGCCCCTGCCTCCCTGACAGTCTTGGGGACTAACCTCTCTCTCTTTCTCTCCTCCTCCTCTGCTGAGAGCTGGGAGGGGGGGTCAGGTAAGCCATGTGTCTCAGCTTTCAGGGCATTGGGGCTGGAGAGCTCACCCTGACCCACCCAGCTCCCTGGTGCATGTCTGTGGCACTGACCCTCCTGTCCCCAGACTTCTGTTCACCCAAGGGACTCATTCCTGTGTCAGATGACCAGAGCCCCTGCTTGGCTTGCCATTGTCCCCTCCTGCCTCCTATACTTCCCTTTTCTGCATTCTCGCCTCCCCTCTGTGCATGCCCAGCTCTCCAAGGAAGAGGGTATGCTCCCCTCTGAGGCCCTTCTTGCCTCATGCTGTGTCTTCTACACATGAACTCTGTCAGTCTGATCTGGCTCAGTATGTCTTCCAGGGGATGGGATGGCCAGTTGCATATATTTTCACACAGTTCCCCAGAACTCTGCACCAGTAATAGTTGCCCTCCTTTGTAACTAGGTAACACACAAAGCCACTGGCAAAGTGATGGTCATGAAGGAGTTAATTCGGTGTGATGAGGAAACACAGAAGACTTTTCTGACTGAGGTAAGAAGATGGGGTGGTGGGAGTTAGGAGTTTGGTTTCACTGTTGGAAGAGGGAAGATCTTACTAAACAGTTTCAGGAGCAAACATTTTAGAATCGCTTTCTTAAAAGCTGAGCGGAAAAGAGCTCTAGAGGAATGCCTAATTATCTGTTCAATGAACATTTACTAAAGACAGCATGATCTGGGTACAAGGGATACAGTAACAAATCAGATATGGTTCAGAGGAGCTTACAGCTAGTGGGGGTAATGGACATGAAAACAGACCAGTTTAGGACAACTAGTTACACTCACCACCTGAACACCCTGCTAAGGGAGCCTGGATTGGGGCCTCCCAGAGAACTGTCACCCTTGTGGAGCATTTACACAGTTTTTACCACACCTCCCAAGTTGTTCCATTCCTTCAGTTGGTACTCCCGTGGTCTGGGTATTGCCCTCCAGGCCTTTGTTTCACTCTCAGACCCTCCCATTCCAGTTCCCCCCAATAAAATTCCCAGAAAGGCAGGATCCCAAGGGTGAGGCCTGTGAGGCATCCCTATCCACGTGGAGGTGTTCTACCCCATCATGTAAGACTGGAGGTAGGAGATGCAGGTAACACCCATCAGACTGACTCCCTGGAGGAAAGGGGGTGAGGAAGACACAGTGGGAAGTAACCATCCACCCTCCTTGGCCTCTACCACCCCCAGGTGAAGGTGATGCGCAGCCTGGACCACCCCAATGTGCTCAAGTTCATTGGTGTGCTATACAAAGACAAGAAGCTGAACTTGCTGACAGAGTACATTGAGGGGGGCACGCTGAAGGACTTTCTGCGCAGTGTGGTGAGCATACCTCCCTCACTGCTTTGCCTGCAAAGGGTCATGCTGAGCAGAACTGGGCATAAGCAGGGAGGGTTCACTGGCAGACCATGTTGACCCATGGGCCTGGATCCCAAATGGGACAGGGCCCCAGAGCCTCTGATGGGCATTCCCCCATCCCGCAGGACCCGTTTCCCTGGCAGCAGAAGGTCAGATTTGCCAAAGGCATCGCCTCTGGAATGGTGAGTTCTGCCAGCGGTGGGAGTGGTGGCAAGGTGGGGATGGGGAGTCAGGATAGGTGCGGAGATTGCTGGCAGGTACTGGAAGGCAGAGACCCCAGCCTGGGCAGCTTGTGTGGGCTGGGTCGGTCAGTAGCTGCTTATTGAGCTTCTTCTGTGCCTGTGGAATTGCCCCCAGTTGCCTTTTCTTAGCTCACAACCTACTCTCAATGGGTCCTAAATCTTCAAGGGCAAACAGGGCGTGGGTAAGGCAAACTAGTAGTGTCCAACTGCTGTGGGAACTTGGCGCAAGTAGAGAACTTCACTGCCTATGAAATCAGAGAAGGGAGAGATGTGTTCTAGTTAAGCCTGAAGGATGGGTCAGAATTAGATAAAAGTTCCTCTTGGCAGAGAGACCCCAAGGTTGAGGTGATGACAGCAGCAAAGACCTGGTAGGAGAGAGGAGGAAGTAGTCTGTTTCACCTGGGAAAGAATGAGACCAATTATAGTAGTAATACCAGTGACCGTTGCTGAGTGCTTTCTATATGCCAGGCACTGAGCTGAGGGACTAACGTGTATGTATGTGTTCCTCACGACAACCCCAGTTTCCAGATGAGAAGCTAATCTAGAAAGGGACAGGGCAAGGAGCTTAGGCTAGTCAGTCTGACCCCCAAGCCTGAGATTTTAATCACTGCCTTCATGTGGGGCCCATGAAGACTGTGTTAGTCTGGAGGTACATTAAGATCTCTGTGTTTCAGACTGAGGGGTCTGGACTTTATTTAGGAAGCCAAAAAGACGGTGTAAAAGATACTTAAGAAAGTTTTGTGAACAGAGCTGGTTTTTTTTTTGAAGATGGGTCCGGTGCAGTCAGTAGGTGGCGGTAGAGTTAGGAGAACTGAAGGCAGGGAGACCAGGGGTGGGGCTAGTGAAACACTTCAGGTTTCTGAATTAAGGTATGACTGTGGGGACGGGAGACTGGGAGGCAGGGTGCAGAGAGACTGGTTGGCAGCAAGGGAGCAGAGGTAGGGGGAGAAAGAGTAGGGGTGGCTTGAGGTACCTAGAAGAACGGTGGTGTCATTTACCAGATGTTTGCAGGGGCAGCAATGTTGGGGAAACAGGTCTGGAAGAACTAGTGTTGCCTGAGGCTGATGTGTGGTTAGTGGGGGTCAGCATGTGTAGAGAAGGTGGCTTTGAGGAGGCTGGAAGGAAAATGCAGGCACACAAGAGTCTCAGGAGCAGGTAGCATGGGAGAGGACCAGGCAGCCTTGGGAGAAAGGACAGGCAGGCAGGTCACAAGAGCTACAGCATTCAGGAAGAGCTCCCTGGGTATGTGAGCAGAGCCAGGAGCCTTGGGGATGGAAGCAGTATTAGAAAAGACTGGAGGGGGGCGCATAGGGAGTTCCTTCCACATTGGCTAGGGAAGGGAAGAGAAAGAAAAGGAAGTGGCTGCAGAGTGACAAGAGCCAGGAGTAGAGGCCTGGATGTTAGGGGGGCGGGAAGCAGAATAGCAAACAGAGACTTGCATGAAAACATTGGGGTAGGAAGAGGGAGAAGTTAAAGTGTGGAGAGGGAAGAACAAGGAGTGTGCTAAGTCTCAGAGAAGGAGAATATCAGGAATATGGAACCAGCTGGCCAGGAGGAGGTCACTTCTTCCCCTATCACAGGCAGGAAGGATCCAGGGTGGCTGAAGCCAGAGATTGGGGTAAGGATGGCAGTGAAGGGGGCTAGGAGCAGTGCATCTGAGGGCGCTCACTTCAGGTGGCCTGGATCTATGTAAAATGGGTAGAGGAGCTGGGGGCATGCAAGGGCCAGGGCCCATAGAGTTGGGGACTTTAGGAGGGAGCAGTGAGTGTCTGGAGCAGCCACTGGGTTGGGGTCAGTGAACAAAGGATGGTCAGAAGGTGGTAGCAGGGAGAGAGAGGAAGCCCAAGCAGCCTTTGGCTTTCTGTTGGTGTTGGGACAAGGGAGTGACAGCAGGAGGCCCTAGCCCTAGGGTCCAGATTGGGTTCTGAAGCTGAATAGGGATGGCCTGGGAGAAGAGCAGGCCCCCAGTTGCGGAGTCTGCATCTGCTTAAATTACTGGCCATTGGCCTCAGCTCTTACTTCTGTTCCAGGCCTATTTGCACTCCATGTGCATCATCCACCGGGATCTGAACTCACACAACTGCCTTATCAAGCTGGTATGTCCCACCACCCTGGGTCTCCCTAGGGTGAGCCCTCTTGCCTTGTCACAAAGGAGACTGACTGTTCCCTTGTGCTTTAGAACTGAGTTGTCACCTAAGGCTCCTGTCTTGCCTTTCCTGCCGTACCTGATGCCCTCCTCTGTCTTCTGGGGGCTCTCAAACACATGTAAACACAATTACACCAACTCCCAGTAGCAGCCTTTGAAATCCTTTGGTCAGAGGGAGCTCCAGAAGTTCCTTAACTATATATAGAGCCCTGGTGTTTTTCCTGGATTCACCCCATGGTAGTTCTGTAATGCAGCTCACTACAGACCCTATTCTACAACTGTGGCACCTTGAGGCCTCACTCTGAGGCCACAGAGCTAGTAAATGTACAGTGGCCAGTTTGGGGTCAGCATTTTTCCCACCACCCATCAGCTCTGGTTGTTAGCATGTCATTTCTCCTGCTAGCTTGCAGTCTAGCTCCCTGGGTGTCCACTAACTGGCCCTGGCTCTTCCCTCTGAGTCCATACTAAATAATCTTAACCCTTTTCCACATGACTGCCCTGTAGCTGTTTGAAGAGCTTATCTCCCCCCAAGTCCCCCCACTGACTACCTCCACCTTATCTTTTTCTGTCTTATCCTGGTTCTAGCCATGCCTTAAATCTTTTGGGGAACAAGGCAGAATGGGATTTAAAAAAAATAAAGAAAGAAAGAAAGAAATCCCTTTTTCTGCCTCTAAGTTCCACTCTCTAGGTCCCAGAGCCTTACCCCTCCAGGCTCCAGGGGCTCTGCTGTGAACACCCCCAGGTCTGGGGACTCTGCTGTACAGACACCAGACTGTTAGAAAACAAATAATCAAAGGCTTGTCTGCCAGAGAGAGCTTTAGCTGTGACTCCCCTTTGCTATGTACCTTTTCTCCCCTTCTCAATGACTTCTCTTGGGAATGTCCTGACCTGGCCCTTGTCCTACCAGGACAAGACTGTGGTGGTGGCAGACTTTGGGCTGTCACGGCTTATAGTTGAGGAGAGGAAAAAGCCCCCAGTGGAGAAGGCTACCACCAAGAAACGCACCTTGCGTAAGAATGACCGCAAGAAGCGCTATACAGTGGTGGGAAACCCCTACTGGATGGCCCCTGAGATGCTGAATGGTGAGTCCTGACACTGGACAATGGAGGGGACATGCCCCAAGAAGGGAGTTTGGGGGCCACATCTTGGAGTAGAGTCCTGGGTGTTCAGGGGAGGCCTGTGAAGTAAGGCCAGGTACCCACAGCTGATGGCTAGATGACTTTTATCCCTTGTCACACTGGACCTCATAAATTCCTTCCTCCCTGAGCTCCTGGGCCTAGGGTGAGACCTGACTGTGGCTTTTGTGCCCCAAGGATAGCTGAGAACTCAGGCTGTTTATTGCCAGAGATTTCATGCCTTTTCTTTCTCCCTGCTGAGAACTGAAGTATGGTGCCCCCTCGTGGATAATACTCAAACCAACCATAGATACTGGCTAGGATTCTTGAAATGAACAGGGTTGTGAGGCCTCAAAAATGGCCTGATTTAACCCTTTTTTGGAGTCTGAGGCCCAGAGAAGTTCAGTGGTTTGCCCAGGAACATACAACTAGCTAATGACAGAGTCCAGGTGAACCTTGATCCAGTTCTCTTTCACTGTCCCATGCAGTTTCATTTTGGGCAGTGTGTTTTATAAGATCTCTCTGAGGCAGCCCACCCAGGGCTGAGGAAAGATGATATTCAGAGGGTGCCTGTTCTGGGCAGCCTTTATGGCATCCCTGCAGAGCCTGTTCTAGCCCTAGTTCTTGGCTGTGGCCTGGTTTGGCCCCAGACTCAGTACAGAGCAGATAAGAGACCAAACCTAACTGCCTACTCTCCTGTGTTCCCCAAGGAAAGAGCTACGATGAGACAGTGGATGTCTTCTCTTTTGGGATCGTTCTCTGCGAGGTGAGCTCCAGCCAGCACAGAGGCCAGGCCTGAGGCAGCGGGCCTAGTAGTACTGCCCTGCCCCAGAACTGGGACTGCTTCTTGTAATGATGGGCAGTACACCATAATGGGCAGTTCACCATAAAATCAATGCGAGACACATTTGAGTCTCATGGGTCCCATGAGAAGGATTGGTTTTTTCAGGTGAGGAAACTGAGGCTCAGAAAGGGGCAGCGACTTGCTCTTAGTTCCACAGCCAGGAAGGGGCAGATGAGAGTGTCCTTATGGTTGTCCGTCTAGCTCTTGGTCCAGATGCAGCCTTTCCCTCTGGTCCTCTATCCCCAGGCCCTAGTAGTGCCGTAGCCATCAGCCCCACAAGTGGAAGTAGCCACTGTAGCAAGTGCCAGTCTGTCGAGCACAGTGGGGTGGATAGAGTGAGTCTTAGAAAGATCTCTGCCGTTAGGAGCTTAGCTCGGTGTGTCTGGAAGCACTCAGTCAAACACATATGTTCAAAGTCTTCTGTAACTCCTACAAATGGTGAGTGGTAGAGGAGAGACAAGGGACAGTTGGAATAATGAAGGAGGGTTTTTTTAAAAATTGTTTTCTTTAATAGAAGTCAGTTGAGCATTTACTGTGTGCAAAGCACTAAGCTGGCACCGAAAGATTTCAGACGTGAATCAGACCCTATGAACTCTGACAGGGGACATAGACATGAGGGGATACAGCAGGGCAGAGTGGGATGTGTGGAGCTGCCTCTCCAGATCTGGAACATCTTGCTTCTGCTGCAGTGAAGCCTCTTCTAAACCCTTCTCAGTAACCAGACTCTCAGTTGAGAGAAGAGTCTGGATTCGTGAGATTTGGGCATGGGGGACGGCTCCCTAACCTTGGTTTTTACCTCCCTCTTCTGCCCATCCTTCCTGTCCATACACCAGTATCCCACTGCCCTGTGACCGCACCCACCACAGTCCACTCCTGACCAGCCATCTTTTCATCTGCAGATCATCGGGCAGGTGTATGCAGATCCTGACTGCCTGCCCCGAACACTGGACTTTGGCCTCAACGTGAAGCTTTTCTGGGAGAAGTTTGTCCCCACAGACTGCCCCCCAGCCTTCTTCCCCCTGGCAGCCATCTGCTGCAAACTGGAGCCCGAGAGCAGGTTGGTATCCCGCCCCTTTCCCCCACCTCCCACAGGCCTGGGATGCTTGCCCCAGCCTTCCGCCGTCCCCAAGCCCTTCCCAGGTACAGGGGCGGCAAAAGCCTTGAGCTCAAGGATGCGGCTCTCCACCACTGAAGCCGCCCTACCAACTCTGATCTGTGTGGTGGGGGTGGTTGGGGGGACAAGGGCATAGCCATGAGTGACCTGGATATAACACACACACAGCCATGAAAACAAATTGTAACAGAAGATTCACCCAAACCTATGCCGTTCCAAAAGGATAAGTGTTCTCATGTTCACCTGTGTCCAAACAAATATAATCTCAGATACAGAAAAGTTTTTTATCTTGCCCTGCATTTTCCTTGTTACTACCCAGTCTTCCTGTTTATCATTTTTGTTGACTATGTGAAATTCAGTTCAAGAGACTGTCCGAACATATTATAATATACATAATGTAGGGGCGCCGGGGTGGCTCAGTCGATAAGCTCAGGTCATGATCCCAAGGTCCTGGGATCGAGCCCCACATCGGGCTCCCTGCTCGGCGGGAAGCCTGCTTCTCCCTCCCGCATTCCCCCTTGCTTGTGTTCCCTCTCTCGTTATGTCTCTATCTGTCAAATAAATAAATAAAATCTTTAAAAAAATAAAATAAAATTGGGCGCCTGGGTGGCTCAGTTGGTTAAGCAACTGCCTTTGGCTCAGGTCATGATCCTGGAGTCCCGGGATCAAGGCCCACGTCGGGCTCCCTGCTCTGCGAGGAGCCTGCTTCTCCCTCTGGCCCTCCCCCCTCTCATGTACTCTCTCTCTCTCATTCTCGCTCTCTCAAATACATAAATCTTTAAAAAAAAATTAAAACATTAAAAAATAAATAAATAAAATTAAAAATACACATAATGTAGATACTCAAGTTTTTTCAGTTTCTCCTTATAGGTATTACTACAGTGAGCATATTTATGCATTTAGCTAATATCTCCTTTAAAAAAAATTTTTTAAGTGACCTTTATTCATCTCAGGTTATGGTTTTCATTATTGTCAGCGTTACCCCAGTTTTTTCCAAGTTTGTGCATTAGAGAACTAGAATCTGTGCTTGTTTTTCTGCTCTCAAAAATCCTGTTTCTTTTAAGCAAATTCAAGGGGCACCCGGCTGGCTCAGTCAGTGGAATGTCCAACTCTTGATCTCAGGGTTGTAAGTTCGAGCCCCACGTTGGGCATAGAGATTATTTAAATAAGTAAATCTTTAAAAAAAAATCATATATGACTAAAATATATAGCACATAAAGTGCATGTTTTCTATGATCATCTAACCATTGTACCCCTCAGCTCTTCTCACTCTCCTGCTCCATCCCCTCAGGATAACCAGTTGGCACATAGCCTTTATTTCAGAATGGTTTCTAAAGGTCCACATTAGAGTTGGGAGGCTCTACATTTTGTTCCTTCATGGGCCAGAGGACTGCCGACCTTCAATAACACCAGAGTAAGAGCATGAGGAGAAAATGTGAAGCTACACAGTATTTGTTTGCTAATATCCTTTCCTAGTCATTTTAAATGTCTGTGTTTAATTCACTCAAAAAATACAGACTGAGTGCCTGTCCTGTGCTCGACACTGTCCTGAGCACTTGGCTGAGCAAAGCAAAGCTGCCTGCCCTCCTGGAACTCACATTCTCACAAGGAGAGATGATAAACAATAGATAGAATACCCTTCATTGAATATTAGGAAGTGACAAGTGGCATGGAAAAAAGACTTTGCAACTCTCCAGACAGAGCTGAAGAAAGAGGATGTGTAGGGTGCAAGTTGTAATTTTAAATATGGTGAGAGTGGGCCTTGCAGAGAAGATGACAGGATGGTTAAACAAAAACATGGAGGAGATGGAGGAGTAAGCCTTAGCTAAGCTAAGACAGCTAAGCTGTTTCCACAGCACTGGGAGCCTGCTGTTTGTTTTCCCCTTCGGAAGAGCTGCTGAGCCTATGAAATGTCCCTTCCTGAGCAGATCCATTGATGTGGAAATAGTCTGAGGACTGGAAAGAATCTTTAAAAAGGCACTTAGTCCAATTCCACCTTTGATGATTGCATTTTCTCCAAGACATGAGAGGAGCCTTTTTTCCCCTGAACTTTCTTTTTTTAAGCTACCCCTTCAAGCAAGGCCAGCCTTGTCACAGTGCTCTCTCTCATCGTCACAGCAACCCTACACAGTAGCTGTAACATTATGTAACATCCCCATTTCCTGCAGAGGCACAAGGTTAAGGGGCTTGCCCAAGGTCACACAACTAGGAAGTGGTTGAGCTACAGGCCTGGGTGCCTTACACAGCACCCTGTGGCCCTGCCCTTGTCTCAGGTGCCTTCAAGTCACCCCCCCCTTTTTTTTTTCTAGACCAGCATTCTCAAAACTGGAGGACTCCTTTGAGGCTCTCTCCCTGTACCTGGGGGAGCTGGGCATCCCACTGCCTGCAGAGCTGGAAGAGCTGGACCACAATGTGAGCATGCAGTACGGCCTGACCCGGGACTCACCCCCCTAGCCCTGGCCCAGCCCCCTGCGGGGGGGCGTTCTGCATCCACCATTGCCCCCTCTGCGCCCCATCCCTGCTGTGGGCAGGGCCGTCCGGGCTTCCTGTGGATTGGCAGCTTGTTTAGAAACAGAACAAGCCATCCCTACTACCTCCCCAGGAGGCGAGCGGGTGCAGCACCAGGGAAACACATCAAGGTTTGGGGGTCTGGTTACTGTCTGTAGATCCAACACTCGCCTGAAAGCTGTGAAGAAAAAAAAAGAAAAAAAGAAAAAAAAAAAAGCCTGGCCCATGAGCCGGGAGGAATCTGTTACTCGTGACCACTTGGGACGTCCCTGGCATTGGGATTCCAGGAGGCTCTTGCTTACACTAATGAGCATGACCTGGACCTGCTGGGCAGGATTCCAGGGTGAACCTGCCTGTGGGCTCTGAAGTCTGTAGTCCAGCTGGGTACAGGAGGACTTCCAAGTGAGAGTGTGGACGAAAGACTGGTGGCCAGGCGGCTATCCAAGGATGTGAAGTGACAGTGGTGCTACCCACCCCTCCACTCTGTGTCCCACCCTCCTCTGGGGCAGGGGTTGAGGGAGCAAGTTTTGAAGAGTCCCTTAGTTTGTGGTGGAATTGGCCAGGAGTCAGGGGATGGGCTAGTTTGCTCATCTACCAGGGCTAGGGGCCACATCAGTGTGAGGGGGAGCTTCCACCTCATGTTCTCAAACTGTACTGCTAGAGGCTTGCTGAGAGCTCCTGGGCCTCTCTACCTGCAACAAGCACTCACCCACAAATGCAGCAAGAGGCTGGGGCCTGGAAAGAAAGGGGCCCTGCCCTCTAGAAAGCCCATATCCTGGCTGCTGTCAGGCATACCCTGGTGGGCACCTCAGTCAGAAGCCCAAGACATTTATCTTAGTGCTAGATAGGTTCTGGAGGATTGTGTGGCTTGCCGCAGGCCCAGTGTATGAGCCAAGAGAGTGGGAATCTCAGCAGTCTCTTGGCCCTTCCCTTGTGGCAGCCATTGCTCACCCTTCACCATGCCTGGTCCAGGTAGCAACTTGGGCAGGACGAGGTGGTGGCAGAGTCCCAGAGCTGGGATGCTGGGGGAGACTGCTCCCTGAGCTGGGCTTTCTGGCTTCTACCTCCCTTGTTGGTTGGCCCAGCTCAGTAGCTCCTTGTAGCTCCTGGCTGCAGCTTCCTCACACAACTATGGGCACTGAAAAGCGCTGGAGGCACCCTCTACATTGGCTCCCAGAACTCCAGGGACCCTTAAACACAACAAAATTTGCCTCCTATGTGTCTGTGAGCTTGCACCGTATTTAACAAATTGGGAATGGGTTTGGGATATTACTGCAATGTGTGGTGGTTGTGTTTTTTTGGGGGGGGGGGTGGGGGGAGGTAGTAGGGGGGGAGTGATCCAGGAGAGTGGTTGATGTTAATACTGTTTTGTTGCTCTATCTGTTGGGTGATATGTGAAATACTGTACATAGGCCTGATAAGTTGGGGGATTAGATGTCCTCTCTGGACAGAGTTTACCTGCTATATAGACCATACTTATATGTGGAGTGTGCAAGCTTGCTGTAGGGTTGAGCCCTGGCTCCGAGCAACCCTAAGTCAGAATTTTGTGGCTGGTTGTGCCTCAGCTGTCCCCAGCAAGCATGGGAGTGGTGGGCCCATGGTGGGCCATTGAGCAGACCAAATAAATTAAGCAGTTAACATAAGTGATGTTACTGAGAATGAAAAATTGATTTGGGGCCTGACTCAGCAGGAGGAGGATACATGGGGGTTCTGCTGGCCACTTTCAGGCCCCTGCTCCATGACTCCCCACAGTAGGGGACTACTCATGCCCCGCCCCACCCCCAACTCTAATTCCCTCTTACATAGACACCAGTCTGCTCCAGGGAACAAGCGCTTCCCACCTGAGGCAACCCAATCCTTGAAGCAGGTCTGACTGACCTGTGGGCCCAGTCCTTCCTTTGGGGCCATACACTTCCACCCTCTGATGCACGTACATTGCTGTAAGCCTGGATATCCTCCCTGCATAGCCAGGTGCCACCTTCATAAAGGGAAGAAATGAATGCAAGTCACCTCCAGCCCTTGTGTTTTCCTTCAGGTGCTTGAGAGAAGACCTGGCCTTGCTTCTACACCTGGGAGATGGTGGGGCAATGGACAGGACGGTATCTGGCTAGTGGGATCCTGGGCACGGTATAAATCCATATACCCGAAGGTGATTTCTCCCAAAGCTTGGGGAGTTCAATTTAAGGACAGAATCTGGTTCTTGGCAAAACTGATAAGCCAGGGTACCCCTTGTTTGTAGAACTATAGAGCAATGTCTAGGCATGGGCCAAGATCACCCCGGGTGTTCCTAGAGGCAGAGAATGTGTTGCTGAAGTCTCATGCTGAAAAAGTCCAACAACTTCCCATTGGTAGCTTCTAGAGCCCTAGGAGTCACCCCCATAGGGGCCTTCCTCTATCTAAAACTGCTCCCTGCAGCCCAAGGACCCATCCCCCTCTGCACACCCATCCATCCCTTTGGCTGCTGCAACAGCACCACCACCCATCCCTTGTCTCCAGCACCTGCGAAGGGCTGCCTAGATGTTCATTTTAACTACCTCCACCTTGGGAAGAATGCTGATGGGGGAGAAGACTTGCAGTGACCAAACTGCCTGTGGGGAGGCCAGCATACCCATCTTTCCTATAGCGTCAACCTGAATGATTCCTAGTGATGACAGAAGGCAGGGGCAGCAGCTACCCACCACTCAGTTGTTGCCGCCTCCCAGTTACGGGGCCAGGGTTAATGACAGAAAGCCAGCGCTTGCCACACAGGTGTGGACGAGGTAACCAAAAACCAACCAACTTAGGGGAGGAGTGTCCTGGCACCCCATAAAAACTTGGCAGTACAGAGTTTTGGGTTTTTTGTTTTTTAATTTATACAAGTCAAATGCAGAGCAATTTCCTGCACTTTATATGCAGGTATCAGAATGAGGTATATAAAACATGTACACAGAAATGCTTTTATAGAAAAGTAGAAACCAGTAATGTACTGTTCTTTTCTTCAGTATCACTAACACCAGGGGACCCATGAGGCCGAGGTCCCCTCAGCAAACCACTCCCAGGAATAGTCTGCTGAAGAGAATGGGCCCTACTGACCCCCCTCTCTCCCACGTGGGGCAGTGGAAGGGCTTTGGGAAGGAAGCTCTGGATAGGGAGCACTGCTAAGGCCTCCAAGTGTGGCATCAGGGCTTGGAGGCCCTGCTGAGCCACTGGCTCAGTGCAGCACAGTGCTGTGGAGAAATGTTACTCTCCTCTTGGCCATGCCAGGAGCTTGCTCTCTGACCTTGGGCATCACTTTCCCCCTGTGGGCCCCTGTGTCCAAAAGGCTTGAGGAGCCCTAAGGTCCCTTCCAATGGTTGATTGTTTTACAAGTTAGGGGTGCACTGGCCTGGAGGCCACAGAGCCACCTGCAAACTCAAGCCCCGAAGCACTTTATTACCTTGCCTCTGAGCTTAGTTTCTGAGTTAACCTCTCAGATGCAGCTCACAAGGCCCCACAGTGTAATTCCCGTAGGTTAGTTGGCTCTTGTCTTACCCCTGAAAAACGAAAAGAGGTCATTGTCCACCCTGAACAGACTGTCTAGGGTACCCCAGGGCCCCCTCAGGTCCTGTGGCCTAAAGCAGCTGCGGATCCTTCTCTACCCTCTTCCCAAGTGGAATGTTCAGTGCGATTCTTCCTTTCCTTTTGAAATAGGAAGAGTCCCTGGGCCCCGGGCCGGCCCATGGTTATCAAGGCACATCACCACCAGCAAGCTGGAGCACCCCCAGGAGCCCCTAGCCTAGATCCCATTCTCAACCCACAGTTTTGACTTTTGTACGAACTCCTTTCTGGTTCTCAGAGGTCAGTAGGGAGTTCCATCCCAACTATTTTAAAAACTGTATTTTTTAAATACTGCCTCTTGACCGCTTGACCTGAACTATGGATAACAGTATGCGCCACTCAAGCCCACAGAGAACAAACAGAAGGGCGGAGACCGAGGCTATCTTAGATAATAAAGCACAGAGGAGCCTGGGGGAGCTCCTTGTCTGTCCCTGGTTCAGTTCCAGGGCACAGGCAACGTTTGGAAGCCCTTGTCAGCAGCACTGCTGTGAGGGCTGCCGCTGTCTCCATCCACAGGCAAAATCCTGCTCCAGGGGACGGAGGAGGAGCATTGGTAGGACCCTACCCAGCCTCGCCCTCAGCACAACACCTGCTTCTGTTTTAGAATTAACCAAAAAAAAAAAAAAAAAAAGTTGAGGGAGGGTTTTAACCACAACAAAAAGTGTAGATCCTCCCAACTGTAGGAGGGTAGGCTGTCCTGCACCAGTATCTGCACGGGCTCCTGCCCATTATTGGTGGCTCATGCCCCAGGAGTGCCTGCCTGACCCATGAGGGGGGCACTGCCCTCCTGAAGGTCCACTGGAGTCTGGTTGGTGTGGACCACAATAGTCTTCTCATCCACGATCTCACAGGTAGGATTGGTGAAAGCAGACAAGGGCAGGGTAATTCGCTGCATCTCCCTCTCACACACTTGCTGGTCATGCTGCTCTTTCAGGTCCTTCCCCCTGGCAGGAAAAGAAGGAAGCATTCAGGCTGTGCCTCCTGCATGGCTTTGCTCATTAAATAGCATTGCTGCACCCAGGCAGGGGCGAGGGCTAAGCATGGTCAGAGCGAATCAGTGGCTGATGTATGAGATTTCCATTCTGCCAGATTGCCTTAACAAGCTCCTATACCTCTGGTCTCTGCTTCCTCATCTGTAAAACTCGTGTATAGTAGCATGAACCTCACCACTGCTGCAGACAGGCTCAGTGAAGATAGTGTGACTGAAAGCAAGATACGGTTTTGTTCTTTCAGCCAAGGGCTCCAAGAGACCCAGAGAACCATCTCAGTCCTAACCCATAAAGTTGTGCCGAAAACTTACCTATTCTAAGCTCTCTTATTCTAAAGTCCTTGGAAGGTGTGAACGCTGGCTAGAAACAAGGACTGTCCCCAGCCCATGCAGGGGGCAAAAGGGACTGAGGGCTGCTCTGGTCAGTGGGAAACAGTGAGACAATGACCATCAGATCCCTGCATGTTCAAACATCCTTTGAATTTTCATGGTGCTCATGACCCAATCAGGCCCTGGTGTTGCCCGTTTTACTCAAATGGAGTGCTCACTCCATGCTAAGAACTTTGTGTACATTATCTCACTTCATTCTTGACTGAACCCTAGGAATTAGGTCTTATCATTCATTTTACAGATGAAGAAATAGCTCAGAGAAGTGAAGGAACTGTCCAATAACATAATGGGCTCAAACCCAAGTCTGTTGGACTCCAGCTAATACTTAGAGAAATTCTGACCTGATCAGTGTCACCCCAAAGCAATGGTGGTACAGGGACTCAAACCCAGTCTTCTGGCTGCACATGTAGGGCCCTTCCCACTGGCCTGGACCACGCCTGTTGCAGGCCAAAGAGTTTGGTGAGTGCCTAGCATACTACACACCAGAACCAACACACAGGACCCAAATCAGCATACTCTGAAGTCACAACTAGACACATGGGCTCAACTGTCAGAGGAAATCTTCCTAGAAGGAGCCCACCCCAAAGAGGCCTTGAAACCAGCAGCTGATCGATGACTTGGTTAAACAACACTGGCCTACTTCAGACCGCAGGGAGATGGCTGAGATCAGATGGATTACACATCCATCATATGAGGTACAATGACAAATTTCCAGAGACTGAAGGATATTGAGAAAACAGCAGGGCCTGGGGGGGATGGAGTTTGCACAGGTGCCTCAGAACTATCTTTAAATCAACCAGTTCTATTGCATTCTAGTACCAGCTCAGCCTTGGCTGAGTGACACCTGGCAAAACAGCCTTGCTGAGCCTTGGTTTCCTCATCTGTGAAATGGGGATAATATCTGCCTCAAAATAAGATAATGAATGTGAATGCATTTTGAAAACAGCGGCACTGCTGTAAAACTCACAGAGGAGGTTATTATGATTTGCCCTGAATATGACTTGACTCACCAAGCAATGTTCTCTTAATCTGGTTTCCCAAGGAAACTCCTACTGACCCACCAAGGCAATTGTTTATGTGACCTCAGCAGCTCACCTCCTTTCTGGGTCTTAATTTTATCATTTGTAAAACAAGGACTTGGGCTTGATAACCTCCAGGGCCCCTGACATGCTGTAAGATTCCTCACATGAGATATGCTCTGATTCCCTATTTTTCACTGTAAGGTCACAGAAGGCAAATTTGTGAGCTCATCTCCCTGAGTCACCCTGGGTGACTGAGCTTCTACATGTGCAAGCCTAAGGCACTTGCCCCATCCTTATCATTAGGCTCTGTACTGGATACCGCCAACTCCTGCAACAGAATAACTCCCAGAGCACCCCAAAAGGAAGTGGAGGGACACGGTAAGATGGCTGTCTGGCCCAAGTGTATCCCCACTCAGCCTAAGATTCATTTTGCCCTTGGGCACTGCTCATCAGTTACAGCTGCCACCACAGAAGGAAACACCTCCTTCCATAATAAAACAAAAAGCCAGATTCTTCAAGGTTGCCCATGTAAGGAAAAACTTGGAAGGTCTGGATTTAATTTTATTAAGGGAGCCCCAAGCCAGCAGAAGGCCAAAAGGCAATTAACAAAAGAGGTGGAGTATGCAAATGTCCTTTGCCAAGGCCTGAATTTCAAAATCTAAGGGGCTGGAGGAAGAAGGAAAGCGAGAACTCACACATCCTGAGTACGTACTAAGGTGCCAGGAAATGACCTTCCCATCATCCACAATGAAAAGAGCTACCTATGTACCTACTGGATGCCACACCCTTTATATATGTACCACTTCCACACCAATTCTGCAAGATAATATTATGCACTTTTTATAGATGAAGAAACAGGCTTTGGAGTTGTCCTGCTTTCCTCAGCTACCTTCTTTACCGAGTGTCTGGCTGTGGCCACCTGTTGATAATGGTCAGGCTACATCATAAACAAGTCTTTAGGGGGAAAAAAATCAATTCATATTAATGGAGCAGAACAGGACTGGAAGAACAGCAAAGGGTAAAGGAAGGAGGTGCTGGGATTCATCTGGATTATAGTCTCATCCATTTAGAAGCCTCAAAACACACCCAACCCCACGGGCCTCCTGTTATTGGTGCCTAGGAGTGCTGGTGATGCAGAGGCCGTCCCCAGCTCCTTTCAAGATCTGAGAGAGGCCACCAGGCCTGCCGCATTGACCATCAAGCAGCTCAGCCCCTTCCTACTGCCTTTGTTGGGTGGGGTGGGGGGCCAGACTGTTGTCTGGCAGCCAAGAAGGAACAAAAGGCTTATTCACTGACTCAGCTTCTCTCCTAAGGGGGTGGAGTAGTGTTGACTTACAGTTTTTCCCTTGCCTTTTTATCAGAAAATAAACGCTCCCTCCGGATAGCACAGACACTGCACTTGGGGCAGGGACAGGGAGCTGCAGACTGGCTGGCTGAACCCCGTAGCCTAGACAACCATGACAAAGACCCGACAGGCTGAGCCCTCACCCGCCCTCACCCACCCCCACCTGCAGCCCTACTCCCCTGAGCAGAAGCCTGGTTCCTGCTCGCCCTTCCCAGCCAGGGGAAAACTCCATCCTATTAGCCTCATGGTCCTTTGCAGAGTTCAAGGGTTACAGTAATTCCATCCATGACTGCTCCAGAGCCATGATCCAGAGCTGAGCTGGCCAGAGTCAGCAGGTGTGAATGGAGCTGCTGCCTGCCTCTGATACCCTCTTTGGAGTGATGGAAACACCCCAGACTTCCTTCAAGCAACACAGGTTACTTCCAATTATTCTCTCACGATTTTCCCAGTTGGAAGTAGTGCTATGCCATACTGCTGCTCAGGAAAAGTTCCTCAAGGCAGCTAAGACTATGAACACAAACCCTATGCCCAACTACACTGTCTAATTTCACCCTCACAACAAACCTATATGGTGTCTATTAGGATCCCTGTTTCAGAGATGGGAAGGCAGATGCAGAGAGGTTAAATCATTTATTTAAGCAAATAGCAGAGCTGGGATTTGAACCCAGTACCGTGTACAGCCACCAGCAGGTAATATTGCCTTTTTAGGAAACATGAGAGCTGAAAGTATCATCACATCTAACCTCCTGCCTTTACACTTTTTACAGATGAGGAAACTCAGGAAACCAGAGAAGGTAAATTACTTGTCTGGTGTCACATCCAGAATTGACAGCAGTTGCAAAATTATATCCTGGTTCTTTTGACTTCCAGACCCAGGTATTTTATTTTCAAAGTTTCCATGTTTCCTACTGTCCTTTGCAATTCAAAGCAGATTTGCGCGACGCTGCTGAGCCTCGCTGGGCTTTTGGGAGATACTGATAATCCTTGGACACATCTTACTGGCTGTGTAGCTTAGACATGGCACTTAATTCTTCTAGGTCTCAGCAGCTTATTGTAAAACAGTGTAAAAAGTGAACCTTGTAAGTGTGGTCATGAGGCTTGGGCCAGATCATCAGGAAGAGCATTCAGTAAGGCCCTATTTATTTAAAAAGCATGCAATAAATGTTGGCTGCTATTATGATTATCTAACCTGATTGGTGTTCTGCTTATATTTAATACTTATGATAATCTTGGGTGGGTGGGTATGGGTGTATGGAGGGGGATATATCCCCATTCAACAGTCAAGAAACTGAAGTGCAGAGGAACGGCAGAACCTACACTCAACAGCTCTTTCCAGGACACTGTTCTCTGACTTTGGAGAGAGATGGGAGCTGAGAGCTTGCCTCTAGCCCACATGTGGTTTCCTGTTATAGTCTGTTCTCAGAGCACTTTTGCTGAGGAAAGGGGTGGTCTGGTGGTTAGTGACAGGGAGTCTGGTGACTTCGTGCCTTGCCCTGAATTTACAGTACAGTAAATTCTAGGCCTCAGGGCAGTCCTATGACAGCCTAGAGAAGCAAACTTAGAAGAAAAAAGGCCTGGATTCCTTATTGGGCACAAGAGCTGAGCTTAGAATTAAGAACGTTTAGTCAGTTCAAGCACCTGGAGGCCTGGAAACTGTCACAAGATTAGAGAAGAGCCAACTGCTATCCAGTGGCTGAGGAAGGAGGAAATATTTCAAGGGCTCAACTCAGCCAACAGGTTTGGGTCTGATTATGAATTGTAGGCCAGGGCTATCACATCATTTCCTTTAACTCGTGGAAATGAACAAGCAGGTATCCCTGGACCTGCCACGTTAACCATCCCACTGGAGGTAACAGCCTCGGAATGGAAGACAGGAGACCCTCTTGGGTCAATACTTGGCTCTCTCTGAACCTCTGCTTCCTGAATCATAGAAAATCAGATAGGGAACAAGGGCTCAGAGAGTGCTAGTACAGGACTCACATTTTACAGAAAAAAAAAAAACAGCTATCACTTACTGACCACTTACTGTGTGTTACACACTGAGCTTAGCTCTGCAGTAGGAAACAAACAACTTGCCCAAAATCACACAGATAGCTAGTTCATGGGAAGACTTAAGACTTGGCTCCACCAAAATGCTAGGTGTGTGACCTTAAGCAAGGTACATATCCTCTCTTGTCTGTTTCCTAATGTGTAAACTGAGGATAATAACAACATTTACCTCATAAGGGTGATTGTTAAGAACTGAGTTAAAGCATGCAAATTGCTTGAAGCAGGGTCTGGCATATGATAAATGTTCACTTTTGCTGCTGTTGTTGTTGTTATTCTTAGCCAACACTTCCCCTTTTTCATCTGTAAAATGAGGAGGCTAACTACACAGTCTCTAAGGACATGCTAGGTTTATTTAATGCTGGGTGACCCACCGGGGCTGTGAGCTCAGACATAGCCCTTACCACTAGAAAATGCAAGCCACCTTGTCACTTCCCTTTCAGAAAACCTTCTCAGACCATAGAAGAGAAATATCACAAGCACTCAGGGCTAGAAGTCAAATCCCCTGATATTGCCCAGAATGGCAAATAATTTTCCCAGAACCAGCCAATGCTGTACAAATGAATGCAACTCTGGCTTATCATCATGCACCCATCATGGACTTTGAGAACTTTTTCCATATGATATTTCAAGGGGCCTCTCAAAATGAGCATTTCTCCTCCTGTTGTTTCAGCCACAGGTCAGGTCCCTGAGTTCCCCAGGAGCTTCTTTGGCTTTCTCATATGTGGTGATGAGTAGCAAACAGGTTCTGTGTCCTCCAACTCATTTTTTCCTCCTGTTCTGAAGGAGATCCCACTGCTTATGGCCCAGGGAATTCAAGCCCCAAATGCAAAAGGAGTGACTAGGAACCTCTCCTAGTAGGATTTTATTTTATTTTTATGTATTTTATAAAAGGGAAGGCGCGGAGGGAGAGAAAGAATCTTAAGCAGGCTCCACACCCAGTGAGGATGGAGCCCAATGTGAGGCTCAATCTCACAACCCTAAGATCATGACCTGAGCTGAAATCAAGTTGGATGCTTAACCAACTGAGCCACTCAGGTTCCCCTCTAGTAGGATTTTATCACTCACAGAAAGAATGCAATCTCTGGGACCCTGCAATGAGTGTCCAGCCTGATTTCTGCAGCACCACTCACTTCCATACCAGGCATGTTGGATTAGACAGCAGAGAATCTGGTATCAAAAGAGCTGGGTTTGAATCTAGGTTCTGCCACTCTCAGGCACTGTGATCTTGGGCGATTCACTTCACCTGTCTGATGAAAGCCTCCTCATCTGTAAAGTGTGAAACAAGAACTCCTACCTCACAAGGCTTTTGGGTGAGGAGTAAAGGCACCAAAGGAAATGGTGTGTCCAAGGTCACCTGGTAAAGACTAGAACCAAGTCTGGACATCATAAGCTAGTTCTCCTCTTTCAATACTTCACTCCCTTTTTGGGTATGTATGCCACAAAGAAGTCAGATTCGACTTTATGTACCTTCTTCCCCTCCTCTCAGAGAGCCCAGAAGAGAAGCTACTGACCTCTTGTAAGTATAGCCCAAGACGATGCCAGCTCCTATGGCGATGATGATCACCATCATGGTAATGCCCAGCACATAGCCTGCCAAGGACAGGACACAAGGTCCCATTAGCCTCACCCCAGATGATCAGAAAATATTTCTTGATGATCTGCACAAGGAGGGGTTGGGGCAATCATACCGAGGGTTCCCAGGTCTTTTTTCTCCTTGGAGTTCACCCGTACCCGCTGGCTGATCCCAATCACTGGCTGCACAGCTGCTGCTTCACTCCGCGCGGGCAGGGCGTTGGCAGGAGCGAACACCTGCACCTCATCTCCACTTGGCACTTCAGACGCCTCCTCAGTTTCTGTTGTGGAGGTTAGAGGGGACAGGGAAGTGGTCTCTGGAGGTGAAGTGTAAAATATGTCTCATTAGAGTGAATTCCACAGCTGAAATTGGCCTGGAGTGTTGGAGGAGGTGAAGGGAAGGGAGTTCACCTTAGGATGCCTATACACACTGAAATCCATCCTTGCCCCAGGGCCAAGACCAGGTCTAAGGGGGCCATGCTACAGCTGGGACAAGGCAAATGTAAGAGGAAGAACGTAAGAAAGAGCCTCTCCTGCCTCCCATGTCTTTATCTGTTCAAATTCTTGCCATCTTCCAAGGCCCGGCTCAGTTGCCCTCTTCTCCAAGGGAAGAGGCCCCCTCTGCGCTAGGAAACAATCCATGAATCCACAGTTTGCCAATCCCTATGTTATATGCGTTACACATCCCATTTAATCTAATTTCAGAGAAAGGTCCCGCCGCCTCGGGAGCAACCAGCCTTCGCTCTGGATCCTAAGAAATTTAGATTCAAATCTAGACCCTGCCATTGCCTTCAATATGTCGCTGAACTTCTCTGAGGTTCAGATCTCCCAAATAGCTTCTTTCCAGGGTCGCTGTGACTAGAGTGCCTAACATACAGCAAACGCTCCACAAATGGCCACTAGACGCTAAGGGACTCGCTAAGGGACTCGCTAAGGGCGTGGGGCCGGGACTCGAGCCCCATGAGCTCCCAGAGACTGCGCACCACTCAGGGAGCCCGCGGCCAAGAGGTGTGGCCTCGCCTCCCCCAGTTGTTTACAAGGCGCTCGCGGAGGATGAGCTCACTCGGAGAGGCGGCAGCAGCCAATGGGCTTTGGGCCCTGAGGCCTGGAGACAGCCCTGGCCAATCGGGCAGCGCGGGGGCGGGGCGGGGCCGGCCGGCGACGCGCGGACGCACGTGCGCGGCGGGTGTCGCGGCCGCTCCCAGGCCTCCCTGGGCGTGGGGGTTTCGGGGGTCCTCAGGTCTTCGGAGTCCGGGCGGGTACCTGGGCAGCGCAGGTCCTCGCAAGGCCACTTCTCGGGAGCGCCGGCGTCGCCGCTGACGTAGCACCAGGGCCCGCGTGGGTCCTGGTCCGGGTTCCGGCAGTAGCTATGGTTGCCGGCATCTGGGAGGGGAGAGAAGGCGCCATGGGACGGGGCTAGGACCCAGACCGCGGCAGCCGCCCGCCTACCGCCCGGGGCAGACACTCACCCGACTCGGGGGCAGACGCCAGGCCGCTCTGCACCTCCAGCCAGTTGAGGCAGCGCACGCCCGGGGCTGGGGAGGGCTGGTCCGCCCGGTACAGGTGGCCGTTGTCCCAGAAGCAGTCTGTGAGGAAGAGGAGCCCCCCCCCCCCAACACTGAGTGGCCGGCAGGGGAGCCGGGCCTACCCCGCTTGGGCGACCCTGGGCCCGGCTGGGCCTCCCTGACCTCATGTGGAAAACCCCTGCTGCCTTGAAGGGTTGTTGTGAGGCCCGGAAAAAGAAGGAAGAGAAAGCGCGTCTAAAGCCCCTCTGGTGCCCGGCCCTCACTCAGCGCTCAGAGAATAAGCTTTGCTGTTCTTTTTGTAAGCCGGAAAGCACTGCACAAGTGCAAGGGGTTGTTACTCTGGAACTTGTGGCCACTTTGGAGGAGTGGCGGGGGACGCCTGGGTTCGGGTACCTTTTTGGAGATGTTGGGAGTTTTGGTTCGGTCATCCTTGTATTGTAATTCCACGTTACATAAACCGGCGTATTCCTTTCACGGATATGGCCACATTTGCACTGGCAACACTCCCTCCCAAGAGAATTCTACAAAAGCCTTGATTCAGTCAGGCAAAAGAGAGCCTCAAACGGAGGGAACCTGCCTCATCCCTGCTTGGATGTGACTCGAAACTCCCACTCCCCTGAGCAGGAGAGCCTGGGGAAGGAGGGCCTGTGCCCTAACCACACCATGCAAAGCCCCTGAAAAGAAAAGGACTTAGGGAGTAGGGGAGATGAATCCCAAATTCCATCCACTCATGGAGCCACAGGCAAGGAAAAGGACAGAGAAAGTGGCTACTTGCCTTTGTTCTTAATGGCAAATATGGAGCTGCAAGCCCCTAACAGGGAAAGGAGGAAGAAGAAGACGGAAAAAAAGGGGGAAAGAAAAAAAAGCCTTCATGGGACAAGAGAAACCAGCTAAAAGCTTCATTTCCAGTCATCTTCCTGTCTGGCCTGGCCATGCTTGGGAAACAGCTTTACCCTTTCTACTTCATTAAGTTGCTGCAGGAAGGAAAGATTGTAATCTCACCTCCAGATCCATAGGCTTCTGCTAGGAGCATGTTGCTGATGAGGAATGTTTGCACCCAGGCTAAGAGCATCCTCACCTCCTTCATCTTGCTTGTGATTGACCAACCAGTGCCCAACCGGGGTCCCCTTAGCGTCGCCTCTGCCTCCCAGTCCCAGCCTCGCAGTCAGACCTGCCCTTGTTATGCTCTTCTGGTAAACAGCCTCTCTTTAGAGCTGGGAGCTTCCCAGCTAGCTTGCTGCAGCGAGGTGTTTTTCGGCTGAAAGGCGCCCCCTGGGTCCTAAGCCTCCTATGCCATGCGAGATCACTAAGCCAAGAGAGGATCTCCGCCCAGAGAAGAGAGAGGCTGAGAAGTTCAGGTTGTGCTTAGCAGAGGATCAGTTTGAGACCTACACTGACTGCATCCCCAGGGCTTTCATCTCTTCTGTTTCCATTTGTGTGAGTACAGAAAGAGTAACTCTGTCAGGAGGCATCATTGTGGGAAGGTTTGAAATTATAGTCCCAAAGGCAGAACAGCTTAGGACATGCTAATTACACAAGCAGGAGGAACTCAAGACCACATAGGGGGCTCAAATAAGAGTATCCAGGTGGAAGGAACACTTCATATCCATTTCTGAAAAAGAAAAAGGGCCTTTGTGGTTTATACATTTTTATGAACCCTGACTTTTTTTTTTTTAAACAGTATAATTTTGCCAGGATCAGATCAGTCACTTTACTTTGTTTATATTTGGGTTTTGGGGGTGTCATATATAGTAGGAATACAGAAGGGGTCTCTTTAGTTGAAAACACATGTTATGCAAACATTGGGACGTTTGCTCAGCTATATTTAATAGTCTACCCTTTCTACCAGCCCTGAATTCATATAGAGGAAGTAAAGTCAAATGTTTGCTTTTTTTCTCCACCCTGTGGAGAAATCCATTCGCAGTGATTTATATCCATCATTAAACCTCACCACATTCATATGACTTCGGTCTTTTGGAGTTAGGCAGAAGGGTCCTCTTCCTGTTTGGCTGACAGTTTGATTTCCCAGGCAGCCTCAGTAAATGGAGAGACAGAACAGAGTGATTCTCCAAGACTACCTTGTGACTCAGGCAAATCTCAAAATAGAAATAGGAAACTGTTTTGATCTGAGGGTTTGTATCTTTAGGCAGTAATTTAGGGAGAAGAAAAAAAACTTCCATAAGTTTCAAAAGCTTTATCAAGGAAGAAAGCTAATGTCAATCCAACCAATGTGAAGTGAATTTGAATTTACTACAGTCAGATTTCAGACATGGAAAGAACAGAGATAAATTTAGTTTACTTTTACAGAAGTTTGCTGACTGTGTTTGATTCCTTCAGTCCATTTAATAAGACGCGTTGCTTTGCTTATGCGATCATGCTTCCGTCTCCCCACAAAAGCTTCTGATCCTCTGACTCCTGACTTGGCCTATGCTGGATATTACACAGAATCTGTAAATTTACTCACATATACATATACACAGATACGCCAAAATTTAGTAATTTAATAATTCTAATATAGTATTCAGGGGTCTTTTTAAAGCACTTTTATTAATTTTACAATTCTTTTGAGAACTTACCACATACTAGATATAGTTCCAGATACTGAGAATGTATCTGTGAAGAAGGATGGCAACTTGAGGGATGCCTGGTTGGCTCAGTCGGTTAAGCATCTGCCTTCGGCTAAGGTCATGATCCCACGGTCCTGGGATCGAGTCCTGCATCATGCTCCCTGCTCAGTGGAGGTCTGCTTCTCCCTCTGTCTCTGCCTGCCACTCCCCTTGCCTGTGCGTACTCTCTTTCTGTGTCAAATAAATTTAAAAATCTTAAAAAAAAAAACAACTTGAAATCTCTGCCCTTATGAAGCTTATATTCTAGTTGGAGAAGATAAATGATAAATATGTAAAGTGTCAGGTGGTCTTAAGTGTTATGAAAAACAAAGTGAAATGGTCAGGGAGAGAGTAACGGGGTATACTTCATTTGTTAAAGAAAGCTTACATTATTTTCAGGGAATTAGGATATTTCTATAGGCAGAAGGCTGAAGGGGAAGGGTTCTTTGCACAATTTTCCTTGAGGATCCTAAATACTCTTACACCCCTGTAAGAGAAATATGATATACATTTTGTTTCATTACATAAAATATATAGGCTTGAGAAAATGAGAATGCAGTTTTTAATTTCAGAGTAGCAGGGAGTTCTTTTGGATTGCTTCCTCAGCATCTAATCTATTGCCTTTGTATGCAGTGAGTGTTCAGTTATTATCTGATGAAATGCTCCTCAGACTCTGAAGGGCTACTTCTGCCAGATTATAATACTTTCCTCTCTGATATAATAGAGACAGGCTATACATAGGCCAGCACTTGTACCATTTTCAGATTATCTACTGTGCCCATGTCGGGGTGACAGTATTTCTTCCTCAGAATCCCAGACTTTGTTACCTGTTGCTATTATCTAAGTTTTCTATTCAGAAAACTGCTATCTTCTGTAACTTACCTTGATGTACAGAGAAACCATATTTTGTGCCATGTGTCTTATCAGGAACAGCACTACCTAGAAAAGATATAAGACAGGCTAGAGAAGATTTTTTTCAGCTTAGTCATCTCTGCTTTTTCTTGCCTGTAAGACATTTATCTGCGTGATTTGATTTTTTCTAGAATGACAGGCTTCTTAGTCCTTCAAAGGCGTATTCTATTATAATAAGTTCAGTACCTTCCTTCCTCAAGGAAATTGGATTTAGTTCAGAGATGTGCTTTTCATCATCATTGATGATGTTTTGGTTTTTTTCTTATGATCTAGTTTTGAACTTTGCTTCATGTATTGCTGTAATATGGCCATATTTCATGGCCTACAGTTACTCCAAATTCCATATTTCTTCTGGAAATATTACTACAATAATAATATGATACAGCACTACTCATATATTCATTTGGATTGCATATATCCCTGAAGACAATGTTGTGAAATATAATACTCATATTTTACTAAATATTTCAGGGATGTTTGACTCTCAATTTTATA
The DNA here is from genome assembly GCF_003265705.2 of Callorhinus ursinus. Taxonomy (NCBI): domain Eukaryota; kingdom Metazoa; phylum Chordata; class Mammalia; order Carnivora; family Otariidae; genus Callorhinus; species Callorhinus ursinus. The sequence continues at coordinate 5,401,628 of NW_027397134.1, forward strand.
TTAAATCATTACTGATCCAGAGGGACAAAGCCATACTGTTAACTCAGGAAATAACCTCAGAACATTTCCCAAGAAAGATGAGCAGTTCATTTTGATAACAGGGAATGTTAGTGGAAGAGCTCTAATAAGGAAGCCATAAAGCTGTTAAAAGACTTAAGAATCTTTTTTGTCAGCAAAAGAGGGCTAACGTGTTGGTAAAAATCTTTGGAGTAATATCTAATGAGTTGGCTCCAGCTATTCTCTCCATATAATGTGTTGTAGAAGTAGCTGCTGAGATTTTGCTGAAAGATATTGGGTGTATAATTGCAAACTGAGCAGAGGATGACTCTATGAAGATTGTTAAGGAAATAATATTCCAATATCTAAACCCCAAGACCATTTTCTTTGAAAGTATGGCCTTCAATGAGTTAGGTTATTTGCATTCTGATACACAGTTAAGTGTTTAGTAAATGTTTGAGATAAAAAGGGAAAAGCAGAGTACCACGTAAAGACAAAGAGTCTAATAAGCCTACAGAGAATAGTAATTTTTTAAGGGTAAACAATAAAACAGCCAAGAGGTGACTTTCAGAAACAAGACGTTCTACACCGAGGAACTGAGGATCCACAAAAGCAGAGAACTTGGGAATATCACATAACTGGTTTTGAGAAATAAAGGGAAGAGTAAATTTGTGAATGAGAGTAGATTTTTACTTAGAGGCCAGTCTTAGAAAACATGGGTTTTCACATTGAGGAAAACACAGTCTTCAGTGTTGCAGGGATAACACTAGAGACTATATAAACTTAATTGGCTTGTAAGGCTAGGCTGTTGATATTTAAGGTAAATTAACCCAGTAAGCTACAAGGATGCCTCTTTGGGAAAGGAATGTAATATTCTTCAATCTCAGTAAACCAGAGCTGAAGCTTTTAAAATTTATCAACACCCAGTATGAGCTTTAGTGCTGACATTTAAAGCAAGAGGAGCTGTATGCCAAATAATTAAGAGTGTAGGCTTAGGAAAGACCTGGGTTCCAGTGTTGGTGCTACAGTATGGTCTTGGGCAAATTACTTAGCATCTGTAATTCTCAGTTTCCTCAGCCTGTTCTTATTGTGGCTAAGAGTACAAGTACCAGTATCAGAACTCAAATCCCAGCTCTGTCACTTACTCACTGTATCATCTTAGGGCAGCTACTAAATTCTCTATGACTCGGTTTCCTCAAATGGAGGTTGAGAGAGATAAAAATAGTACCTATACCACTGGATTGTTGATGTTCACTCAGCCCTGAATAAATATTAACTGTATCAGTCTTTGTGTCAGCAACCTCTGACTTTGAAGTACTGAGTATATTTGCTCTCTTCCAGAAACTTAGAATCTGGTTATAAAGATCAGGCTAACACATATGAAAATGAAAATATTAATACGGCATTTATAAGTAGGTGTTAAACAGTGTGATGCAGACAATAAAGGCTTATTGATTCAGTGATTATTAAACATCCACTGCATACCAGGCAGGCACTAAGCTGAGTACTGAGGATACAACAGTGAACTCTGCAAGGTCCTTGTTCTCAAGAAGCTCATAATTTTGTGATAGAGCGGATAGTAGTAGGCAAAACAACAGTGAAATAAATGCTACAGTGGAGATTAGTACTGGGGGCCGTGGGAATGCACAGGGGGGTGCTTATGGCCTAGTTTTAGGAGGTTAGAAAAGGCTTATCAGAAAAAATAAAATCTGAATGGGGAAGGAGTTAGTGTTCTTGGCAGGTCAGACAATGTGCAGAAGCCTGGAAACGTAGGCTATCACTATGCTAGTGGGGCATTCAAGGTGGTGATTAAAATGAGGCCAAAAAACATGCAACCAAAGAGGTGAATACTTGCGGACCAGATTATGGAGGTTCCTGAGTGTAGACTTTATCCTGAAGACAGTGAGGAATCAGTAAAAGTTTTAAGCAAGAGAGTGACATGTTTTAGCAAGATCACTCAGGCTGCAGGGTAGAGGATTAGAAGAAGCCAAGACAGAAAGATGGAAGACCAGCAAGGAGGCTGTTGGACTAATGTAGGTAAAAGAGAATAGTGGACCTGGACCCAGAATTAAGTCAGGCCACCTGGGTATGAATCCTGCTCTGCTGCTTAATAGCTATGTGACATTATGCAAGTTACTTAACCATCCTAGGTCTCTTCCTGATCTGAAATTTGGAGATGATAATAAAATTTACCTTAGAGGTTTGCTGTGAGGATTAAAGCACTTAGAACACTCCTGCCCGGCACATAGTAAGTGCTCTACAAATATAGGTAATGAGGCTGAAGAGAGGCAAACTAGGAAGAAGAATAAGTAAGACTCCATGACAGAGGGATGTCAGGAGCAAGTAGGAGAAGCCAAGGAAATTGGTTTCTGGTTTGGAAGCTTAGAAGATGGTGGTGTCATTCATTGAGATAAGGAACAAGAGGAAAAGCAGGTTTGGGAGAGGCTGAGAAAAAGCAGTCAAAGATGGGTAGATTGCAATCAGGAGAGTGTGGTGTTAGAGAAGCTAAAGGAAGAGTGTTGCAGGAAGGAGGGAGTGGTCAACACTGTTAAATGCTACTAGAGGGTCACTTAAGATAAAAGCTAAAAAGAATTGGTTTTAGCAACAAGAAAGCCATTAGTGACTTTATCAGGAGGAATTTTGGTTGAGGGGGCTGGTTCGAGGGAGCTAAATGTATGGATTATAAAAGGAAAGGAGATGATGAAGGGAAAATGTGAGAATGGACAACTGCTTAAAGAAGTTTAGCTGAGTAGGACTGGAAGTGGCTGGAAGGATTATGGGCAAGGCTGACATTGGACCCAATACACTGATTTGGCCTACTGGCAGATAGATTTCTTAGTGGTTGTGCATCCATTCTATTTGATCCATAGCCATGCCAGGGAGGTTGAGAAGGGGAGCTGATTTGGGGATAAATAATGGATTTGGCCTCAGTGGTTTTGAATTTGACATATGCATGTAGAAATGCCCAGCAAGCAATTTGATATGGGACTAATGGACAGAAAAATCAGAGTAAGACGCAGGTGAGTGGGGATGAACTAAGCAGGTACCGGAACAAAAGCAGGCTGGGAAGAATGCACAAAGGAGCTCTGGATCTAGCCTTAGAATTCATGAGCATAATGAGAATGTGTGACCTCCATGAAGGCAGGTGCTTGTGGGTGGTAAATGGGTCTCAGAGCGGAAGTGAGAAGCCAAGCCTTATATCCAAACTTCATTGCTTATCAATAGCATTTGCAATAAACAGAGTTGCTCAGAGATGGAGCCCAGGAGTTCTAAGCTGTCAGGGAGAGGGAGCAGGAGAGTCCTGAGTTTGGAGTTGGAGCGATTGACCTTGGCTGAATACTAGGCCTAGTCTAGGCAGTCATGTGGCATAGGCTGTATGGGTTAACTTTAGGAAGGCAACACTATTGTCCTAATCTTTGCTCTGTCTTCAAAATGTAAAAAAAAAAAAAAAAGTTCATCTGTGTATTTCAGCTGTGCCAAGCCCTGGACTGTGGTGTTTGCCATGAATTACTTTTAATTTATCATTCAGGGTTGTAGTTAGCATTTGTATTTACATAAACAATATGTAAATAAGGTGTTTATCTATTGAATATATGCTGGGTCTGGGAATAACAAGGTAGCTGGGAAAATACATCTGTTCTACCTTTAGAATCCGGGTATTTCATTCTCCTGTTATTATTTATTTTCTCAGTCCCCAAACAGCTCTTGAGTATCTTCTGTGTCAGGCACTGCTTTTCCTTTTATTATCTATCTCAGTTCCTTCCTGGGTGTGTCTGTCATTTTGCACTGTCACATGAACTATTCTCTTCAAAACTTTCTTCATCTATCTTTTTTCATTGTTGGCTCCATCCCATCTCCTCTTAAGAGGGATTCTTTAAAGGATTTGTATGTCAGGGAATACTAATATATGTTATGTATTCTTCAGACTCTGTTTCAGTGAAATGGAGAAAAGAAAAAAAAGGAATCCTAAACAAGATCATAGAACAATTGTGGCTGGAAGGAAATGCAAGGACAAGAGAAATCACATCTTAGCCATAAGAGATTGCTGCCCTAATTACCTCTGTGAAGCCCAGATAACAGAAATGAGCAGTATTATAGGCACAAGGGGGTGTCATAAGTGGACTCAGATTGGTCCCAGCATGGTAAGACCCTGAGTTCAATAATAGAAGGTTAAGTACCAGCTTCAAACACTCAGTGTGTTCTCTGAGTTCCTAATGATATTTCTACCTGGAGCTTTCTTTTACATTTACCTTAATGGCTCAGTTGGAAGTCAGCCATCACTGCTAAGTGTCTTGAGTTTTATGCAGCATTGGCAGCAACTTCCTTATTATCCTGACATTAGAAATAGAAACGCTGCCCAGTTGCAGCCAGGCTGTTGATACCCAGTAGTGGGACATTTCCACTTTCTAGGATCTTGTCCTCTCCAACACTGAGTGGCCTAACCTTTTGTCACCTTCCTAAGTCATCAGATTTATGAAAAAGCCTCCCATTCCTAGAATAGCTCTGCCATCAGGCCAGTAACATGCTTTTTGCTCTGAGCTTCTGCTCTCTTGGATATAGTAGGGAAATCTCCAATAAACATTAAATTAAATACCTCACATATTAAGAACTTCTGCTATTATTTTTAATGTTGTTGTTCTTGTTGTTACTGCCACCACGTAGGATCAGAAGCTAGAGCCTAGCTGAACCTCTGATTTTGCTCCTGTTACGCTGGGTAGTTTAAGCAAGTTGAAATTATCTGGAAATGGATTTGAAAATACTTGGTTTCCTCTCTTTTATAGCCATTGTCAGCTTAAAGAGTCTTAAAAAGGTCAAAGTGTTATCACATTAGTATTTTTACTTATTAGAGATTTAACATCTCATCTCTGGATTCCTTTCTTTTTAAGATTCTATATATTTGAGAGAGAAAGAGAGAGAGAGGGAAAGCACAGAGGGAGAGCGAGAGGGAGAAGCAGACTCCCCTGCCCAACGTGGGACTTGATCCCAGGACCTTGGGATCACAACCTGAGCCAAAGGCCGAAGCCCAACAGCCTGAGCCACCCAGGTGTCCCTCCTCTCTGGATTCCTAAGAGACTGGAGTCCTCACTTGCCAGTGAATTGGATAATCCAGTAATCTCTGCCTAGAATGATGTACATTTTATCCAGCCATCCAATATTTACCAAACAGTAGCTCAACATGGGACAGTAACAAAAGCATCATAACTAACATTTATTGAACATTTAGTATGTGCCAGATACTGCTCTAAGTGTTTTTTACTAAGATTTTATTTATTTGAGAGAGAGTGAGCAAGAGAGAGCACAAGCGGGGGGAGAGGCAGAGGGAGAAGGAGAAGCAGACTCCCCACTGAGCAGGGAGCCCAGTGTGGGCTCAGTCACAGAACCCTGGGATCATTACCTGAGCTGAAGGCAGATGCTTAACCACCTGAGCCATGCAGATGCCCCATGAGTATTTTTATATATATACTATCTCATCTATTCTCCATAAAAACCCTATGTGCAGGCACAATTATAATCCTCATTTTGTAAATGAAGAAATGATCATAGGCTAAATAGTTTGCCTAAAGCAAAGGATAGTAAGTGGAAGAGCCTGGATATGTACCCAGGCAGTCTGGTCCCATAGCCTGTGCTAAAAACTGCCTCACTGTACTGACGGGGATAACCCTGGATTTGCACAGAAGTCCAGTTCTGATCTCAACCCCTCTACTCCATCACTTAAATTGAATGATCTTGGGGCACCTGGGTGGCTCAGTCTTTAGGCATCTGCCTTCAGCTCAGGTCATGGTCCCAGGGTCCTGGGATTGAGCCTTGCATCGGGCTCCCTGCTCAGTGGGGAGTCTGCTTCTCCCTCTCCCACTCCCCCTGCTTATGTTCCCTCTCGCGCTGTCTCTCTCTCTATCAAATAAATAAATAAAATCTTTTTAAAAAATTGAATGATCTTGGGAAAGATACTCAACCTTTCTGAACCTGTCTACTCATCTGTAAAATGGGGATGGTAATATATACTTTGCAGGATGGTTGTGAAGATTAACGGTTATATACTCTGCACTTATTAGGCAGTCAGTGTTGGTTTCTTCTCTTCCTATTCTGTTCTAAGCCCTGCACTGGTGGTAGAGATGGAATAGGAAAGTTGCACCTCCTTAGGGTCCTTGTCTGAGGTGAAGAGGGAGGAAAAGAGACCAACATGGCACTAAACCATTACAGTAGAGTATAAGAAATGCCACTGTAGAGGAACAGAGAGAGGTACAGAGAAAGTACATTTTCTGAGCTGGGGTAGGGCAAAGCTGGAGGATCTTCAAGGCACCAGTGACATTTGTGTTAGGTATTGAAAGACAAGATAGGATTGAATGAGGTAGACCAAGGGCATGAGTGTCCAGGCAGGAGAAGCATGAGCACAGGTGCTGGAGAATGAGAGACCTTGGCGGTCTGTGTTCTGGTAATGGCTAGGGGTTTGGTATGCAGCTGTGGATCAGGGATGAGATGGGAAATGAGGATGACAAATGAGTTGCAAAGAGAGAGGGACCCAAGCAGATTTCAGTATGTCCCTGCATCATTAAGACCAAAGACACATTTAAAACACATTTAGGGGCGCCTGGGTGGCTCAGTCAGTTAAGTGTCTGCTTTCAGCGAAGGTCATGATTGTGGGGCTCCCTGCTCAGAGGGGAGTCTGCTTCTTCCTCTGCCTCTCCCTCAGCTCTTCCCCGCCCCAGCTCATTCTCATTCTCTCTCAAATAAATAAAATCTCTTAAAAAAATGTAATGAACTTAAGAAAATTTAACAAAAAAACTTATGAATGCTCCACTTGTTAAAATTGAGCTATAATTCACATACTATAAAATTCAATTTACAGCTACATTTGAGCAGTTGGTTAGTATATTAACAAGGTCGTGCAACCATCATCACCATCTTAATTCCAGAACATTTTCATCACTCCAAAAAGAAACCTGCTATCTGTTAGCAATCACTCTCTATCCTCTCCTCTCCCCAGCCTTGATTTACTTTCTGTTTCTAGGGATTTGCCTATTCTGGACATTTCATATCAATGGAATCATACTACATTTGACCTTTTGTGTCTGGCTTCTTTTACTAGAAGTAATGTTTTTGAGATTCATCTGTGTTGCAACATGTATCAGTATTTCATTCCTTTTTATGGCTGAATAATATCCCTTGTATGGGTACACCACATTTTGTTTATCCATTCATCAGTTGGTTGTTTTTTCCACATTTAGCTATTATGAATGATGCTGCTATGAACATTCATGTACAGGTTCTTGTTCGATACTTGTTTTAAGTTCTTTGGGGTATATACCCAGGAGTGGAATTGCTGGGTAATTCTGTGTTTAACTTTTTGAGGAACTGCCAGTCCATGGTGACTGCACCTTTATGTTCTCACCAGCAATGTGGGAGTGTTAAAATTTCTCCATATCCTTGCTAACACTTGTTATTCCCACTCACCCCCCACCTTATTTTATTATTGTCATCCTAGTGGGGTAAAATGGTATCTTATTGTGGTTTTGATTTGCGTTTTCTTTTTTTTACTTTTTTGTTGTTTTTATTATACACTACATTAATATACTGCATAACCTTCTAGAAGGGGTAGATGAGTATGACTGAGTTATTTTTCATCAATCAGGAAAATGCTTCCTTAATCCATATTCTCCAAACCCTTTGACACATAGTAACGATTAACCCCAGGGACCCACCTATCTCTTTGCATCCCACTCCACTGATAATGGATAATAGGCAACCCTTTTTTCCTTGCTGCTGTTACTGAACCTGTGGATGTGCGCCATGGCTGTGCCGGGGGATGACCAAGCACATGGCCATGACGCCGATCCCGGGCAGGATCTTGAACCACATCGCAGCCCGGTTGCCAGAGCCAAACCCCTGCCTTCCCAGCCCGGTAAAGATGCTGATTTGTGTTTTCCTAATAACTAATAACAAGATTTTGAGCGTCTTTCCATGTCTTGCTGGCCATTTATCTTCTTTGAAGAAATGTTTATTACAGTCGTTTGCCCATTTTTAAATTGGGTTGTTTGTCTTCTTTGTTGTTGAGTTGTAAGAGTTCTTTATATATTCTGGATAGATTTTTATCAAATATATGAGATATTTTCTCCCAATCTATGGGTTATGCTTTCACTTAAAAAATTTTTTTATAAAGATTTATTTATTTATTTATTTGAGAGGGAGAGAGAGAGTGTGTGAGCAGGGGGAGAGGGAGAGGGAGAGAGAGAATCTCAAGCAGACTCCCCACTGAGTAAAGAGCTCAACACAGGGCTCCATCCCGGGACCTTGAGATCATGACCTGAGCCAAAATCAAGAATTGGATGCTCAACCAACTGAGCCACCCAGGTGCCCCTTTTAAGTTTTATTTATTTTTATTTTTAAAGATTTTATTTATTTATTTGACAGACACAGTGAGAGAGGGAACACAAGCAGGTGGAGTGGGAGAGGGAGAAGCAGGCATTTTTAAAAACAATTTTTTAAAAGATTATTTATTTATTTATTTATTTATTTATTTATTTATTTATTTGACAGAGAGACAGTGAGAGAGAAAACACAAGCAGGGGGAGTGGGAGAGGGAGAAGCAGGCTTCCCCTGAGCAGGGAGCCCGATGTGGGGCTCAATCCCAGGACACTGGGATCATGACCTGAGCCGAAGGCAGACGCCTAACAACTGAGCCACCCAGGTGCCCCAAAAATCTATTTTTTAAAAAGATTTATTTATTTATTTGAGAGAGAGGGCACAAGCAGGGGGAGAGGGAGAGGGAGAAGCAGGCTCCCCGCTGAGCAGGGAGCCCAATGCAGGCTTGATCCCAGGATCTTGGGGTCATGACCAAAGCCCAAAGCAGATGCCCAACCGACTGAGCCATCCAGGCTCCCCTCCACCCCTTTTTAAAAAAGATTTTAGGGGTGCTGGGTGGCTCAGTCATTAGGCGTCCGCCTTTGGCTCAGATCATGATCCCAGGGTCCTGGGATCGAGTCCCACATCAGGCTCCCTACTCGGCGGGAAGCCTGCTTCTCCCTCTCCCACTCCCCCTGCTTGTGTTCCCTCTCTCGCTGTCTCTCTCTCTCTTGAAAAATAAATAAAATCTTTAAAAAAATAAAAAAGATTTTATTTTTAAGTAATCTCTATACCCAACATGGGACTCGAACTCATAACCTCAAGATCAAGAGTCCCAAACTCCATCCATCGAGACAGACAGACACCCCTGTTTTCACTTTCTTGATAGTCCTTTGATGCATACAAGTTTTTAATTTAGTTTTTTTTTTTCCTTTGGTTGCTTGTCCTGTTGGTCTCATATTTTGCCTATGTCTATCCAGCTGTCCCAATGCCATTTGTTGAAAGACTATCTTTTCCCCATTGAATGGTCTTTGTACCTTGTGGAAAATCAATTATCCATAGATGTATAGATTTATTTCTGGACTCTCAGTTCTATTCCATTGATATATAGACTTATTATCCTTATGCTGGTACCATGTTGTTTTGATTACTGTAGCTTTGTGAATTCTCTACTTTTATTATTGCAAGCCTGCCTCTGAGTACATTTGTGTATTGTGAACAGTATTTTGTATTTTTCTTTTCACTTTTTGGGGAACACACACTTCTGTGTAGATCATTTCTATAATCAGTACCCTTGTCATTTAAAATAATTATGAAGTGGTTTTTTTTTTTTTTTGCCTTGCTCTACTGTGCTATTTTTGTTAAGCTTTTATTTTACCTGTTTTCTGGGTTGCTTTTAACTTTTCTAGATAGCCTTGTTTGCACTGTTTCTTCTGGACCCAGACTCATTAGCTATCAGGCCTCCCCCATCGATATCAGAGAATGCTGGCTGCTTTTTTAGGTCATCCTCATAGAAATGCAGACTACTCTGATCTGCCTCAGCTCAGACCCAATACTTCCAGCCAGTTGTGAGTTGAGTTTCTGGGGTAGAAGGCCTCTAAGAAAACCTCTTTCTTGAACCAGAGCTGTGCAGAGATCAAGAGTGGCTCCAACCTTACAATCTGCTGTATGCTTATTTGTGAATAACCATTCCTGAGATGTCACACTGATGAGACACATGGGAAAGAACCTGTCTTTTGAACTTTTCTTATGCTGCCAAAACAAGCATTTACAAGTGCTGTTTCCATATGTAATATATCCCTGCCTTTAGAAAGGAGGAGCTTCCAGAGATTATGGGATTTGTTCAAGGTTGTCCAGTGACCTTACAGTGCTACTGGGAACAGAATTAATCCCCGACTCCCATTGATCCCCTTCTCATCATCATTACCACACACTCCTTCCTTATTGGGCAACAGAAGATAGAATTTACTTCTCAGTATTTTCCCCAAGAGAGGTTTTGAGTTTCTTCCCCGCTTTGGTAAATAACACAGGTAAGGAGCTTCAGTGAATAACTTGCATTCATTGTACCATTCTTTGAAGGATCAAAATCATGGGCTCTAGCAATAGATCTATGAGAGAAGTGGGGACAGGTGAGAAAATGTCCGCAGCCTCAGTGTGTTCTGAACTCTAGGAATTTTGGATGAGCCTCTAGAGATGCTCAGTTTTCCCCCATAACAAATAGGATGTCTTCTGTAAAACTTGTCTGTAGTGGTTATTGATCAAATTGTTGGTATATATGAAATTTTGCTATGGGAATTTTCAAAGATATGCAAAAGTAGAATAATATAATGAATTAGCAGTACCTGCCACCCATCTTGTGGAATCATCAACATGTGGCCAATCTTGTTTTATCTCTACTTCCATTTACTCCTTATCCCCACTGGATTATTTTGAAACAAAGTCAGTATATTGATCAAGTTTTCAGTTTCTACTTGTTGTTGAAGCTATTTCCCTTAGATATTGGGATGTGTGCTCTCATTTAGATTGCTTTTAGCAGCTTTATTGGGCCTGACATTCTTTCTCTGGAAGTTTTTTGCATTGGTAGAATCATAGGTGTTTTCTGGCCTCAAACTCTGTTCTTTTGTCTCTCCCACTCCCAGAGTTCTGTGAACCTGTCATGCATGCACTTTGATCCAAGTGCCTAGATCTCACTTACCTATTCTCCCTCCTAGTTCACCAACTTTAATGTATGAGGTTAGGGACTTCAGCAATCTTTGTCATTAATTACTCTATATGCAATGCCTAGTCTGGCATGTAGTAGGTGCTTAGTAAATAGTTGATGACTGAATGGATGAATTCCCTTTGGCTTTCCACTCTCCTGAACCTCACACCCAGCTGTTTTAACAGGGCACTTGGTTCTGTGTATCTTAAATGAGGAGAAAATTACTTGAACCTCTTTAGAAGTAGCTTTTATCCTTGACCCCTTTTGTCTAGCTGAAGAATCTGAATTTTCCTGGCTCCCCCTACTGGTCTCTCCAGGGTAGTTGCACACAGGTGCCACTGGTGGCCAAGGATTGGAGCCAGAGGCAGGTTCTGCCAAGGGAAAATAGAACCTTGTTGTGGAGTGCCCTAGCCAGTCCAGGCAGGTCTGAGGAGGAAGAGAGCAGCTTGTTGAAAACAGTTCAGGGAAGTGCAGCTTTCTGTATAAGGGGCAAGGAAGGTAGCCCAGTGCCAGCTAAGGTCAGAAGAGCAGGGTTGGAGGCTGCAGCACCTGAAGACCATGAGTATCATGACCGCATGGACCCATAAATGAGGTGGTCATTATGTGGGAATCAGCCTCTATATTGAGAATAGAGATGTGCTCCTTCTCCCCTTAAGACAAAGCACCTTGAGGTCAGACATAGTCACCATGTAGGTTGAGTGGCTACCGAGTTTTATTTTGGCCTCCTGTGAAAGTTGAACCAAGTGGGGTGGCTCATGTAGATGGGAGAGTCCCTAGAGTTCATGGTCTTATGTGACCCCATCTCCCAACTCTTAAGACCAGTAACAACTCTGTGGAGCTCTGGGTATATGCTCTGCTAGGTCCTCCTCCCTCCACCCTCCATAAATACCATAAATGCCCCACACCTACCCACTTCCTAGATTTCTTGGTTATTTACATGTATTTGTCTTTACCACAATGCAACTTCCCAGAAAGTGGGCTGTGGCAGAATGCATCTTGCCAGACTCCAAACTACAGACATCAGGAAGAGCGTTAAAGATGGTCAGACACTAAGGGCAAATCCCCTCCTCTTCTCTCCAACCCCAAACCCCAAGTGCCAGGGTAATTACACTTAAAGTTGAACATGGAAATAGGCTTTTGTTACCCTTCCTTCCTAGAAGGAAGCATGTGATTTTCCCCAATACACAAGGAAGGGACCCCAATCCAGAAGAACCCAAGGGCATGAAAATTGCCACCAGACTTGGGCAGGTATATCTATGAAATGGTCATTATAAAGAAATGTTTGGAAGGAATTCACTTCTTTACTGGGTATTGGGGATGTAGCAGTGGGCAAAGTCCAGCATTTTAGTGGGAGAAGTTAGACCATAACCAGATAAATATGTAACATGTCAGGGGTGCTAACTGCTAAGAAAGGAGAAAAAGCAGGAAAGAAGGATAGGGCAAGAGTGTGTTGTTTTAAATTTGGTGATCAGGGAAAACAACTCTGTTGAGGTGAGGGAGCAAGTCCTGTGATCGTCTGGAGAAAGAATATTCATGGCAAAGGAACTAGAGAGTGCAAAGGCCCTGAAGCAGGAGCATGCTTGGCTTGTGGGAGGAACAGTGAGGAGATGGAGTGGCTGGGGCTGAGTGAGTGAAGGAGAGAGTGGTAGGAGTAAGCTCAGAGAGGAAACAAGTGGCCAGATCATATGGGGCCTTGTACACCTTGGCAGGGGCTTTGGGGTTTGCTTTGAGTGAGATGGAAAACCACTGAAGGGTTTGAAAACAAAAATGACGTGAACCAACTTAGGTTTGACAAGGCTTACTCTGGCTGCAGTGTGGAGTCGATCACAGGGAAGCAAGGTAGAGAAGGAAGACCAATTGGAGGATGGTTGCCAGAGAGAGGTGATGTGGGTTGGATGGGGTAGTAGCAGAAGTGGGAAGAAGCTATTGACTAGTAGGTTTGGTTTAAAAGTCAGCAGGGTCTGCTAAGGGATTGGGTGTGGGTGGGGTGTGAGAGGAGGAGAGGGCCACAGCTACCTGCAAAGGTTTTGGCTTGCATCACTGGAAGAATGGAGTTGCTGTTTAACTGAGATGGAGAAGACTGGGAGAAGAGCTAGGTTGCGGGGGGAGGAGGGGGGTGGTATTCACCAGTTCTGTTTCTACCTATTAAGTGAAATATCTATTTGATCTCTAAGTGGAGGTCTCCATTTCAAATAATAGTAGACATTCTTGGGGCACCTGGGTGGCTCAGTCATTAAGCGTCTGCCTTCAGCTCAGGTCATGATCCCAGGGTCCTGGGATCGAGCCCCGCATCAGGCTTCCTGCTTGGTGGGAGGCCTGCTTCTCCCTCTCCCACTCCCCCTGCTTGTGTTCCCTCTCTTGCTGTGTCTCTCTGTCAAATAAATAAATAGAATCTTTAAAAAAATCAAATAATAGTAGACGTTCCAAATAATAGGCTCCTCAAAGTAATAATAATAGGGAATGTTGTTTACATAGTGCTTTATAGTTGATAGTGCTCCCACATACCTTATCTTGTTCTGTTTCCGCATCACCCACATAAGGTAGTTTGTTTTCTTTCTATTTTACAGGTAAGGAAGCTGAGATTCAGAAAGTTCTGCACAAGAGAGCCAGTGTTTTGATGTTGCCACACAGAGGAAGATGGCAACCAGCAGCCGTTTAGCCTTGAAGAGCAGCAACCAACCATCAGAGAGACCCTGGCTTCCCCATTGCTGTCAGGTAGGAAGACCTGAGCCTCCCTAGCTCTGTCCCCAGCCCTCCCACAGAGAGGAACCAGCGGGGAAGTGGAGGACAGGCTGTGTTCCCCTACCCTCACCTCAAACCCCCAGAGCCATGACCAGGCCTGGCTTCCTTGGGAAGGGGCAGAGCGGATCTTTGAAGGGGAACTTGAGATGGACATTTCAAAAATGAATATTTTTATTATATAAACATTTAAAACTAATCTTAAATACCAGAAGGAGACTGACTATTCGAATTCCTGAAAGTAGCTGAGGATCATGGCATCCATCATTAAGTACCCAGTGAGAAAAGGGGGTTTGGCATTGTGTCACTGAGGGCAGCTATTGAAAAAGATCAAAACCCTTCAAGTTTATCCAGGATAAGATGCTGGGATAAACCAGTGGCAATTGCATTTCTTTCCAGTCTTTTCCCCCATGTATCTTTTTAACATTGTTCAGATTTTATTACGTAGGCAATTTTGTTTTTCCATAACCTGCTGTTTTCTCATCACTACTTTTGATACAAATATTTCCCCCCATGGTACTAACCATTTTGTGTAATCATCATTTTCAAATGATTGTTTATTAACAGCCATTTAGGCTGCTTCCACAATTTATATACATCTTTTTGCATTAAGCTACTGAGGCTTACTTTGTTAGATCTATCTTCCAAAAAGTAGAATTACTGGTTTAAAAGATATAAACATTTTTAGGATTTTGATAAATTCTAATAATTTTCCAGAAGAGTTCTGCCATTGGTATAGAAAAGTAAGAGTGAGCCTTGGAATCAAGATCTTCTGATTCTAAATCTCAGGCTTTTTTTTTTTTTTTCTGTGCTGTATTTATGAACTTTGGTTTTCTTCTTGTGAAATGGAGACAGGTGTATGTGTCATGATCACAAGAATCAGAACTGTGTCCTCAATAAATAGCAGTAGTTCTTGTTTAATGAAAGAAGATTTGCAGAATTCCCCTAGGAAATTGTCTTTGTTCAGTCACCCACACTGGCCCCCACATTGGAGCATAGTCTGCCCTAACTAGTTCTTCTCAATCTGATGGCTGGCTGACTTTTCCCAGCAGCTCCTACACAGTCTGAAATGGCCCTTTTCTCCCCCAGTGGCATGAAGGGATTTGTTACTTTGATCGTCAGCTGGTATCTGGACTTCAGATACTTCTGGACTGGTATCTGCCCATGTCCTTCCTTCTCTGAGCCCCCTTGCTCCTCCCCCACCCATCCTACACCTTCAAGTTCTAAGGGTGTTACAGGGTCCTACTCTAATGGCATCTTCTCTGACCCGGCTGGCACATCATCCTTCTCCAAATCATCAGAGAATTTATTTTCCCTTACCTCCCATGTTATATTCTCTCTTGTGGTACCGACATCTGTTTAGGTATATGCCCCATGTCCTGTACTACTCTGTATGCTTAAGCTCCTTGAGAACAGAAATTCAGTCTTTCTGTAGCCACTCAGAATATTTGTTGGATGAATTAGTGGTTGCTCAGTGCCAAGCACTATTCTAGGTATTGGGAATACAGAAATGAATTATCTTTGCGTGAATCCCATTTGCAAAGAAACCTGATCTCATATGGGGAGATAGAATCATAAAAAAATGATGCAAGAGTAGAAATATGCGCAGAACAGGGAGATGGCACAGAGGGAAACACAGTGATGGAGCCCTGGGCTCCACAGTCTGAGCAGTTCAGGATTCATCAGCTCTACCAACTTCACAGCTATGTGACATTGGCAGTTACTTAATATCTCTGGGCCTCAGTGAGAATAAAATAGTAGCTACCCCATAGGGTTGTTGATATACATAAGGCCTCTGGCGCAGTGCATGGTACATGGTAGTGATGTAAATAAATGAAAACTCTCTTCTGGAGGAACAGAGAAAGCTGTACAGACAAGGGGCTGAGCTTTTGTGAACTGAGCTTTTGAATAAAAATTCCTCAGGTATGCAAGAGATAAGGACTTAACAGGCAAAGCAACCTACATGAATGAGCAAATAGTTTATCATCATCCAAAAAAAAAAAAAAAAAAACCCACAAGCCCTGCCACTCATGGAGCTTGTGCTCCTTAACATGACGCCAAAACATTCAGCAGGCTCAGGGCACAGATTTTGACTCAGAAGAGGAGAAAATCAGATGAGAATGCCCTTGAAGGAGAGAAGGAGATGTCAATAATCATGCAGTTTCCTTTTCAGTGTTGCCAAGGCTTTGACCTCTGCCTGGTATGGACTGGCCATGGGGTAGGGCACCAGATTTAGGGAGGGCAGCAGATTTTCTCTGAAGCAAAAATAAGTTGTTTTCCTGTTGTACCCATCCACAGTGATACAAAGAAGCTTTATTCAGAGGTACCTACCTCCATACTGCCCTGTCCTCAAAGGAAACATGTTTTGTTAGGACAGATTTCTTCTCTTAGATAAATATTTGGTATTTACCTTCACAGCAGTTTAGCAAGAGATGCAGATCGAGACATTTATTGCTCTGCCCTCCTCCTCTCCACCCCCAGGGAGAACGCTTCATGGGGTCTAAAGGCATCCTGCACTCTTGGAGAGGTCCAGAGGAGGGGTCAGAAGTAGCCATGAGAGGGGAGAGGGGAGTGTGTAAGGACTAGAATTCTAGAGGCTCTGCTGCCAGGCACTCAGTGGCCAGGCATGATTATGTAAATTGGAGGAAATCCCTCCAGCCTGCTTTCTCCAAGGCCCAGAATGGATTTTAGTGATGCTGGTGATAACTTTAGGGCAAGTTTTAGGTAACTTCATGGTGAGTGCTGACTACTATCATTCAAATGTGAGAGGGGGCATGACTGTGGAATTTCCTCCTGCAAGGGGCACTCAAGAGAACTGTGAAATTCTGAATTCACTGCCCAAACTAGCAGCCTGGTGCTTCATCCCTGGTGCTTCAGAGTCCAGACCTTTCAGAAAAGCCAGAAAGCAGAGATAAATCAGCCCTAAGGAAGAACTGGAGCAAGCAGTAACAGGATTCATTCACCACTCCCTACAACGCCTTCCTTTTGCCAGCTCCCTGACTACCCTCTCCCCTTGACCTTCCTCCTCTACTTCTACCCTCCTCTACTTCTACAAACAAAAGGACCAGAAAACAGGATAGGTGACCTGGGCAGGCCATTCTTGTTCTGAGCACATTAGGCCCTTCTTTGCATCGGTTCTGGAGTTCTTGGAACGACCTTGGTTGGGGGATGTGGCATTGCACTCTGCAGGGATCAATGGATTGATCCGCAGACCAAGAAATCACAAGCTCTGGGTGTCAGAGCAGCTTAACTCACACAAACTGTGAGCCCATGGTAGGCTGGGACCCCAGTCTGGGTGAAATCCAAGATTTGAAATCCGGGGAGGGCCTGGAGAAATGCCCTTGGACAGTGGTCAGCAAACTCTAGCCAGGGGGCCAAGTCAGGCCTGCCAACCTGTTTTTGTACAGCCTGTGAGCTATGAATGGTTTTTACATTTTTTAATGGTTGGGGGGAAATCAAAAGAAGAATAATATTTTGTAACATGTAAAAATTATTGAAATTCAGATTTCAGCGTCCATCAGTGAAGTTTTATTGGCACAAGCCATG
Source organism: Callorhinus ursinus (assembly GCF_003265705.2). Taxonomy (NCBI): domain Eukaryota; kingdom Metazoa; phylum Chordata; class Mammalia; order Carnivora; family Otariidae; genus Callorhinus; species Callorhinus ursinus. The sequence goes on from NW_027397134.1 coordinate 5,418,951, forward strand.
CCCATCCATCTATGTATTGTCTGTGCCAGACTCTCTTACACAAGGGGCAGAGCTGAGTAGCTGTGACAGACCATAGGCCCACAAAGCTGAAAATGTTTACCCTCAGCTCTTTACAGAAAAAGTTTGCCTATGTTCATTCTTAGGAGGGTGTAGTCTTGTGAGGGAGATAGTACAGGTTTTTGAGTATTTCCTAATGTGCTCATAGATACCAGTCCATGTAATCCTCACAGCAGCTGTGTGAATGGGAAACTGTTACCCTTGTTTTCCACACCAGGAAAAGGAAACACGCCTGCCAAAGGTCACCCAGTTGGAAAGTGGTGGCACTGGGATCTGCACCCAGCTGGCTGTCCCTGGAGACCCCCATGAACCAGGGCACAGTGGTGACGACCCAGGAGAGCAGCAGCAACGAAGGCTGTGGAAAGGATAAGATTCAGATGCCCAGAGCTGCAGAGGAAGAGCTTTCCAGGTGGAGGGCGTTCCATGGGTAAAGGCCCAGTCCTGGGAATGAATGGTGTGCACTGAGAACGGAAGGAGCTGAGTGGGAGCTCCCAGGACACCTGGGGTCAAGCCGTGGCACTCCTGGGTGCAGGGCAGGAACGAAGAAACAGACTCTGGGCCTAGGTTCAGGTCCTCGGTGCACCACTTAAAGCTCTGTGTTTGGGGTGAGTTGCTTAACTATAAAAATAGTCCCTACCTATTTGGGCAGTTGTAAGGGCAGACTGAATTTAATATATGTGAAGTGTTTAGAAGGGCACCTGGCACTTACTAAACACAACATATGTTGTTATTATTAAGGTTATTATTGTCAGAAACTGGATGTGATTTGAAGGTTGGCATAAGTAAAGGCCTGATACATGAAAAATGAAAGTACAAGGGGGACTTGTGCTTGGGGCATACCAAGTAGGAAAAGTGGGATTGGAGCCAGGGAAATACAGAGGAGGCAAGTTGCTGTGGAGAGTCAGTTTTGGGGGTCCCCAAAGGCTCTAGAGGGACAGAGGCAGAGAGCAGGAACAGAGGGGGCCAGGGAAGGGGCTGAAGTTCATTCTTACACATGGGGAGCCTGGCTTTGTGCCCAGTACCTGGTATACGTTATTAATCCTCACTACAACCCTTCCAAGTCAGTCCCCCATCATCCCCACTTTACAGACAAGGAAGCCAAGTCTTGGAGAACTGCCAGAATTGTAAAAGGTATCTCACAAAGTATATCCTGAGACTGGCCACAGTCCCAGACCTGCCAGGCCCCCAGGTCCCACCCACTTCTGTCTATCAGTGGTCAGATTTCTCGGTAGCCCTGTGCGCCAGGGTTCCTTGGTGCCATGGGATTTCCTTAATCTCTGCCAGGGGCAGAGATGGGTGATCATTGCTGTGGGGAAGTGAGACCAGTGCCCAGTCTTTGCCCAGGCTATCAGGTAGTGGCTGGATGGGTTCCTGGTATGACAGCTCTGCCTGGAGCAAGTGACTTGGAGTAGGGTGCAAGTCACCCCAGAGGGTCACCTAAGCATGAAGAGTGCTTGCTCACAAAGGGTCTCTGGGCACTCCTGCTGGCACTGACCCTGACTTCCTCCATGGCTTTTTTCTGCTGCACTGTGCAAACCCTTGTCCTGGGGGCCTGGCAGGGGGTAAGGGCCTGCTCTGTGCCAAGCATGGTAGTGGGTATTTACATGTGTATAAAGGCACTGTCACTAGAGCTTGGGAGTAAGGGTTCTGGACTCAGAGGACAGACCTGAGTTTGTATCCTGGCTCTGGCACTTACTCTGTGACCTGGGGCAGAGGTGGGAGGGGTGCCTCTATCTCTCTGAGCCTATTTGCTGATCTGCAGGAGGAGAATGGTAATGGAACCAACTTCATAGGTTGTGCTGAGAATTAGGCACAGAAAATGTTAGCTCATGATGGTCTCCCTTAACCTTCATGCCTTTTGTACTGATGAGGAAACTAAGGCTCAAAGATTTGTACAGGGTTGACAGCAGATGGTAGAGCTGGAGTTCAGGCTCTTTACCCTTGACCATGGCAGTCATTCCACCTTTATGCACCCATGTTCTGCACAGCTTTCTTCCCTGTGGCCTGACAGGCACAGGTATACAGAGGAGATAGAGGTTGGGGGGCAGGCAGCGGACCTCCTCTTGCTGCTCAGGCCTCCAGGTGAGTAGTGCTTTGTAAGAAGCAGCCTGCTTGCTTTGTTGTTCCCCTCCTGCCGTGCACAGATACTGCTTCCTGACTGCGGCCCCTGCCTATCCAGGGACATGATCAGGGGCTTGCAGGGGGGCAGGACTAATAATGTTTTCAGTTCAGGGCCAGGTTCTCTGCTGTAACGCTTGATGGGTGCTATCAGCTGGCAGATCTTGTGGTGGTCACAAGGCCACATTCACAGGGTCTCAGCAGTTTAGGGTTACCCTTTCCTCTGCTACTGATACCAAGGGGCCTGAGCCTCCATCCCACACACTCCACAGAACCCGGCAACTTACCCAAGATTTCATGTAGATGGCTTAGAGGTTTTTGTTTTGCTTTTTTTTTAAATCCAGCTCAGAGTCTTTGCCTTAAACCAGAGCAATGTAATTAATGGTATTAATGTGGGTCTAAATCATTTTATGCTTTGTTTATTCTTCCAGGTCTGTGTTTATTTTTCTCTCCTTTATCACTTTTTTTCCTACTTGTTTGGAGGTTACATGCTGTTTCACTTAGTTGAGGGGTTTCCTTCTCCTTGAAGTTTCTCAAGATGACCAGGCTGCTTTAAGTTGGCCAGTCCCCCCCTCTCCCTGCAATTCTTGGTCCCATTAATTCTTCCTTGTGTTCATTTCTTGCCTCTTGTTTGCTGTCCTCTTTCCCCCTTCTCTTCATACATTCACCACAAAGAGTGCAACAACTTTTACTCAACCCTGTAGGTAATGGGGGTAGAGGGGAATTCATGTTGCTGAGCTTCTTAGAGCCCCTTGGCCATGAGAATTCTCTTCCTGCCCATGTCCCTCCTTAGGTCTTAGCTGGTCGCTACACTGGGTCCTCTCTAACTCCAGGTCTTCTCTCCCAGAGCCCCACTCCCTGCCCCTCACCATCCTGGACCACCCTACCTCTGTCACTGTCCCCACCTTGCCTGGTTTTCCTCCCTGGACTTCTTGTTACCTGAACTCATGGTTAAATCTGCTTACTTGTTAACTGTCTCTTTCCCGATAAGCTCCACAAGGGTGTCCTGCTCACCAGGGTTGTCTGAGGCTGGGGCTGGCACAAAGCAGTGAAGACAACGGGAGTGAATATTTGAACAAATGGGTGAATGCTGGCAGCTGGGTCCTCAGTGGGAACACCCAACTATCAGGGCAGTCCCAGTGCAGCTGGTACAATGAGGAGGAAGAGAAGTGTCCTGGGATCCCACCCCCACCCCAGGTGCCCACACTCTGGGTCCCAAAGGGCCCCCCACCTGTGGCTGAAAAACCAGACTCAGGGGAGCAGGTAGATTAATGTACTAACGTTTTTAATAGTCTGATCAGATCAATTCACATCACCAGGTCAACCTGGGCCTGCTCACATGTGACACAGCCGAGGCACACAATGTCCCCACCTACCAGCTCTCCTGCCTTCCTGGCTACCAACAACATTGAAACCCCCTACACCTCCCTGACCAGACTGGCATTTTTAAAATTTTGCATAAAACTATTTCTTCCATAGACTTCAAACAATCAACTAGCCAAGTTAATTATGGTACATCTAAACAAAGTTTAATACTAACCCTAACGTGTGACTGCGGTTTACAAAGAGCTCTGTATCACCTGGGATAGCTTTCAGTAGCAATTCACTACAACTGGTCCTAAAAAATAATAACAATAATAATAATTAGAGAATTAAAACCCAACAGCAAGTTGAATGGTTAAAATCACATAAGAACTGGAATTTAGGGTGGGGGTGTCCTCAATAGCTGAGCTTGTCCTAGTAGCAAAATGCCAGCCTCCAGGTAGGGCTCAGAAAGGTCTGGGGCCCTCCAGGTCAAGGGTCAAGCTCAGGGGCTCTCAGAGGGCACTCACCCCATGGTCCATGGGATGCTGTAGGCTTCCAGCTTCCTTGAAAACAGTTGGGCATCAGCATTGTATAAGTGTGTGGAGACCCTAATGTGGTTTCTCTTGAAGGATATGAGAAGGGGGAGGGGACCCAAATCACTGAGGTCCCAGAATGTCGTCAGGTGTGGGTTTGGGATTGGGGTCACTAAGAACTGAGCACCAGGAATTCCAGCTTCCGCCCATTAAAGAAACCGGGACTGGTGTTGCCTTGGAGGCCTATGTAGTGTTTTCTGCCCTTATCCCATACCAGGTCTCGCAGATATTCCTGCAGAGTATCAGATGAGAATCTATTTCTAAAGACCACTGAGGGGATGGGTGGTAGAGTGGGGGTGGGTGGGGTGATAGGGTGGGGGCAAGGGGGGGTTAAAAACGAATAAAAATCTCTCAGCTACAGAACCCAAAGACATTACTTTCCTCCGCATTCACAGCATTTCTCAGCAGTCCCCGGTGGCCATTTCTGTGGGGACACCGCATCTGCCTCACTTCCCCTCAGGCCCCATGGGTTGCTGGTCAACCTCAGGATCTACTAAAGATGATGCAAACGCCGACTGAACAATCTGAAACCCAAAGGACTCGAGGAGAGACATGTTCTGCTGGGGAGAGAAAGGTGAGCCAAGGGCAGGACCCAGGTCCCCCAGGGGACCCCCGAGGGCCCGGACATGCACCTTCTGGATGTGTTTGTTCAAGTAGGACTTAGAGCGGAAGAAGCTCCCACATTCAGGGCAGGGGTACTTCTTCTCCCCATCAGACTCCATTTTGTTTTTGGGGCCTGCCATGTCGCAGGAGAAGGAGCCGTTGGCGCTCTGCTTCTCGGGCGTCTTCAGGTCACTGGCGTCCGAGAGGTCACCGTAGGAGTCGGAGCTCTCAATCGGATCCTGATGTGAGCATTTCTGGCCTTCTAGGAAAAAACAAAACACACAGGACAGATGAGGCCAGGCTTTGGAGATGCCCCCTCCTGGAGGGGTCGGGAAGGGCCAGCTCACAGGCCTGTGGAGGGCAGCGGATGGCCAGCCACCGCCCTGGCAGAACCCCCGGAGGTTCAGCTGGTCGGTCTGGGAGACTGGTGTGCCTATGGGGGTGAGACAGCAGGGCCCTGGGGCTGCCAGCCTCCCTCGCCGCGGACTCTTCATGCAGGTGCACGTGTATGGCTCACCACCATCTCAGCCTGCTTCGAGGAAGAGGGTATGGAGAGGGGACCTCCACTGCTTCCACCCAGAACAACTCAAGAGACCCCCAGCTCCTAGGCGCTCTGTTGGCTGCCCCTGGGGGTAAGACGGCTGTTCTGATGATGCTGAGCAGGTATATCAATGGCCTCACCTCCACACCAGACTAGCTGCACCCTAGCAAGGCAGAACCAGAGCCGAGAGGTCCTCAACCCAGCAGACCCCCTGATGGCTGAGACAGAAGCCAATCCTTTGCCCAATGCTGCCAACACAAGCCCTGCCCTTACCGCCTTCCTTCTGCCAAAACCTATCCAGGGCCAAGCGGCCAAAGCATAGAGATTAAAAAGCAACTTCGAACAACTCAGTCAGCTGACTGTCCCCACACAGGGCTCAGGACAAGCTGGGCCTCAAGGCAATCCTCATTGCTTTGCCTTGCCCTGCCCACACTGCAGTCCTCCACCAATCAGCAGCTTCCTACCTGGGTTCAAAGAGCCATGCCGGGAAGGGAGGTCTGTGATGGGAGCGTGGAGCATGCCATCTCTGCCATCTGCCAAGCCCCTGGCATCATCCCCAGGGCAACAACGTGAAATACCACAGAACACCCTGAATCAACAAGTGAAGGTGGGGCCTAGGGAGCTCTCTGTAGACCAACTCCAAGTCAGAGGCAGTCACGTAGCTCATTTATCGCCATGCATCTCACAAATGCAGCCAGAGGCCCTCCAGAAAGGGCCGCTCACAGCAACCAGTCACCCCTGTGGAGGGGGAAGCCAGCCCTTGGCTTCCCCTTGCCCACAGGGTGGAAGGAAAAGAAAGCATTCAGCCACAGCTCCACACCATCCTTAAAGGGCCACAGGCAATGGATAGGCCCAGAGTGACTCATCATGCAGGGCTCCTCTTCCAGCCTTGGGCCCGGGGCATCCCTGCAGGGCCCCCCTGCAGTGGGGGCTGACCAGGAGCAAGGGAGGAGGGCTGGGGAAGAGGAGGCGGGGGCTGGATCTCGGCAGTGCCCTAAAGCCTCACTCACTGCCCTGGAGTGAGATACCCACTGTGACTTTTGTCCTGGAGGCCACTGCCACTCAGATCTCAGAGCCTCCTTGAGGCGGCCAGCAAGCCGGCAGCCTTCCCGCCTCCCCACGCCCGGCCCAGCGCCCCCACAACACAGTCTGCGCAGAGAAGCAAAGTGCAGAGCAAGGGGTCGCTTGCCTTTGTTGCCATAGGTCCTGGCGCAGTGGAACGCTGCTCCCCCATTCGGGATGGGCTCCTGGTGCCTGGAGACCTGGGGAAGGGGAACACCGTGGTGGGTTTTAACATGGACCTTTAAGTAGGAGGCAGAGGAGAAACCTAAACAAGACAAAAGGAGATGAGATCCCGCGGCCAGCACAGAGATACCTCTCTGCTTCCCCCACGCCTCTCCTCTGGCCGCTCTGGCTAGCATTCCCAGGTCAGCTGCACCTAGAAGGGGCCCCCTTGTTGGCTCAAAAACGGTTGCAACCACAGGAGCCCCCTGGCTCAGGGTGGGTGGCACTGTCCTCGAATCGGCTTCTCTGCAGAGCCCACTCTGCAAGGCTGCGGTGGAGGACTGAGGCCGGCGGCCTGGAAGGGTGGCCTGAGATCCTGCTCCTGCCAGGGCCAGAGGCCAAACGCCTCTAGGCTTGCTTGGTGCCTCAGTAGTGAACGGTTGGAGAAGATGTGCTACAGCCCCAGGTCAGCTGCAGAGACCATGGCTAGAAATGTCGTCAGAAAAGTCATGAGGCTCAAGGGCAGCTGCAGGACTCCAGCCAACAGAATGCCTGCTTAACACGTGTAAAGGTAAACTGCACAACAAACCGGATGGAGGCAAGATGAAATCCCAAAGGAATGCCTCCAGGAGTCTCCCTTCTTCTATCTAGCAGGACATGTTCTATTTTGCTACTTTCTCACTTTCAGAATAACTGGATTTAATAACTCTTCAGACCTTTTGAGGAACAAAAGAAATAGCAACTTAAAGAGGCTCAGTCAGATCTTATTCATAGTCATCTTTTTGGTTTGGTTTTGGAGCATCCATCAGGTTCAATTAAGGAAGAAACATAATCTTTGTCTTTGTTTTGGAGGAGGGGCAATCCAGCGATCTTGAAACTGCAGCAGCCCAACCCAGATGCTCTGGTCAGTTTGAGCCAGGTGGTATCTCAGGCTGGGAAGAGTAGATCTTGGGTCAATTTCCACACCAGCCACAAGTCTGAGGATATGAAACCAGGTAGGCCAGTCAAAGGATACTGACTTGGGTTTTGCAGGAAGTTGTGTCATCCAACTCTACCGTGGTCAAGGATCAGAACATGCCTTCAGCAGGATCTGAAGCGTTTTAACATAAGGTCCAGTTGGAGCACTAGTGCCCTTTAATCTACTCCAGATGTGGTTGACACATTCTCAAGTGCTTTTATTCCCCTTGAAAATTACAGTCCTAGGATAACAGTGGGATCCATGCTTAACAGGTCAGAGGCTACAGAGTACTGTGTAATGTCTGCACGAGACTTGTTTTTAAAAAATCCGATTTGGCATGGCCTTTCAAATGCTGCTGGAACAGTAATAAAGGTTCACTTTTAGCAAGTGATAGTGGTGTGCCAGGGCCCAGCACGCTGCATGCATTCTTCTGTAGAATTACCCCAGCCACCCACCCTATGAGCTGGGAATTATGAGTATACCTGTTTCACAGATGAAGAAACAAAGAAGGCTGGTGAGGTTAAGAAACTTGCAGTCACATGTGGGGTTACTAGATGGCAGTGCCTGGCCTCCAACCCCAGGACCCTGTGCCACCATGTGGTCCTTAAGCTCTGAGCAGACTCTTCAATGGGCCCTGGCCCTGGAATCATCCCTTGGATTTTGGCAGTAGGTTCGTTATCACCATTTACACTTCTGTGTTTCTCTGCCATATTGGTGGGTTAGAATGGAAGCCGCTAACAGACAGAAGCTAACCTGTGGCAAGCTTATTTAACAAACACTCCCCTGGCAATGGCAGTTGGTGGTTTTGGAGAGAAGGGGGACTGAGTGAATTTTCCTTTCTTTCCTGATGCAGCTACTTTATAGACCCAGCTGGCTTAAGAAGGTCCCATATAAACATCCCTAAGAGGGAGGCTGCAGTCAGGAATGAGGAGACAAGGCTAACAGGAAAGAGGACCTTAGCCCTGCCCCTGGGATTGGTGCTGTGGCCCCTGGCAACCAGCATAAGATATCAGGACTTTCCAATGACACCATGACTCCACTTTGGAAGGGATTTTCTTTTGCTTTTTAATCCCTGTGGAGCCTCTGAAGTGGTGTGAAGCCTTCTCCATGGTGTACCAGGGCAGGTCCACTGAGATTAAAGGGAACAGGAAAGGAGGAAAGGAGCACCAGGAATTATTATATTTACTCCTTGTGGGGAGAGCTCTAGTAGGAGAATACAGCAGACGCTCAATGAAAATTTGCTGTGTTTTCCTGAAAAACAGTCTGAGGAACACTTGACTTTACCCCAGCTGCAGACTGTACTATCTATAGCGAAACCACATGGCAGGGTGGTAGGAGTGGATCCACAGCTGCCACTTAAAGCCCAGAACTTAAACACAGAGCAACTCAGCAGCCAAGTGTTGGGATAAAACAGAAGTCGAGTTTCTGAAAAGAACCTATCTTTGAAGCCAGAAATGTTTAGCCGGAATTCTGAACTCACCTGCCCATTCACCACTGATTAACCAAGAACCAAAGAGGCAGCTTGATTCAGGCACCAGAACGATGAAGACAGTGAGCACACATGTGATTTCACTACAGCCAACAAGTCATTCACCCTCTCTCGCACTCCAAAGATGAAGAATTTACAACCAAAGGCTACTGTTCCTCCACTGCATTTTCTTCCTTGGTACGTACACTGCAATTCGCACTCCAGAAGCAAATCTCCTTTTGCAAGTTTCACATCCACACAGGGGTCAGGGACTGCCTTCCTCTTGTCCAAACCCTGATGGGGTCATGCCCAACAGAGCTGTGCTGGAGGGAGGCACTAAGTAGGTCTATACCAGCTCAGTCCAGGGGTATGGCAGGCTGTCTGTGTCCATGACTGGCACGGGTGATAACTTGTGTGCTCATCTCTGACAAGGGAGAAGGCTTCTTCTACCTTTAAGCAATGACGTTTGAGTTCAGATGTTGTCTCTGTCAAAGGCAGATTTCCAATAAGCTATCCCTCTTTCTCATACCAGTACATGTGCATATACAAAGGCCCTGCTACAGAAATTTAAAAAGTAAGGAAGAAAATCATGGTGATCTACCAGGTTCTTCTCTCCTTCCCACCATTCAACTCAACTCATTTCCTGGATTTGCAAATGAGTAAACCACCTTTTCTAGCCATCATAACTCCTTCCACTGCAAATAATCTTCCTCTACAGATGGTATGCCCCACATCCTGGTATGTCTCTAGGACAAAGACAAGGTCATCTGTCTCAAAAGTGTTGTGAGAGCAGCCAGGCTGCCTCTGTTCTTTCTCATGCTTCATGGGGAAGAGTCGTTTGTATGGCAAAGACTGGCAGATCTATAGCAGTTAAGTTGACTGCTTGAGAATTGTTGGGATTGAAGGGGTTCAAAGGGCACCGGATCCAGCCTCAAACATCTGACCATCTAGCTGACATCAGCCTTTGCTTGAACCCTTACGGAGGTAAGTACGTTCCTTTTTTTTTTTTTTTTTTAAGATTTTATTTATTTGATAGATAGAGACATAGTGAGAGAGGGAACACAAGCAGGGGGAGTAGGAAAGGTAGAAGCAGGGAGCCCGATGGGGGCTCGATCCCAGGACCTTGGGATCATGACCTGAGCCGAAGGCAGATGCTTAACGACTAAGCCACCCAGGTGCCCCGGTAAGTACATTCCTTTATTTGTGCACCTCCTCCTGTAGCACAGCCTTGGTGGTGGGCAGGGTGAAGGGTGACCCAGAGTTTGCTGCATTCTGATTCCAGGGGCTTGATGTCTTTGGTATCCTTCTCTTCCTGAACAAACTACCTTCCTCTTCTTTTTCTTTTTCTTTTTTTTCCTCAGGAGTCATCTCCTCCTATTTCTGCCCAATAAATGAGTCTTGAAGTAGAATCCTGTTCCTTCTCTTCTGATAAAGACCAAAATTGTTTGCTCTTCTCTTTGTATGCCTAGGAAGGGCTGGACCAGAGCCCTCTTTTGTCTTCTTGGGGGAATGGGACTTCCCATTCTGACTCTGGGACCCAGAGGTGTTCAGCCTGTGATCCAGATCTAGGCTTGGCTTTACTGAGAAAAGGTGGGCTCTGGTTTGACTCTTCTGGCTCCCCGAGCCCAGTCACAGGGCCTGTGGCTGCAACCCAAGTCATGACGTACAACAGTAGTTGGCTTTGCCACATCAGCTATCTCCGAACTAGGTCGACTTTCCCTGCTGTTCCCTGCTGCTCTCAGCTCTTCTTTCCTCCTGAGCTGGGCCCCCAGGGGCTGTGGCCCTGGGTCTCCTGTCCAGTTCTTGCCCCACTCTGCAATCTGAGCTAGGCTCTGAGTTTTGTCATTAACATCCTTCTCCACTCTCACCGGTTTCCTGCCTCTGGTCTCTGACCTCAGTTCTCAGATGGAGAACCTTAGGCTTGAAAATTTGACCAAGCACCTGCTGACAGCACCGGTTTAGTTATTTGTGAGGCACTGGTGGCGGGGAAGGGGTGCTGTCAGGAAGCCGGGTTAGGATGAATTAAGATAAGAAACCATCTTTTTCTAGAGCTGGGGCAGCCACAGTCAAGATGGTCAGCCACAGCCTGATAACTCCTTACACGCACAACCCCACAGCTCACTACTCAGGGGAAGCTCCTGCCAGGAAGGGTTCGACTGACGTGTCAGAAAATAGGACAGACGCTTCAGCAGTTTTTATGACCACCTCCCTGCTTTCACAGCAGGTTTCCTGGTGGTACAAACATCCATATCCAGGGGGCTTCATGGCAAACCCCAGGTATGCAATCCCAGGGAGGGACCCAGCTCCAGGGCACCAAGAACATCCAGCTACTCTGCAGTCTTCCTCCACCAGCGACCTCAGGGCACATGGAGACAGCACAGGCACCCAAAGATTCCAGCCAAGGACTGCAGGGGTGTTGTGCCTGGTCTAAACCAGAGAGTCAGTGAGCTGTGTCTTTCCCAACATGGTTACAGAGTGTAAGGACGGGACCTCCCAAGTGTGCAGCTCCTTGTGGGGAGTTCAGAGAACTTTCACCTACCTTGTCTCCTGGGATCATCACGACAACCCTGTGAGGTGGGCAAGGTGAGGTGTTCTTAACCCCTTTTAAGTGATAAAGAAACTAGGAGGCTTAGAAAGGGGAAGGGAGAGCTCAAGGTCAGAGTAGGGCAAGGTAGGAGGGGTGTGGACTAAACCCTGGGTCCCCTGACTCCAGTTCAGTACTCAATCCACTAAGCCATACCCAAGACTTAACAGAGGCATTGGGACAAAACTGTCCCAGGAGAAAGGACTTCCCAGCAACGTCCGCACCTGGCCAAAGCAAGCGCATCGTGCAGAAGCATCTTCACACCCACCACAGACGGCTGCCCCGACCTCCTTCCGCACAGATCCGGCGCAAGCCTCCTCCACTGACACTGTGCTTGCACAGCACAAACCTTAGCCCTCCAACCACCAACAAGCCCTGGCGGAAGCTCAGGGGCAGGCCTGACTCCATCAACACAGCACTGGGGCCACAGAGCCAGACACTACCTAGGCCAACCTCGGCCTCAAGCATGCTGTCCTGCGCAGAGCACCTTCCACTTTCCTGTCTCATCAAGACCACAGTCTACCTGGGTTTGGGCTCTTTTCCGACCATTTGTTAGAAACTTTCTGCCCCTTGTCCATCTCCAGACTCAACCTCCTTCCTTGGTTGTTGAATTTCACATGCCAGTGAATCAGCCAGCAAAAGCTCTCAAGCAGGACCCCTTTTCTCCCACCTCTTGGGGCCTAATGACTCTCCCACCGACCTCAGTAGTTCAGTGGTGTCTACGAAATGTATCCAGTCGTGCCATCCACACAGCACATGTGTTAATGAGCCCAGGCTTGGAAACGGCACTCTCTCCTTCCGTTCCCACTTGCTGATCCCCTGGGAACTCCTATTCCAAGCATCCCAAGGATGGGAAGGAAGAGGTATAGCTAGCTGGGTGATGAAGGTGTTTATCGTTCAGTGGGAAGGGAGGGCCGGCCGTGCAAGGAGTGGAGTCTGAGGCAAGGTGATCAAGACACCCCTGGCCTCCCACACAAGCTCAGGCCTAGCCCCTGGGAGTGAGGAAATAGCAGGGAGATTACCTCGGTTACAGATACTGCAGAAGTTGCTGGGCCCCTCACTGTGCTTCTTCAGGTGGTCTGCCATGTAAGCTGCCCGCAAGTACTTCCCACACACCTGGCAGGGCACCTTATCTTCATGACAGGCCAGGTGGGAACGCAGACGGTCTCGAGTGGCGAAAGAAGCATTGCAGGTCTGAGGGCAGAAAGGGAAAGAGGATGAGGGGAAAGCGCACTACACTCCTGACTCCCCACCGAGCACAGCAGGGAAACAAAAACTGTTTCACACGGCCAACACCTGGAATCCCTGCATAAAGAGAGCTTTACCTGTGGCCTACACTTCCTCCCCAGAAGGCAAGCAAGCTGCTCTCACTTCCCATGATTCCTCCTCATGAGACACCTGAGTTGGGCTTATTGGTTCCAAATGGCCACCGCAGCATGCCCAGAACATGGTACACTAAGTGTCACACTCTTTTACGAAATAGAGATGAGGCATTTGTTCTTAAACATGAGTTGACTTTAGTTGCACTGACTGTGAGTGAACGTATAGAAGCTGGCATATGAACAGATCCGTCTTCCTGTCCTCCATCCTGGGTTTTCCCTACTTGCTTTATGCAAAGAATTCAGTTTATCCACTTTATTCAAAAGTGACCTTAGTTTTGGCCACAGGGAAATGGAAAGGAAAGGCAGGACAAAGCACAGAGATTACTCCTTATAATATTCTTGTGAGTTTGTATTGAGAAAGCAGCCCCTAAAACGATAGCGTTGATTCTGCTAATGTGAGAATTAGCAGAGCGAAGGCAGGCCATGATTCAGAAGCATTTGTGGGACATTAAGCTGCGGAAGTGCTGGAAATAACAAGAACGATACCACCCCACATCGATTGAGCATGCATTCTATGCCAGGCCGGCGCCATGATAAGCCTGTCAGAGGCACTGATCTCATGCAATCCATTCTTACAGGAGCCCTCTGAGGCAGGCTGTGTTACTACCCTCCGAGAGAATGTGGCCATAGAAAACCGTGGTGTGAGCACCAACTCCTAGCCTGTTCCCAGGAGAGGATGACTCAGGAGCTGAGGGTCAGCACTAGCACCCTGGGAGGCAGCCCCAGGTCCCCAGGCATTTTCCGTCCCTGAGGCCTTGACTCAGTCTCAGTCCCTGGCCTCCAACGGCCCTTCCTCATCTAGGGGCTTGCCCAGGCACCCCAGCCTTGGAGGTCACAGAATGTCAAGGAAGTCATTGGGGGAGTTCAGCCTGGAGACTTTCAAAACTATTTTGGTTCCATGGAGGTGTTTCAGAGGTTCATGTCAAGTCTGACTAATTTTTCTATGTGTGTGTGTTTACTATTTTAGAACTCCCACAAGAAAGCAACATTCCCCTTTAAGTGCATTACAGAGGGAATGTTAACCCACTGGAGAAGACCCATCACCCCTTAACTCACTAGAATGGAGCTGCTCCTGCCGTCTCTGTTTAACAGAAGCACCTCCTGAGATCCCAGGACCTCAAGGTAAATGTCTGAACACCATCACCCCGTACAAATGTTTATCTCCTTACTGTATATGGTCAAAGCAAGAAGCCAGTGTATGCGATACTGTGGAGGCCAAAGATTCTGCTGTTCCTGCTCCAATCCCAAATGTCTGTGAGCATCAGGGCCAGCTCTGCTGCTCTGTCATTGTCTCTAAGTGACTGCTACACATCTGAACAGCATACCTTATGCTAATGAAACACTGCCTTTATCTGTTTCATGCATTGAGTTGATTCTTTTGACAAATGAGGAAGCTGAGTTTGGAGAATGATTGGCCCGAAGCACACGACTCAGCTACCAGAGGAAGCAGCAGTCAAAACCTTGTCGCTGCCAGGCAGGCCAGCACCCTCCCTGCTCTTGCGGCTTCCCTGAGGTCTTCCTCCCTTCCCCACTCCACAGCTGGGCAGACAGAGGCCTGGAGGGGATCCAGGCCGGCTGGGATGTGAACCAGCCTGAGCCTGCGCTTTTCCCATTTCCAGACTCAGCAGGGAGAGTTTCCGGTGGGAAAGGTATGGATACTTTTTAACAGTGTGCGCGGTGGCCAGGACTCCCCTGAAAGGGAGAGGTGACGGCATTTTGCAGAGAAACTCTCGAGCACTTAGGTGACTCAGGAAGCATTCTGGGCGCTTGGTCTCATGGCCACCGGTGGGCCCCTCCTCAGTCAGGGACCTCTTGACCCAATCACAGACGACAGTGGGGGGAAAATTCCATCTTCCACCCAGCCCAGTGGCCCTGCAAACCAGAGCAAAGGCTGCCAAAAATACCCTGGGGGGAGAGGGGTGCACCTGACAAATTATCTGGGGGTCATTCACCAGCTTTGCCAACCAGTGACCTGAGGACCAGCCCTCCAACAATGAGAGGCAGTGTGGTCTATGCCTAAGAACTCAAAGGAGCCAAACATGGACCAGGTGTAAGAAAATGCGGTGAAAGCACACATTCAGAATTCCATCTTCTGCAGTCCCCGGGAGAGGCGCCGCTAGAGAGATGTGAAAGCGACGCCTTGTTTCTCCTGCCAACCTCCTTTTGGGGTCTGTCCTTTGAAGCACTGCCTGTCATACTGTGCTACCTAAAGATAATAGACAGCCAAACCTCAATTATCCACAAGTGGATTATCCATTTGAGGGATTAGCTAAGCAAAATTAAAATCCCAGACCAAGCTGACTTCCCCCACCCCCTCCTCCATTGATTATCTCTCAAGGAATGAAAGCTAACTTTAGCCTGAGCAAACATAATTAGGAATGTAAATCTGCTGCTAGGGGAAAAAAAAAAAACAACCCTCAAACACAACAAAAACTTTCACTGTATTACAAAGCCAAGGTGGAGTTGGCTTCTCTGAGCCAAAATTGACCCTTCATGGCTGCAGTCCCCAAGGTTTTTTGTGGGGGAATTGTCAAAGTGTACAAGCCCGAGTCTAGGCCTGTCAGAAGTTCAGACAACACAGAACACAAAGAGCCTGGTTACATGACACAGAAGAGTGGCCAAAGGAGAGACAGATCTCAAAGAAGGGGACACCTAGAATCTGTATACTGGGGCCACTCCGGAGAAAGGCACTTCTCATCCTGGAGACAGAGAGAAGACAAAGCAACCCTGATGGGACAGGAGTGAGCCAGCATGGCATGCTCTGATCACCCCTGATGTTCGGAATGGCCACCACTTTGCCCTGTGCACAGGCAGCCTGTTGCTATCAAGAGCACAACTGCCAGGTCCCAGCCCAGCCACCCTGAGCTTAGGTCTCTTCTGGTCTTCCCCACTCAATACTGAGTCCCAGTCATGCTCCCTTCACTCCCCAAATAGTTTCTCCCCATCCCAGAATGCCTAAAGCTTTTCTCCCCAAGGGTTGAGCAGCTCAGGAATGGGGCCCAAATGGTATAAGGGACACTAGCACACACCCAACCTTTGGTGGCCTTTGAAGTCTGGCAGCCTGGAGGTGGGGGGAAAGGGTGTGTGGTCTCAAGCAGTCTTTTTTATTATAGCCCTGGAAAAGTCTAAGGGCAATACATGGAGGCCGAGTGCCATTGGCCTCACTGGCCCCTTTCTTCTTGGGGGTTGTCAGCTCCCTTGTTCCCACTTCAGTTCACTCCTTCTCTAGTGAGCTGTCCTCCAGCCCAAACCACCCCAACTAGCCCCTGAGAAGTGGGGCCACTGCAAGTAATGGGAGAGGTCTTGAGTTGCTCTAGTCTCTTGGCTTCAGGCTGAACTCCATGTGGGGGAAATGTCCCAGCCTCACTGTGGTCATTAAGCCAGCAGCGCCTGAGGGCATCTGAGCCAGTTAAGGACACTCAGGCCAAGCCCTGAGATTTGTGTGTCACTGACAACCCTGAGGCTTCATACCCCAACATTCAGATGGTCTTTTCACTCAAGCTGTGGCACCAGTGTCTATAACTGGCCCTTTTTGTCATCTGTGGCCTCAGGAAGGGTGGAGAGGTATAAGCCCGTGCCCAGCTCTTGCCCAGGGAACCAACTCCCAACGGGCCATCTCTTCACCTCTGATGCTTTCAGAATACACACCATGCAAAACAGATGCCCCTGCTGTTTAACTGAGCATGAGAGCCAGCATGTCTTCACCTGCTGGGTCATCATTAGGGGAGTTCTGGCTAATGGGCAGGAGGTGGGGCCAGCAGGTCTGTGTGTTGGAGGGGCAAGGCAGGAGTGGGCTCCTTACGTACACCGTACACCGAGGGACAATGATGTCAGTGTTATGACAGAGACCAAGGACAAAACACACAAAGCCTCAAATGTTAGAATGAAAACTTTTATCATCACTCCTGTGATCCCCGCGGAGGCTGCGGGGGCTAAAGGGCATATCACTGGGATCCGGGTGGGGGGGGTCTACATCTGCTTTATCAGCCCCCAAAGCCGTATATTGGGGTGAACCAATATAAAGCTACTGGTTAGTCTAATTCCTGAGCAGACCTACTAGTAAACCTCAAAAACACAGAAGTCTAATTCATTAGCCAGAAATGAAAGCAGGACCTGTCTGAGTGGGAAGGGAAGAGGGCAGCATGGGTTGACCCAGTTGGAGTTGCTCCATTCTCCTCTGGAGGGGATTCACCCCTAGAGTGGGGGGAGGGGTGGCCAAGCCCCATTCTAGAAACCCCACACCTTGCAGGAGGTGATGCTAGGAGAGGGGAAGCACATAAGTCCGTGACTTGGTTCTTGGGAAAGCACCGACCCCTAAAATCACCCAGGCAAGGACAGATACCCAGGGGTGCCATCTGTTAAAGGGGGAGAAAAAGACAAGAGAACCCAGAAAGAAACCTGGAGGCTGTGGGGGGGACCCAGAAAGGAGCTCCTTACTACTCCTGGGGTCCCTGAGCTGGGAAAGACTCCAAATAACACAGGAAGGAGCTGGGCATGGTGGGCAGGAACCATTTTGCCGGCCTCTCCCAAAAGCAGGGGTCTCAGAGCAACCGCCGTTCCCGTTCCCCTCCACAGAAAAACCCTCTCTGGGAGGCCCAGGCTAGCCTACAGGCCACTGGGTAAAGGCCCGGCTGCCTTCTGAGGCAGTCCAGCCCTGCCTCAGATATCCCGGCGGGGCTGGGCAGAAGAGAGCGCTGCTGGAGTGTGCTGGGCCCAGGTTTTCGAGGGCTGGGAATGATTTTTTTAGAGAAAGGGAAAAGGCGGTGTCAGGAACCGAATGGGACGACCTCCACAAAGCAGGCTGGGCAAAGTCCCATGATGGCAGGTCGCTAGGAAGAGATTCCAGGGGCGGCAGGCCGCTGCTGCTCCCAACCCACACCTGGAAAAAGGGCAGAGAGTGCAGGTTACCCCCCCAGGCCATTGGGCACGCCCCCACTGCCCTCTGGGCTCCTCCTACTCTGCCAGGCTGCTCAGCACGCTACCTGGGAGAGTCAGAATGTGCTCCATGATTAGAAAATCAGAGACAGAGAGAAGGCAGCGAGGCACAGACGGATCCCAGCATGCCCACCCTGGGTCGTCGTCCTCGGGGGAGGCCACCTAGCCTGGCTGGCTGTGAACACCGTCCACACCTGGCCCCTGGGGGCTCGCTGCCCAACCTACAGCACGTCCATTCCTCCCTGCAGGTCTCCCTGAACCCTCCCTCCTTGCCACCAACAGGATAAGAGAAGCAGGTTATCCTACCAGAGACTGTAACAAGCACCCCACCACTCTGTCTCCCCCTCAGATGGTGGGAACTTGGCATAGGAAGGGGGATAGCCAAGGAGAAGATACCGGTGTTTTCCATCCACACAGGAAGGAATGCTCAGGGGCCAGGAGAGGAAATTCAATTTTTTGGGTACCACAGGGCCCCCAGATCTTGTTGAAGCAGACAAACCAAGGGTGAGAATCTTGCCCAGCCTTCCCTACACCTACTGCTACACAAAGAGCTCACGGGGAGAGGAAACCACCTTGCTCTCCAGTCCTTAGAAGCCCTGGCTGTTTGCACACATGGCTCAGAGTGGCTTAAACAGGTGCCAGTGCTCAAAGAATCAAGACCATCCACTCTATCCTCCTTCACTGTTGTTCCTGCTGCACCCCTCGTGCCCTAAGTTCAGGGGACCCAGAAGTTCAGCCTGCCTGGCAGACAAGGGGAAGCGCTGTTAGCTGGACCACCAGGAGCTCTTTACAAACCCTTGCCTCTCCATGGTGGCTCCTGCAAACTGCTAGGAACCAGAAGCCAGGCCCAATGGGGAGCCGGTGCCCCCAGGACGACATGTGTGCAATGTGGCCCACCATCCAAGGAGCTGGCAAATGCCAGGAGAGGAAAAGCCAAGCTAAAGAGCGAAGACAGAGACAGGGTGGGAATCAGGACCCAGCAACCAGGAAGGAGGGGACACCAGCGGTGGGGGGGAGGGGGCCGGGGGGAAGAACAAAGGAGGAAAGCAGACAGAGGGTGGACGGACAGAGGGGGAGGTGTGCAAAGCGGTGGTGGTCAGTCAGCCGGCCCAGCACACACATCAGCTGGCTTGTGGCCGGGCTGTGAGAACAGCAGTGTTGTCTTTCAGCCCATCTCTGCCCTGGCCCCGACCCCTACCTGACACTTGTGAGGCCGCTCAGAGGTGTGCACCTGCTTGATATGTCCATTCAAGTGATCAGGCCTGGAAAAGAGAACCAAGAGAGACTTTAAAACAAGACCTCAAAAGATGGGGCCGCAAACTTGGCCAGACTCCCCACCCGTACCTGCACACACACGGATGGAGGGGACTCCCTCTTCCCCATCCCAGCATGACAAAGACAAAGTCACCACCCAGCTCCATAGGCCCAGGCCTCTCTGTCCTGGTTTTTTCTAGAGGGGGAAGGGAAGTGAGTGTTTGTCTCTGACCTTGCCTACCCGTTCGCCCCGCCCCCCACCAAGCTCAACCGATTTCTAGGACCAGAGGAGGTGGCTTTAGAATGAGACAAGACTGCCTTACTGCAGCCTTTCTGGGAGGGGGTATGTGTGATTCATTGTACAGACTAAAGCCCCTTAGAAACTCAGTATTCCCCTCCCCCAGCCTCTCCCACCAGGGCAGCCAATGAATGCCACCCGGATGGAATTCAGTCCCCAGAGGCCAAGGGATAGAGCCGTAGGTCCCCAGCTGGGCTGGTAAACCAGATGCCCGCCAGAGCAGGTGGGCAGGGGCTGCCTGACCGGTAAGACTGGTTCTTGGTTGGGGCCCCTCCAAGGGAGTTCTCCATCCGTAGGTTCACATACACACAAGGTCCTCAGTATCCAGGCAAGTTAAAACCAGCCTTTTATTCTGAATACTGTCTCAAGGGGAAAAACAAAACAACCCTCTGCTCCCAGACAAGTCCTCAGTTCCCTATCAGGCTCACTAAAAAGTGATTCCAAAAAGATATCCTGCCCAACTCCTCTCTGTCCTGAAAACATAAAGGGGATCTATGGGTTCAGTTAGGCTCTGGAGCCACCAGGTCAGAGCAGATCAAAGATTTTGGTGCTAAGAGACTCTGGGTGCAGAACTCTGTGCCCCATGATCCCAGGAGGGTGTGAGGGACGAATCTTGAGTCTGCCCATCCAGGATGGCTAGTGCTCTGTGGGGGGGGTGGGGAATTTGGTGGCATGGAGTGTAAGGAGTCCCAGATGCACTTGTTTCAGTCCCTCCCTGGGCAGCCATTCAAGCAGAGAAAGTCGCTGGAGGAAAAGCCTCCCGCCCCCAGAGGGGGCCCCACGCCTGGTGCCGGAAACACAAAGGGAGCCCAGGGAGAAGAATGGTGAGGCCCCGTGGCTGTGGCCTGAGGAATCCAGCCCCTTCCCAAAAGGCCCAAAGGAAGACAGACAGTAGGGCACGCCTAGTGCCACAGAACCTCCCTGTGGGAAAAGAAAGCAGCTCTGGGCCACAAAACCAGGGCCGTTAAAACCTGATGTGGCCCTAGAGGGTCAAGTGCCTCCCACAAATCCCACACCCCCAGATCTAAGCAAGAAACTGTCCCATGAGCCAGGAATAGGACAGGTCATGGGGTAGGGGGCACCATTCCTCACCTGGAGAAGCCTTTCCCACAGCTCTGGCAGATGTAGGGCTTGCCCACCGACCCATCATGGGACCGCACATGGTAGGACATGCGATCTTTTCTCTTGAAACGTAGCCCACACACTGGGCAGGAATAGGGCTTCTCCCCCGAGTGGGAAAGCTTGTGTCGATTGAGATGGTACACATCACGGAAGATCTTGCCGCAGATCTCACATGCCACCTGCTTCCTGGTCCGGCTCCTCTTTCGGGGGCCATCGGGGTCCTCAGAGATGGGTAGCCCATTCTCACCCAGCCTGGGTGGAGGAAGGTCGATATAGCCCAGCTGGAGGCTGGTGACACCATGCTGGGCCTCATGCTGCCGAAGCCGGTTGGCATCAGTGAACACCTTCCCACACAGGCCACATGGAAGGATGCCTGCCTCCCTCAGGCCCCCTGGGGACCCGAACATTGAGTCCAGCAGGTTGGCCTTCCTTGGGCGGCCCCGGCCTCGCTTGCCAGTCAGGGGAGGGGCACTGGATGCCACATTGGGGAATGGGGAAGTCAGCAGTTGGGGGGATAGGGGTCCAGCCACCATGGGCAAGCGGTCCACCCCAGGTAACACAGGCAGGGAGGCTTGGCTCGCAATCGCTGCACCAGCGGCCCGGGCTGCCTCCTCCTCGGGCTGCATGCTGCCTGCGATGCCATTGCTGTTGGCTGCCAAGGCTGCCCCGTTGGTCATGTCCAAAGGGAAACCCAAGTCCGAGGTCCCAGGGGGACGAAAGAGCATGATGTCTGCCCGGGCAGGGGGCACCAGGATCTGCACATTAGACTGTTTGATGACTTCCTGGCAGATCTCAATGACCGACCTCATCAGTAGGAACTTGGCAGCCGTCATGAGCTCGGGGAAGCTCTCCAGGCGAACCACGATGCGGGAAGTGTAAGCGAAGTCCAGGATGTCCCCGAACACCTTGGAGCTGATGGTGTGCATCTCCAGCTCCCGGCTGCCCCCAGCCCCGCCGCCTGGGGCCGCCGCTGCGCCCCCCACGTCAGCGGGACCCCCGTCTGCAGCTCCGCCGTCGCCCAACTGGGCGCTGAACACCGACTCAAAGTACTCGCTGCAGGCGGCCAGCACGGCGCGGTGCGCTGGGAAGCTCTCGTCGCCCACCCGCAGGAGCACGTCGCAGAAGCGCCCGCCGTTTTTGCGCTGCTGGTTGAGGTTGTGCAGCATCTCTGTGCTGTGCCTGCTCACCTGGTAGGTGTAGCAGCCCGATGGGCCGCAGGAAGCGTCGTTCACCCGCTCCATGGCCGCCGCCCCCTCCCCACAAACCGGGCCGCGGCACTTGCCCGCCCCCCCTCCCTTCCCCTAGGCAGCGAGAAGCGGGGCGCAGCGGACGTATCTACACTCCCCACACGTGCCGGCCTGAGGCTCTGTAGTCTCGCAGGTGCGCCGAGCGCACACGCCCCCTGCCCGGATCGGTCTGTCTAGACCGCAGGGCGCACCACCTCCCACATAGCTGCCCCCACCCCTGCTGGACTGAGCGCTCCTCTCTCTTCTCCGCCGGCCCGCCTCCCCTCCTAGGTCTACCTCCGGGGGGTACGCGAGCAAAGAGGTGCGCCCCTCCTGCAAATGCGCCTGCCACCTCCCCTCCCGCCCGCCAGGCGGCGCCGGCGCGCAGCCAAAAGGAGCGCGCGCGCGCGGGGAGGAGGCGGAGGGGTCTGCCGCGCAGGCGTGCGCGCGCGCGCCGCGGCTTTTCCCGGGCCCGCTGGGGGCGCGCGCTGCGTCCCCTGCAAAGCGCGAGCCGGGGCGGGGGCGCCGGAGCGGAGGAAACAAAAGGCGAAGGCGGCGGCGGCGGGGCGCGCACGGGGGCGGCAGCGCGGGCCTGGTCCCGGAGCCTGGCGGGCGGTGGCGACGGCGAACGCTGGAGCGAGCGGGCGGTGGCGGTGGCAGGGTGGGCCCTTCCCCGGGCCGGGCGAAGGCGGCGGCGGAGCGGCGGCGCTGCGGCCCCGGCCTCCGTGTGTTCGGAGCGGAGGAAAGATGGCAGCGGCTGCACTTCCTCTTGCACTTTCACCCCTGGGGGGAGGAGAAGGAGGGGGCGATACCAACAACACCCCCCCTCTCGCTTGCAGGGAAAAAAAAAAAGAAACGGCGAGCTCGGCGTGGGGGGCCCCCGGCGCCCCCGGCCCTGCACGTGCGCACCCGGATCCCTGGTCCGGGCCGCCCGGCACTGCAAACTTTCCACTTTCTTTGTGCCGAGCGCCCCCCCCTCACCCAGCCGAGGATGCACGTCCCCCCTTCCCTATTTATACCCCCCCCCCCGCAGCTCCGCTCCCCCCGCTTCCTGCCCCCCCTCCCCATTCCCCAGCTCCGCCAATGCTGGCGCAGACTGAGCCCCCGTCCGGCCCCCGCCTCCCCACCCCGCCCGCGGGGCCGGGGGCTACAGTCTCAGCCCCCCCGGACCAATGCAAACGAAGCGCCAAGCCAGCAAACCAGCTCCTACTGTCCCTCCCTCCCCGCCGAGAGTGGCGGCGAGCGGACGGGAGGGAGGGGTGAGGGACCGAGGGGTGCAGACCTGGGCCCCCCAGCCTGTGGTGTGCACCCGTAAGTCGAGCGGGCGTCGGTTACCCTTCGGAGCCCCACTTTGGTGCGCGAAATCCCCAGAAGTCGCCTGCGACCGCCTCCCCGCTCGCAACCCCAGCGAGGGCCCGGGGTCCTGGCTGGGGGCAGGCCGAACCTCCGGAGCTGCTTCTGCACCCTGGCTCACTGACCGAACCGAACGGGCTGCGTGCCTGGGAGAGCTGGGGAGATAAGGCCATCGTCCAGCCTTTTTCTCAGACCACCACACGCTGAGCTTTGTGCCCCGGGGAGCGGGAAGTCACTAGCTCAGGGAGGCGACAACACAGAGGCAAGGGCGATGGACAGGAACGGGGGTCTCCGCGCACCCCAGCAACCCCCAGGGAACCGGGGATACTGGCGGGTCCGGGGAACGCCGTAAAGCCTCCTGGGGCCGGGAGCATCCCCAGCGCCCGCAGCCCAGAGAGTCGCCGAGCGCTTAAGTCACGGGCCCCGCCGGCAGGCCAGGGCGCTTTGTCCCCGGCGGGCCTGGGGATGCTGCCGCGCGCGGGTTAGGTACCGAGGTTCGCCTGCCGGGGAAGCGCAGGCGGCCGCCACTTGGAGCCCGGGGCTGCAGGCACCGCGTGTGCGGGAAGGAAGTTCCCACAGTTGCAAAGAGGGAGCAAAGTATGTGTTCCAAACTTTCCACGGTTCCAAACTGAGCGCTTCCATTAAGAGAAGCTGTGTGCGGGGAAAAGCATTCTGGGTATTAGCATGCAAATGAACGGTCCCGGCTTCCAGCTCCGCTCGGGATTCCCACAGCCGCGCGCCTGGACTGCATGGAGCCATGCGCGCAGTGGGGGGCTTCCAGGCGAGGAGCCGTGGCTGGACCGGAGTTCGAATTCGAGACCTCAGCTTTCTGGTTGTGTGTTCTGGTGTCACTTGGCTGCAATGAAGCCTCTGTTAAACAGTCCGTTTCCTAATATATACACCCGGGACAGCAGCACCTGTCTCACGAAGTGATGAGGATTCGAAGGTCACGTCTACACAGCATTTAATTCTGTGCTGGGTCTCTCTCCTTACACACCTCCGCCCTTTTTAGGGCGTAGTAGGTGCCAAACGCCTGTTGGAGAGAATACATTAGAGGCTTGGGGCAAGTTCCCTTTATCTGGAGGCAGGCGATCTGTGTTCTAAGCCCAAATTAGTTGTGTGACTTCGGGTTAGTTGCCTTATCCTCTCTGAGCCACAGCTCTGAGATTCTTGGGCAGATCCCAGGAACCGGCAGTATTTGTGTTCAAGAGCCATAAAGAAAGAGGAAAGGGATCTGATTATTGAGGGCTTACGGTGTACACACATCCTCTCTCTAAGGTAGATGTAAATACGTTCTACCGCTGAAGAAACAGGAAGATGAGTGACTCGCCCAGGGCCACACAAATCCAACCAGTTAACCTGAGTGTGCTCTTTCCATACGAGTACCTCCTGAACCAGGAACTGGCTCTCATTGTACGGTGCTTGGAAGACAGTCCAATGATTGCCTTCATCCCAGAGGGTTCACCCAATGAAGATGGATTCACAGAGTGCTCTCAGGACCCTCATCCACAGTGCAGTGAGGATAACAGAAGATGCATCAGCCCCATTCTGCAGATAGGAAGCCTGAGACTCAGGGAGCTTCAGTGAGTGACCCGGGATCCCACCGTGGAGAAGTGGCCAGAGACAGATCTAGATCTCAGTTCTGGCCCCAGCTGCATGTCACCTTGGCAGTATAATTGGGGTGGGGGCAGGGCTGCTGTGATGATCTCTCAAATTCATCTCTAACTCATCCTTCGGTTTTGTTCCTCTCTTAGGCTCCCAAGATTCCATTCTGTAACTTCAGGCTACAAGGTGTGCTTGCAGGACACTTTTTTTTTCTTTTGTAATTGAGGTGAAATTCACCTAACAAAAATCAACCATTTTAAGGTGTGTAATTCAGTAGCACATACTACATTCACAATGTTGTACAACGATACCTCTATCAAGTTCCAAAATATTTTCGTTACTCCCTAAGAAAATTCTGTGTCCATTAGGCAGTCCCTCCCCACTTCCAGCCCCTGTCAACCACCAAGCTGCATTATGTCTCTATGGATTTGCCTGTTGTAAATATTTAATACAAATAGAATCATACAATATCTGATCTTTTGAGTTGGGCTTCTTTCACTTAGCATGTTTTTTGAGGTTCATCCACGTCGTAGCGCAAATCAGTACTTCATAACTTATAATGGCTTAATTCCATTGTATGGATATACCATCTTTATCCATTCATCCACTGATGATCTTTTGGCTATTGTGAATAGTATTGCTATGAACATTCGTGTACAAGTATTTGTTTTAGTACCTGTTTTCAATTCTCTTGGATATTTACCTACCAATAGAAGTGCTGCATCATATGATAATTCTATGTTTAACTTTTTGAGAAATGAAACTGTTTCACAACTGTTGTAGCATTTTACATTCTTACCACACACATCTTTTTATAACTAATTCTAAAGTTGGTCAAACCTCCTATTTTCTAAATGAACACGAGGCTCAGAGAGGTTAAGTAACCTTTCCAAGGTCACA
Source organism: Callorhinus ursinus (assembly GCF_003265705.2). Taxonomy (NCBI): domain Eukaryota; kingdom Metazoa; phylum Chordata; class Mammalia; order Carnivora; family Otariidae; genus Callorhinus; species Callorhinus ursinus. The sequence continues at coordinate 5,444,477 of NW_027397134.1, forward strand.
CAGCAGGGTCCAGACTAGAACAAATCTTTCCTGGGTCCCTAGCCTTCCACCCACTAAGAGCCTCCCACCCTCCTTCAAAGACCCAAAGTACTATTCATTGGTATATTTGACAGACCTGTACAGTGATGAACTGAGTTAACCCTATTTATGAAGCTCCTTCCCTTTCCTCAACATTTGTTGAAAGAGCCCACCGCCATGTTCCCAATTTCCAGGCTGCACCTTGAAAAGATGCAGAGCTCACAATCCCTGCATCTGCCTCCTGCTGCTGGCCGAGGCCCCTCTTCTGTTGCCATGGAAACCATGCACCTCGGTTTTGGCAGTGCACCAGCTGGACAGGGAACTGAGAGCATCCTTGTCTCCCAGGCTAAGCGGAGCTGTCAAGGTTATTCACTCACCAGATCTGTATTTATTGAGCACCTACTAAGCACCAGGTTTGGGGGTTCTTTGTTTTAGATGCTAGGGATACAGCAGTGAACAAGCTAGACCATGGATGGTGCCCCCGGGAGCCCACAGCCTAGAGGAGGAAACAGACAAAACAAAAAGAAATAAAAAAGGGTTTTTTTTTTCCAGCTCCCCTCCCCAGTTCTTCAAATTCTCGCATCTTTTCAAGCCTGGCTCAAATCCCACTTCCCCTGGGGCATCCTCCTCACAAGCTCAGATCCAAGTGATAGCTCGCTCCTCTCAGCTCTCACAGGGATTTTTTTTTTTTCTGATTGCAAATGATATGTGCATTGCAGAAAAATGTAGAAAAGACATGAAAACACAAAGAAAAATAAAGATCTTCTGTAATTTTACCACCAACAGTTAAGCACTGTCAACATTTCCTTCTGGTCTTTTCCCCTTTCTACATATGTATAATATTTGGGTTTTCTTTTTTTTAAATATAATTGGGTCCTATATTATATATTGCTTTATAATCTTGTCTCATAATAATATATTTTCTTCCCAACAGGTTTTGAAGTTCCCTGAGGACAGGGACAGGGTGTTGATAATAAGCAGAGAACATTCATCGTGCCATGGTTCTGAGTGCATTACTGAGTTGACCCTCTGTAATTCTCAAAACACCCTTATGAGGTGCCTACCCTGGGATTCTCATTTTACAGATGAAGAAACAGGACGGGCCAGGTAAGGAAGGGAAAGGAATGGCCGAAAGCATGCATGAGACAGAGTGGCCCCTGGACCTTGGTTTGCTTCTGGGACCATGTACCCTGCTGCCAGGCTTTGTTGAATGATTGGCCATGAGCCAGGGACCCAACAACAGGAGGAAGTGATAGAGTTAAGCATAGGAGAGAGGCACTGTCGTTTCCACAGGATAACAAGAAACCACCACACTCACCTTTATTTTTTTAAGGTTCTCAAATTTTAGTAATCTCTCCACACCCAAGGTGGGACTCAGACTCACAACCCTGACATCAAGAGTCCCACGCTTCTCCAACTGGGCCAGTCAGGCACCCATCCCCTCAACTTGCCTTTATTGGACTTGCTTAGAAGGCATGTGAAGCTAACCCACCTCCTTTGAGGACTCTCTTCAATGCTGGGCTGTGTCTGGTGCGATCTCTCTCTCTCTTTTTTTTTTTAGAGAGAGAGAGGAGGAGGAGCATAGGGAGAGAGACAAGCAGACTCTGCACTGAGCACAGAGCCCAATGAGGGGCTCGATGCCATGACCCCGAGATCACGACCTGAGCCAAAATCAAGAGTCGGACTCTTAACCAACTGAGCCGCCCAGGTGCCCCTGTGTCTGGCTCTCTAATGACAATAGCGACAAGATTATTCATGGTACAATCACAGTACCTCAAGCAGGAGCAGAGCTCTGGGTTTGGAGCCAAACGGATGGGAGTTCAAATTCCAGTTCTGCCTCTTGCTGACGGTGTAGCTCTGGGTGTAGCTCTGGGTGACCTGTGCCAGTGTATTTAGTCCTGCCAGCCTCCCTCTGAGGGTAGGCTGATTGCCCCCTTTTTAGAGGTAACTGGGAAGTAAGGTGGTTCCTCCAAGCCTGCACCAGTGAGGGGTGGGGTCCAAATTGAGTGCAGGCCTCCCTAACTCCAACAGCCAGGCTCTTTCCACTGAACCTGGGCCTCTTTTCTTTCTCTTGACAATTGGATTTCCTTTGTGACTGGAAGGAGTGTGCAAATCATCTGCCTGTTCTGTTCTTCCTGTTCTCTTTGAGCCTCACCAAAGACCCTGCAAGAGGCACAGGCTCAGAAGCTCCTGCTCCTGCCCCCACCAGGGTTATCTAGGGCCCTCTGTGCTGTGGTCTTCGGGGGTGACAGTGCTCTTGTGGGCCCTGGTTTATCATCAACAGTATTTCCTGCCTCTTTGTCACCAGCAGGACCTTAACTCACACACACGCACACACAAACACACGAAAGACAAATGGCCAACTGAAGAAAATGGACTACAGATGACAGAGAAAGAGTTCATATCCTAAAGGTCAATGGAGCTCTTAAAGGTGGATTAAAAAAAAAAAATCAAGATACTTGTTTTACTGCTTTTTAGGCATTTTTCAAAATAAATTAATTTTGAAAATTGTGAATGAACTTAAATGTCACTGAATTGTACACTTTATTATTTTTTTAAGATTTTATTTATTTAGGGGTGCCTGGGTGGCTCAGTTGTTGGGCGTCTGCCTTTGGCTCTGGTCATGATCCCAGGGTCCTGGGATTGAGCCCCGCATCGGGCTTTCTGCTCGGCCGGAAGCCTGCTTCTCCCTCTCCCACTTCCCCCTGCTCGTGTTCCCTCTCTTGCTGTCTCTCTCTCTCTGTCAAATAAATAAAATCTTAAAAAAAAAAAAAAGTTTTTACTCATTTATTTGTCAGAGAGCACACACAAGCAGGGGGAGTGACAGCGGAGGGAGCTGGGGAAGCAGGCTCCCTGCTAAGCAAGGAGCCTGATGCTGGGCTCGATCCCAGGACCCCAGGATCATGACCTGAGCCAAAGGCAGACGCTTAATGGACTGAGCCACCCAGGCATCCTGAATTGCACACTTTAAAATGGTTACAATGGTGAGCTTTATATGTGCATTTTACCTCAATTTAAAATTTCTTAAAAAAAAGAATGCCCTTAGGGACGCCTGCTCAAGGGAGAGTCCGCTTCTCCTTGCCCTCTTCCCCTCCCCCCACTTGTGTGTGGGCACTCTCTGTCTCTCTCTCTCTCTCAAATAAATAAATAAAGTCTTAAAAAAAAAATTGGGATACCTGGGTGGCTCAGTTGATTAAGCAGCTGCCTTTGGCTCAGGTCATGATCCCAGGGTCCTGGGATCGAGTCCCATATCGAGCTCCTTGCTCAGTGGGGAGCCCGCCTCTCCCTCTGCCTGCCGCTCCCCCTGCTTGTGTGTGCTCTTTCTCTCTCTCTCTCTGACAAATAGATAAAATCTTAAAAAAAAAAAAAAAAAAAGGAGGGCCTGGGTGGCTCAGTCCGTTAAGCATCTTCCTTCAGCTCAGGTCATGATCCCAGGGTCCTGGGATCGAGCCCCTTATCAGGCTCCCTGCTCAGTGGGGAGCCTGCTTCTCCCTCTCCTGCTCCCCCTGCTTGTGCCCTCTCTCTGTCAAATAAATAAATAAAATCCTTTTAAAAAGGAAAAAAAAAAGAATGCCCTAAAGGAAAAAAAATGTGCAAAGGACACCAGTAGGTGACTCACAAAAGAGGAAATACAAATGGCCTACAAAAGCTAAGTACTATTTCCAACGGACTAATTGGTCTCTGCTTAAATGCCGCTTCCTCAAAGAGGCTGCCCCAGACACCCTCCTAGTTAAGTCCTGTTACGTTTCCAACAGCGCCCTGAACTTCCCCAAGAATTACCCCCTAAGTTGTGTTCTCTCCCACTAGACAGTCTCCAAAGGCAGGGTCTCCTACTGTGTTAACCCAATAGCATCTCCGTTGTTCAGCGCAGTGCATGGCTCTCATAAATATCTGTTGAATGACCACACAAAAAATCATTTTTGGCTATCAAGTTATCAAATATTTTGCAACCTGCCACTCTGGCTGGCGATGGCCTAGAAGGAAGGACCCAGTGTTTTCATATCACACTGCTGGGAGGGTACACTGGGGCAACTTTCTGGAAAGTGGTCTGGAGACATTTTAAAAGCCTAAGAAATACACTTACCTTTTGACCCAGCAATTTCACTTGTAGGAATCTGATGAAATAAGCACAACTGTGCTTCACGATGTGGGTTCAAGAGTGTTCGCTGGAGCACTGTTTCTATTAATGAAAACCGGAAACCATTTAAATGTCCAACAGTGGGGCCCATTTGCATGAACAAAGGTAATGGTGCTTGGACTGAGTTAAGCTTTTAGCTGAAGATTTGGGGTGCTGTGTGATCCAACCAGTGGCTCCTTCTGATCGCTTTGTGTCAGTGCAACCACACTGTGAGAAAGCAGAATGGTCCCTGGGATAGACTCTGGCTCAGGAATTTGGGGTGTCAATCCAAATTGGTTAATGGTCATCCACCTCAATCCCACACTGGGGCAAGGAGAGGTGGGGTTACAAGCAGAAGTTTGTGATTCATGGTTCACATTTACAAAACCATCACCAAGCTCTTTGAGGTTCCTTCCTGGGGTGACTCCCCAGCCCCCATCTGTGCAGACCTGACATTTCAAGATGCACCTGGAGAACCTGGAAAGCCAAGGTGGTGGAATAACCCACATCTTCAGGACTTCGGGTCTCACTTGGTTCTGAAACTCCATTTCTGGCAACTGAGGGACAAAAAATAGGAAGAGCATCAGTTTCTTGTCAGACAGAGGTCTGAACCCACTTCCAGCTGTGGGATTTGGGGTAAATTTACTTTACTTCCCCAAACCTAGGGGGTTCTTATGGGAAATTAGCGAGAATATTATTATGCACGTTGTAGATGCGTAAGTAAATGGTAGCCATTTTGTTGTTATTGTTTGTGATTCAGTGTTACATGCTTTGATGAGGGAAGCCCAGAATTAAAACTCATCTCAGAGGTGATAAAACCAAGTCTGGGGGAGCAGGGCAAGTTTCCTACAGGATGCCACTGACACATTCCAAATGGTAAAGGAGAAAGGCCTAGATAATTTCTTTTCTAGACCATTCTGAGTAAGAATGAGCATATTCCAATGCCAGGTGATTCCCAAACCTGCCTGGGGTAGGGGTGAGGAGGTGGAGGGGTTGGGGTGGTGGGTTACAACAGGAAATGTTATTCTATTCTCTGTGAGGCCCCTGGCATACAGTAGGCTTTCGACCTTCACCTAAAGCCTGAGGAGTCCTCGTTTTCTGGTCCATGACTTGTTCTCCAAAAGAAACACAGCACCAGGAATCGTACCCTGGGAACTAGCTGGAGTCTCCAGTCTTTGTGACCCCAGCTAAGTCCCTTCTTCTCTCTAGGATTCAGTTTCCTCATCTTGTAAAACATGGTGGTCAAACTCACATTCCTCCAGGCCCCAAGGTAACCTGGTGATTTGTAGGCCCACTGGGGACTCCAGGGCTGAAGAAGGTACCACAGAAAGGGGCAGCCAGAGTCTAGCCAACCGTGGGAATGTGGACCCACTGTTGTGAGGTCTTCCTGTTTTTCATGAAAATCTAGAAATCTGAAAATCTCTTGTTTTTAAATGTTTGGTAACTAGTCCAAGCTTTCCTTTCCTTTCTTTCTTTCCTTCTTTTTTTTTTTTTTTTTTTTTTAGATTTTATTTATTCACTTGACAGAGAGAGGGAACACAAGCAGGGGGAGTGGGAGAGGGAGAAGCAGGCTTCCCGCAGAGCAGGGAGCCCGATGCAGGGCTCGATCCCAGGACCCTGGGATCATGACCTGAGCCGAAGACAGACACTTAACGACTGAGCCACCCAGGCGCCCCCTCAAGCTTTTCAATAAACATTGTGCTGGCCAAATGAAACAGGCCTCTGGGCTAGAGTGGGCCTCTGGCCCCAATTTATCATCCCTGGGATGGCTCTTCTCAGAGTCCTCTGACTCACAGTTTGCCATTTTGTGTGCCTGGAATTTGCTCCCAGGATTTGCGGGTGGACTTTTCTCTGACAATAGTGTGTACTACGTGACCTTGGGCAGCGAGGTCAAGTGCTTTGAGCCTGCAGGCTGTACCTCCCATCATAGAAGCACTCTGAGATGGGGCTTGGGCCTTCAGATAAGTCCCTGGTAGCCTCTCACAAACTCAGATCTTTCTTAGAAATTCCTAGAAACTCCGGCAGAGTCTCCCAGCTTTGGAGGATTCATCTAATCCATTAGACCCAGGGTAGCAGACAAATTGTAAGTCAGAACTTGGATTCACAGGAAGTAAGCCTTGACTGAGCCTTAGGTATCATCTAATTCAATGCCATCATTTCACAGACCCAGAGTGTTCTGCAAAGGGATAGTGGTTACTAGTGAGCACTTAGAGGAGTCAGACAGGCCTGGGTTCAAATCCTGGCTTTGTCACTCACCAGCTCCTGATGTTAGCCCCTTTTCAAGATAAATAAATCTGTCCCATGTCCACTTCTGTTTCTCACCTTTACACCTTTGCCTTGCTTGAATTCCTACAGGAATTCCCCCTTTCCCTCCATTTTTCGCTTCTAAAAAAAATCCTTCTTGTTTTTCAACAGTTGGCTCAGATTTCAACTCCTCTCTGAAGACATTCATCCATCTATTCATTTGAATAGGTAATATATTCAAAAACACACTCAAAATTCAAATGTGGTGAAATCCTTCTTGATCTCTATCCTCTATCCCAGTAACTTGGACTTCTCCCACCATTAAGCCGCCTCAGTGTCCAGGATGGGGCCTTGCAGTGAAGGGGGGACATTGTGAAAATAAGATTCAGCTGTGGGAGGAAATCCTATGCAGCCGTTAAAAATGAAGCGGAAGAATTGTGGAAAATATTTACAGATTGTTGCCGAGTTGAAAGAGTAGGCTACCCCTTCCTCTTTTTTTTTTTTTTTTTAGGATTTTATTTATTTGAGAGAGAGAGAGAGTACGAGTGGGATGGGCAGGGGCAGAGGGGAAAGCAGATTCCCCGCGGAGCAGGGAGCCCCACACAGGACTCCATCCCAGGACCCTGGGATCATGACCTGAGCCAAAGGCAGATGCTTAACTGATTGAGCCACTCAGGCGCCCCTCTACTTCCCTTTTCATGTTATTCTTTATTTTCAGAATTTTCTATGTTCACTTTGTCGTCATTATAAAATAACTTCTTTACACCATTGAATCCCTTATACTCTGTGATCACCCAACAACTCCGGTGATGAGTAAGGTGAGGACTGTTATTCCCATTTTACAGATGCACAGACTAAGATTAGAAGGGGACCTAGGGTTTGCCCAAAGCCTAAAGCTAAGATGCAGAGCCACGACTGAAACCCAGATCCTCTTAAGTCCTGTTCTTTTGCTTGCTTAAGGAAAACCCTCCAGTCACTTCCTGCATCCCCCTAGCTGTGCACATGTGGCATCTAAAGATTGTGCAAGGGGCAGAGAAGCCAGTGAGAACAGACATGAAACGACATCTTGTAATAGGGCCAGGGGAGTTTTGTCCAAAGTTGACTTCCGCAAACATGGGCATGTGTTGATACCTACATTGATACAAATGTGTTGTTTTAGTCAAAGCACTTGTGGAAGCAAACAGCAAGGATCTACTTAAACTAGCTTAAGTGAACAGAATAGGAATTTACTGGAAGGGCACTGTGACATCTTATTGAACCCTCTCGTTCAGAGGCCTGGAACGAGACAGGGGAAGGAGTCAGGAGTCCTGAGAATCAATTGGAGCTCCTTTGGGTGCAAGTAACAAAGTCAACTCAAACACGGTAAATAAAAAAGGACTTTATTTGAAAGACACCAGGGTGTTTCCTAGAACAAAACAGGAATTCCAGAAGGTCCAGAAAGAGGGACAAGAGCACTCTGGGGACTGAGGTAGTCCTTTCTCTCCATCATTTATCTCCAACATGCTTTTCTCGGGCTGTAGACCCATTTCTCTGCTTCTCTGGTTTCTTTGGGGAAGAGAACATGTCTGCCCCCCGGCTCCCCAGTGTCGCACACAGAGAGACTGTAGTTCTAGCACACAGAGAGACTGGACCTCTCACCAAATTCCTAGGGGAAAGACTAACTGGTCAGACTTGGATCTGTTGCCATGTGGATCCAGTCAGCTAGCGTCAAAGGCAGGATGGTACAAACAAAGCTGCCAGGAGCTGGTTCTCGTTTCTTCTTTCCCCTGAGCATCCTTGCCTTCTAGAGATTGGTTTCTCAAAGTTTTTCAAGATTTTGTTATGTTCCTCATCCCAGCCACACTAGAAACTGACTAGAACTGCTGAGCCCAATGCTGAATCCCTTGGACAGAGAATTGGATGGGTCCAACTCAGATCCCTCATCCACCCTGGTGTCAGTCTGTGGCTAGGAGAAAGGGGAGGGGTCTTGCCCTACCAAATGGCTGCCTTGGCCCTCACATGGGGAGAGGGCAGTTCTCAGAAAAAGTGGATTGTTATGAACTGGTTAGATACCTCACAAGATGATGGTTTTTCCCGATGCAATTACATCATGTTGTGCTGCTAAGCTTGAAAGCATCTTCATAAATGAGGCGTTCGCTTCATTATCTTCTCTTGAAGCCCCAGAAAAACTAGGGTGTCTTTTCATTTCAAAGGCACCAGGATTAGAAATCTTTGTGCATCGCAACTAATTCAATTTGGCCAACATATTGAGCACCTACCTTGAGCTAGGCGCTGTGCCAGGCCCTGACCATCCAAAGACGATCAAAGATCATCTCTGCTCAGTAGATCTGTCCCCCTGCCCCCATTACAGTGTTTATATCAGTCAAGCTCCTTTAGAAATCTGTTATTTCCGACACAGCTGCTTTGGAACTTCCATCTGACTGCATTAGGAGGCACTAAATTGCATGAATTCATCTGAGAGTCAAGATCACAGGAACTAATAATGTACTTGATCTCCATACTCCGAATCATCATTTTTTAAAACAAAAATATCATGAAGGCCATTGACAGTGGTGAAATTAATATCCGGTTGGGACTTCCCAAGCAGCCTCGGAGGCCTGTCATTATGGAGTAGAATCTAGGCCAGACACACTCGTGATGCTCTCCAGTGTCTGCATTGGCTTGCTGCGGTATTAATGGTTTTGCTGAAAGCATGAGGGGGACACACACAATTCGGGATGTAGACCTCTCTGGATATAAGTCCTGACTCTTCCATGTACCAGCTGGGTCACTGTGGATGGCTCACGTCCTCTCTCTGAGCCTCAGTCGCCCCCTCTCTGGAAAAGAGAACAGAACCACAGATTAGCTGCCGATTCTTCTGGGAGGAGTGGGAATTCCAGTGAGCAGCAAAAGGACATTTACACATATTACTTCATCAGATATTGTCTGAATTAACTACAGAGAGTGAGTGTTTCTGTTGAGATTTTCAAAACACATTTTAAAAACTCAGAGGAAAATAGACAAAGGCAGAGTTAAAAAAAAAAGTTGCATATCAGCTTTTTTGTTGTTTTCTCATGAATCAGGCAGCATCCCATGTAGCAAGCAGAGAGATGCTCCCTACATCTCAGCGTTTAACATGCCTAGGCACACATTGTGGCTAATCTCATCTTATACTCAAGCCAGGTAAATGGTGCGGCTGTCTCAGCTCTTTTGTTTGTTTGTTTGTTTGTTTTTACCTTGAGTGCCTCACTCAAAGGCAGAGATCCTAGGATTTCTTGGGTCTTGGCTGCCCCCAGGGCTGGCTATATAATTTGTGGGATCCCATGCAAAATGAAAATGTGGGTCCCCTTGTACAAAAAGCAGAGAAAAGTGCTGTTAAAAGTAGTAACATGTACAGCTTTTTCCTTTCTTCTGTGGTCTTCCGCCTCTTGTCATTTCTTATGTGCTATTTATTTGCTATTCATGTCCTTCTCAGAAAAGAAAAAAAAAAGGTTGCGTTATTAGCGTGAATTTTTTTGTTCGTGTTTATACCGTGCAATGCCAGTTTCAAATGCAAAAAATATGAGAAAATTTTTTAAGATTTCATTTATTTATTTGAGAGACAGAGACACAGATAGTGAGAGAGAGCCCGAGCAGGGGAGGAGAGGGAGAAGCAGGCTCCCCACTGAGCAAAGAGCCCGATACGGGACTCGATCTCAGGACCCTAGGGTCATGACCCGAGCCGAAGGCAGACGCTTAACCGACTGAGCCACCCAGGCACCCCAGTCATTTGTGTTTCTAAGAACATTAGTGACTTCTTTCTGTGTTCAAACAAGTTCTGATTCAAATGGAGGGCATGTCCTCCCAGGGCTGTGACCCCACTTACCCAGACTGTGAGTACCCCATCTACCTTGTACTTGCTTTGAGTCTCGCTGAACTCCCAAGCTGTGGGGGGTCCACTGGAATTCTGTGCTCATGGGGCATCAAGAATGCTATGACCATTCTTGATATACAAGTATACATAGTTATATATAAGTGCATGCATATTGTCCTCACCTCCTTGTAGACAGTTTGCAACAAACGACAGTCCCATGGGACTTCACTTACAAAATGCCATTTCAAAGATAAAATTGTTAAGAATTTCAAGACGGTGACAGCAGGGCATTACATTTCAAGCTCAAGGCTCTTCTAGATGAGGATCCCTGTGGGACTGCCTGGGTTGCACACGCGTGATGCCAGACTTGGCTATCCCCTCCTCAGCACAGTGGAGCCCATGCACCACGTGGGCCACAGGCAAAGGCAGAGAGCTTTGGGTGGGGAGTTAGGAGTCGTGTTCTGGTTCCAGAGATGCTGCTGCTTTTGGCAGGAACTTGGATTAAATATCTTTACTTCATCGGCTTCCAGATACACCTAGAAGATGATCCCCCTGCTAGCTCCAAAACCTACCCCTTCCTCCTTTGGTTTCAGGTCTCTGCTTAAAAGTCATGACCTTACAAAAGCTTCCCCGGACTATCCAGACAAATCTTACCCCCAATATGGTTTTTATCACTATACCCTCTTTATTTCCTTCAGAACATGTTCTCCATGTGATTATACATTGATTAGTGTGTTTGGTGTTTTTCTGCCTCCCCTACCAGAGTGTAAACTCTACCAGGCCAGGTAGTATGTTGGGTTGGTTTCTGGTTATCGCACTGCTTAAATGAGACTTGAACTCCAGAAGTATTTCCCCACAGGGTTTCTAATGAACCAAAAATTGTTAACAAAGAGAAAAAGTGTTCATGCTGTAATACTGAGGTCAAAGAAATAGGGGTACAAAATTGGTTATGAAGAATGATCCCCTGGTGGTTGCCAGAGGGAAGGCAGTGAGAGGATGGGTGGAATAGGTAAAGGGGGTTAAGAGGTACAAACTTCCAATTATAAAATAAATAAGTCATGGGGAAGAAAAGTACAGCATAGGGAATATAGTCAATAATGGTGGAATAACTTTGGCAACAGATGGTAATTACACTTCATAAGGTATGGAATCATCGAATTACTGTGTTGTATATCTGAAACGAATATAATATTGTATGTAAACTATACTTCAACTAAAAATAAAAGTTCAAAAAAAAAAACCCAAATGATCTCCAGTTTGGTGTAGAGAAAAATTAAATGCAGAGAAAAAGGTCTGTAGGCTACATGAGATCTTCATTTTCTTCTTTTTGTGTATCTCTGTTTTCTAAAGTTTCTGTACTGAATATTTATTACTTTTATAATAAGAAAAAATTATAATTTTTATATATTATATATATTTATATATATTTTATATTTATATAATTAAATATAAACAAATACACGTACATTGAAAGAAGGTTTGTAAGGAAACATACAAAAACAATGATAGTGGATGGTGGGGTTGTAGGTGTTTTATATTGTTTTCCTTCTATGTGTCGTTTGTTGCAAACTGTCTACAAGGAGACATTTTTATTTTTTAATTTAATTTTATTATTTTTTAAAAGATTTTTTATTTTTAAGTAATCTCTACATCCAACATGGGGGCTTGAACTCACAGCCCCGAGATCGAGAGTCGCATACTCTACCGACTGAGCCAGCAATAATGTAAGCATAATTTTAACACGTACAAATAAACAAAAATTTTAAAAGCAAACAAAGAACTGAAGAATCCCACCTTTATCAGGGATGCCTTTCATCTCCTGACTGTAGGTTCAGTGAAGTGTTCTGTTCCTACCGAGATAAATTTGCAAAGAGAATGGTCAGGGTGACAATCATGGGATTTACACACTTGGCACAGAAGGGCAACATAGGGGTATCCATAGAGGCATTGAGACAAAATCCCTCTCATTTTAACTGACTTCTTAAGGTGTATACACTTTATACTCCATTGGTATTTGTATTATTATTTTAAAATATATATTTCTAAATTTCAGAAGCACTACTGTACGTACTTTTTTAACAAGTGAAACAAATCTGGGGCACCTGGGTGGCTCAGTCGGTTAAGTGTCCAACTCCTGTTTTCTGCCCAGATTATGATCTCAGGGTTGTGAGATCAAGTCTAGCCTTGGGCTCCATGCTCAGCAGGGAGTCTAAGCCTCTCTTTTTTCCCCCTCCCTTTGCCCCTCTGCTGCACACATGCGCTCTCTCTCTAAAATAAACAAATACATCTTAAAAACAAGCAAACAAAAAACAAGTGAAACAAATCTTAATAATCTCTTCCCACCTGCCTCCATTTCCACTCCCTTGATGTGACCAGGATCTACCTCTTTCTCAACACTCATACACATATCTATGGATAAATATAACTACTTGTGTACATACAGGATTTTTGAAAAATAGACTTTAATTTTTAGGACCCCTTTATTTTTTTTCATTTCTTTTTTTTTAAAGTGAGCTCTACACCCCATGTGGGGCTTGAACTCATGACTTTGAGATAGAGTCGCATGCTCTACCAACTGAGCCAGCCAGGTGCTCCTATTTATTTTTATTTCTTTAAATTGAAGTATAATTAACATATAGTGTTATATTAGTTTCAGGTGTACAATACAATGATTCAAAAAGTCTATACCTTACTCAGTGCTTATCAGGGTAAGTGTACTCAATACTCTATCTACTTCACCCCTCCCCCAGCATCTCCCCTCTGGTATCCACAAATTTGTTCTCTGTGTTTAAAAATCTGTTTTCTGGGCGCCTGGGTGGCTCAGTTGGTTAAGCGACTGCCTTCAGCTCAGGTCATGATCCTGGAGTCCCGGGATCGAGTCCGGCGTCGGGCTCCCTGCTCAGCGGGGAGTCTGCTTCTCCCTCTGACCCTCTTCCCTCTCGTGCTCTCTATCTCTCATTCTCTCTCTCTCAAATAAATAAATAAAATCTTTAAAAAAAATAAAAAAATCTGTTTTCTTCTATCTCTTTTTTCTTTGTTTTGTTTCTTAAATTCCACATATGAGCAAAATCATATGGTATTTCTCTTTTGCTGATTGACTTATTTCCCTTAGCATTATACCCTCTAGGTCCATCCATGTTGTTGCAAATGGCAAGATCTCATTCTTTTTTTTATGGCTAATATTCCATTACACATACCACATCGTCTTCATCCATTCATCTATGAATGGAATGGACACTTGAGTTGCTTCCGTATCTTGGCTATTGTAAATAATTGTAAATAATGCTGCAATAGGGACTCCTAGGTGGCTCGGTTGGGTAAACCTCTGCCTTCAGCTCAGGTCATGATCCCAGGGTCCTGGGATTGAGCCCCACATTGGGCTCTCTGCCTCAGTGGGGAGTGCTTCTCCCTCTCCCTCTGCCTGCCACTCTGCCTGCTTGTGTGCTCTCTCTCCGTCAAATAAATAAATAAAATATTAAAAAAATAACGCTGCTGATGGGATGCCTGGGTGGCTCAGTCGATTAAGCATCTGCCTTTGGCTCAGGTCATGATCCCAGGGTCCTGGGATTGAGTCCCGCGTTGGCTCCTTGCTCAGCAGGGAGCCTGCTTCTCCCTCTGCCTGCAGCTCTCCCTGCTTGTGCTCTCCCTCTCTCTGGCAAATAAATAAATAAAATCTTTTAAAAATAATGCTGCAATACATTTAGGGGTGCATATATCTTTTTAATCTAGTGTTTTAGTTTTCTTTGAGTAAATACTAAGTAGTGGAATTACTGGATCATATGGTAATTCTATTTTTTAAAAAATATTTATTTATTTGAGAGAGAAAAGGGGGGGGAGGAGCAGAGGGAGAGCAAGAGGGAGAGAATCTCAAGCAGACTCCCCGCTGAGTGTGGAGCCCAACATGGGGCTTGATCCCACAACCCTGAGACCATGACCTGAGCTGAAATCAAGAGTCCAACGCTCAATGGACAGAGCCACCCAGGCGCCCAGTAATTCTATTTTTCACTTTTTGAGGAATATCCATACTGTTTTCCACATTGGCTGCACCAGTTTGCATTCCCACCAACAGTGCACGAGGGTTCCTTTTTCTCTACATCCTTGACAACACTCGTTTTTTCTTGTGTATTTGATTTTAGTCATTTTGACAGAGGTAAGGTGATATCTCATTGTGGTTTTGATTTGCATTTCCCTGGTGATATTGAGCATGTTTTCATGAGTTTATTGGCTGGGACTGTTTTAGATTTACAGAAAATCTGAGGAGATAGTATAGAGAGTTCCCATATGCTACACACCCAGTTTCCCCTATTATTAACATCTTACATTAGGATGTTACCTTTATTACAATTAATGAGCAATATTGATACATTAGCAAAGGTCCATAATTTATTTAAGATTTCCTTGCTTTTGTTTTTTGTTTTTTAAAGATTTTATTTATTTGACAGAGAGAGACACAGCGAGAGAGGGAACACAAGCAGGGGGAGTGGGAGAGGGAGAAGCAGGCCTCCCGCAGAGCAGGAAGCCCGATGCGGGGCTCGATCCCAGGACCCTGGGATCATGACCTGAGCCGAAGGCAGACGCTTAACGACTGAGCCACCCAGGTGCCCCTAAGATTTCCTTGTTTTTTACCTAATATCCTAGATCCCATCCAGGATACCATGTTACATCGTCAAGTCTCCTTAGGCTCCTCTTGGCTGTGACAGTTTCTCAGACTTTCCATATTTTTGATAACCTTGACAGTTTTGGGGGAGTATTTGTCAGGTATTTTGTAGAATATCCCTCTGTTGGGATCTGTCTGATGTTTCTCTCATAATCAGACTGGGGTTATTGGTTTGGGGGAGGAAGACCTCAGAGGTAAAGTGCCATTTTCATCACAACCTATCAAGGGCACATATTATCTACATGACTAACCACTGACAATATTGACCTCGATCACCTGGCTAACACAGTGTTTGTCAGGGTTCTCTGCCAAGGTACTCCCACCACCCCCACCCCCATACACACTGTACTCTTTAGAAGAGTCACCATGTAGAGCCCACACCTAAGTACTGGGGATTTATGTTCATTTTCCTTGTTGATGGAGTATCTGTATAAATCATCTGGAATTCTATTCAGATTTGTCTCTTCTCCCCCATGGATATATTTATTCAATCATTTATCGCTATGGACTTGTGGATACTTTTTACTTATAGTTTGGGTTATGATCCAATACTTCTATTATTTATCTTGTTGCTCAATTGGTTCCAGCTTTGGCCATTGGAAACTTGTATCTATAGGATTTGATGTGAGGTTTTTTGTTTTATTTTTACAAAAATTAAGTAAACTGTACATATTACTCTATAAATTGATTTTATATACTGTATACCATGTATATACCTCCCAGGAAAATAATAAAGACCTTACTCATTCTTTTTTAGTCGCTATGTAACATACCCAGAGTTCATATACATAGTAGGTTCTACTGTTCCCCTACTGATGGACATTGGATTGTTTCAGGCTTTTTCCTTTTTTTTTTTTTTTTGTAACTACAAATAATACAGCCATAAACATTCCTGTGCTTATTCAGGAATTATAGGATAGATTCCCCAAAGTGGGAATGGTGGGTCAAAGGGCATGTATGTTTTATATTTTAGTAAACATTATCATTTTATTTCCCAAAAGGATTGTAACAATTCACCTTTCTAGTAGCAAGGAATGAGGGTGCCCTTTTTTCTCATTCTTATTAACAATGGATGTCATTTCTTTCTCTTTTTTTTAAGATTTTATATTTTTAAGTAATCTCTGCACCCAATGGTGGGCTTAAACTCATAACCCTGAGATCAAGAGTTGCATGCTCCACCAACTGAGTCAGCCAGGTGCCCCTGGATGTCATTTCTGTGTTTTTATTGATACGATGGCAGCAAAATGCTCTCTCGTTGTTTCCTTAATTGGAATCTCCCTGGTCAGTAGATGGAGTAAGCAGTTTTTCATGTTTATTGACCATTTGAGTTTCCTATTCTTGGAATCGCCTGCTCATATCCTTTGCTCACTTCTACGTTGGATTGTTTTAATTTTTTTTCACAACAATTTTTAGAGAGTTTTTTGTATAGTAGGAATTGTAAACTCTTGTCTTTCTTATGTGTTGCAAATTTTTTTTTACCAAATGGTCATTTATTTTTTACTTTGTTTTGGTGTTTTCTGCAGTCCAAAAATACATATTTTTTGTAGTTAAATTTGCCAGTCATTTCCTTAAAGGCCCTGGGTTTGCCTTATTTTAGAAGGTTTCTCTCACCCCGTTTTATAAATGTTTTCCTACAGTTTCTTCTTATACTTTAAATTGTGATCATTTTTAAAAGATTTAATATTGTACCATTTTATGTGAAATGTGAGACTCTTACAACAATGTACAATTGACCCTTGAACAACACAAGGGTTAGGGATGCTGACCCTGTGCGCGGTCAAAAATCCATGCATGATTTTTGACTCTCCAAAAACTTAACTATTAGCCTATTCTTGATCAGAAGACTTACCAATAATATAAACAGCTGATTAACACATATTTTGTATGTTGTATATATATATAATATACTGTATTCTTACAATAAAGTAAGCTAGAGAGAAGAAAATGTCATTAAGAAAATTGTAAGGGGGGGCCTGGTTGGCTCAGTCATTAAGCGTCTGCCTTTGGCTCAGGTCATGATCCCAGGGTCCTGGCTCAGTGGGGAGCCTCCTTCTCCCTCTCCCTCTGCCCCTCCCTCTACTTGTGTTCCCTCTCTCGCTGTCTCTCTGTCTGTCAAATAAATAAATGAAATCTTAAAAAAAAGAAAGAAAATTATAAGACACTAAATTTTACACCTGAAACTAATATTAAATGGTATGTTAACTAACTGGAATTTAAATAAAACTTGGGGGCACCTGGGTGGCTCAGTTGGTTAAGCAGCTGCCTTCAGCTCAGGTCATGATCCTGGAGTCCCGGGATTGAGTCCCACATCGGGCTCCCTGCTCAGCGGGGAGTCTGCTTCTCCCTCTGACCCTCCCCCCTCTCATGTGCTCTCTCTCTCATTCTCTCTCTCTCTCTCTCAAGTTAAAAAGAAATCTTTAAATAAAACTTGGAAAAAAAAAGAAAAAGGAAAGTGTAAGAAAGAGGAAATACATTTTCACAGTATTGTATTGTATTTATTGAAAAAATTCCATGTATAAGTGGACCTGCTCCATTCAAATCTGTGTTGCTCAAGGGTCAACTGTAATTCCATTGACACTACCGATATTATCTTTCGTCCCATTAGTCTTATATTTCATTTGTATATACAAACCTTGCAATACAATAGTACTGTTTTTGTTTTAAACAGTTGTCTTTTAAAGAAAATAAGAAAGCACCTCGTTGGTTCAGTCGGTAGAGCAAACGACTCTTGATCTTGGGGTTGTGAGTTCGAACCCCACGTTGGGTATAGAGATTACTATTAATTAAAAAAAAAAGAGGGCGCCTGTTTGGTTCCCTTGGTAGAGGCTGCGACTCCTGATCTCCGGGTCCTGAGTTCAAGCCCCATGTTGGGTGTGGAGCCTACGTAAAATAAAAAAAAAAAGAAGGAAACATAAACGACAAATTTTCCAGAAACATATTTTTGGAAATATATATATATTTGGCAATAAATATATATTTATATATATTTCCGGAAATATATAACTATATTTCCAGAAATATAGTTAACCTATAATTGAGAAGATAATTTTTAAAATATTTATCTACATATTTCTCATTTCCAGGGATCTTCATTCCTTACTGCAGATCTGAGTTTTATCTGGTATCATTTCCATTCAGCCCGGAGGATTTCCTTTAGCATTTCTTGTGTCTGGCAATGGACTCTCTTTAACTTTTGTTTATCTGAACACATCTTGATTTCACTCTCACTTTTGAGGGATATTTTTACTGGATAGAATTCTGGATTGACACTTATTTCAGCATTAATTTTTATCTATTTTTTTAAAGATGTTATTTTTAAGTAATCTCTCTACCCACTGTGGGGCTCGAACTCACAACCCCAAGATCAAGAGTTGCATGCTCTCCTGGCTGAGCAAGCCAGGTGCTCCCCTATTTGAGCACTTTAAAGACCTTACTCCAGTATCTTCTGACATTTGTTTTTAATGAGAAGTGAATTGTCATATTTATTTTCTATCTGTATGTAAATGTGTCTTTACCCCTCTGGATACTGCTTAGATTTTCTCTTTATTTGTAGTTTCAGTGCTTTGAATATTATGTTCCTGAGAGTGTGTTTGTTTGTATTTATCTTAATTGAGGTTTGCTTGGCTTCTTGGATCTGTAGGGTGATGTTTTCTGTTAAATTTGGGAAATTTGGACCCTTACTTCTTCACATGGTTTTTCTACCCCTTTATTTCTCCTTTACTTTTGGGCTCTTATTACAGATAGGTTACAGTTTGATATTGTCCTATGGGACACTAAGATTCTCTTCATTTTTTTCTCAACGTTTTTCCCTTTGTTTTTCAATTTAGATAATTTTTATTGATCCTTCAAGCTTATTGAAGCTTTGCACTTCTTCGTCTTTTTTTTCAAATTTTTTATTGTTATGTTAATCACCATACATTACATCATTAGTTTTTGATGTAGTGTTCCATGATTCATTGTTTGTGCATAACACCCAGTGCTCCATGCAGAACGTGCCCTCTTTAATACCCACCACCAGGCTAACCCATCCCCCCACCCCCCTCCCCTCTAGAACCCTCAGTTTGTTTTTCAGAGTCCATCGTCTCTCATGGTTCGTCTCCCCCTCCGATTTCCCCCCTTCATTCTGCCCCTCCTGCTATCTTCTTTTTTTTTTCCTTAACATATATTGCATTATTTGTTTCAGAGGTACAGATCTGTGATTCAACAGTCTTGCACAATTCACAGCTCTTCATCTTTTGTTAACTTCACAGTGAATTTTTCATTTTTTTAAAAAGATTTTATTTATTTGAGAGAGAGAGAATGAGAGATAGAGAGCACGAGAGGGAAGAGGGTCAGAGGGAGAAGCAGACTCCCCGCTGAGCAGGGAGCCCGATGCGGGACTCGATCCCGGGACTCCAGGATCATGACCTGAGCCGAAGGCAGTCGCTTAACCAACTGAGCCACCCGGGTGCCCCCACAGTGAATTTTTCAATTCAGATATTGTATTTACCTGTTCTTTAGATCTCATTTTTAAAAATTTTCCATTTCTCTACTGAGTGGTTCCCTCATTATGTTAATTTTTTTCCTTTAAATCGTTGAACATGGGTGCCTGGGTGGCTCAGTTGTTAAGCGTCTGCCTTGGGCTGGGGTCATGATCTCAGGGCACTGGGATCGAGCCCCACATCGGGCGGGAAGCCTGCTTCTCCTTCTCCACTCCCCCTGCTTGTGTTCCCTCTCTCGCTGTGTCTCTCTCTGTCAAATAAATAAATAAAATCTTTTTTTTAAGATTTTATTTAAGATAAATAAAATCTTAAAAAAAATTGTTGAACATGTTTATTATAGTTGTGTTAAATCCTTTTCTAATTCCAACATCAAGGTCCTTTGGGATCTTTTTCCATTGACTTTCTCTAGATTGTTTATCTCATTTTCCTTCATCTTCACATATGTAATAACTTTTTATTGTGTGGTAGACATGAATGACACGTTCTAGGGAGTCTGGATTTTATTGCATTCTTTTCAAGGGTTTTGAGTTTTGTTCTGATAAGTGGTTAAATTACTGGTGGAGTTTCTCATACCTATCAGGTTTGGTTTTAGTTTTGTTTGGAACGGTTCTTGGTTTTATCTTTGGTTCTGGGGCACGGTCCTTACTCTAGGATGTAGTCCTTACTCCTCTAGCATGGCGTTTTGGGGTCTCAACTTAATGCCCAAAATGTTCAGCATGTCTACTCTGGCTGGGCTTGAACTCTAACATGTTCTAACATTGAGCAAACTCTGGTATCTCTGATCAGTTCTCAGCCCTGAGTGAGCAGTTGTTCTCTGCTAAGACTCACAGAGTTTTACTCTGTACGTACACAACCCACAGCCCAGCCTTCTTTGGCCAAAGACTCAAGAATTCCTGTGTAGACCTCTGCCTCCTCCCACCTCCTGTTGTGTTATTCCCTGCTTTTCTGTACCCTGACATGCAAATTCCTGCTGCTTCAGCAGTCCCAAATACTGATTTCTGCATCTTAAGCTCAGGAAGACCACTTCTTTGCTTGGGATTCACTGTAATTGGGAAACTGTCCCCAGACAGAAAGCCAGGACAAACATGGGACTCATCTAGTATATTGCTCTTTTCTCAAGAATCATAGTGTATACTGCCTGTTTTCCAATGCCTGAAAACAATCATCTCCTGTTTTATAGTTGTTTAGGATTAGAGGTTTAGCTCATCATCACTGGAATAGGAAGACCTACTTTCTCTTTCCATAAACATCTTTTTAGAGGTATCATTGATGTACAATACATTGTACATATTTAACGTGTACAATTAATGAGTTTTGATTTATGCGTCTGCCCATGGAACCATCATCACAATGAAGAAATGAAATAATGAACATACCTATCACCCCCAAGTTTCCTCTTGTTCTTTCTTTCTTTTTTTTTTTAAGATTTTATTTATTTGATAGAGAGAGACACAGAGAGAGAGGGAACATAAGCAGGGGGAGTGGGAGAGGGAGAAACAGGCTTCCAGCTGAGCAGAGAGCCTGATGTGGGGCTTGATCCCAGGACTCTGGGATCATGACCTGAGCCGAAGACAGATGCTTAACGACTGAGCCACCCAGGCGCCCCTCCTCTTGTTCTTTAAAATTGAAGACATCTAAGTTGTAAAACCATCTGTACCTGGTGCCTTCTAAGATGATTGATATTTATCTTTTTCGGCTCTTTCATAGTTTGTTTACTTAGGCCTTCTTTCTCTTCTTAGAGGAATTATAGGTGGGTTTTTCTTTTTGGCCAGGACGTTATTTCCTCTTGATTTTCTAATTATTTGGCAGAAAGTTACATATAATAACCTCTTTTAATTGCTATTATTGGTGGTTATATTTCCTTTTTTTTTTTAAAGATTTTATTTATTTATTTGACACAGACAGACACAGCGAGAGTGGAAACACAAGCAGGGGGAGTGGGAGAGCCCCGATGTGGGGCTCAATCCCAGGACCCTGGGATCATGACCTGAGCCGAAGGCAGACGCTTAACAACTGAGCCACCCAGGCACCCCTATATTTCCTTTTTTTATTAATGATTACTGTTTATTATTATTTTTTTCTATACTTTACCCTTTATTCAGGCTTGCCAAGATGTTTTTCTCTTCTATTTTATTGGTCCTTTCAAATCCTTTAAAATATATATATATATATTTTAAAGATTTTATTTATTTATTTGACGGAGAGAGACACAGCAAGAAAAGGAACACAAGCAGGGGGAGTGGGAGAGGGAGAAGCAGGCCTCCCGCAGAGCAGGAAGCCCGATGCGGGGCTCGATCCCAGGACCCTGGGATCATGACCTGAGCCGAAGGCAGACGCTCAATGACTGAGCCAACCAGGCACCCCTAAAATATATTTTTTAAAGATTTTATTTATTTATTTATTTGACAGAGAGAGAAAGAGAGCATGTGAGCACAAGCAGGGGGAAAGGCAGAGGGAGAAGGAAAAGCAGGCTACCCACTGAGCAAGGAGCCCAACGTGGGACTTGATTCCAGGACCCTGGGATCATGACCTGAGCTGAAAGCCGATGCTTAACCAACTGAGCCACACAGATGCCCCTCAGATCCTTTAAAATATTTTTGACAAATTGTTATTTTGTCAATTTTAGATTTTAATTTTTTGAATTTTCTTTTTATTTTATTTTGGTTTACATGGTTCTTATACTACTTTAAATTTTGGATATTTAATTCATTCATCTTTTTTAAATAATAAAAACATTTAAGAGTATACAATTTCCTCTGAATACAGCTTTAGCAGCATTCCTATGTTTGGTATGAAGTGTTTTGTTGTTGTTTTGTTTTGTTTCATTTTTAAGATTTTATTTATTTATTTATTTGAGAAAGAGAGAGGGAGAGCAGGGGAAGGAGAAGAGGGAAAGGGACAAGCAGACTCCACGCGGAGCCTGGAGCCCTATGTGGGGCTCTTCATGGGGTTTGATCCCATAGCTCTGAGATCATGACCCAAGCTAAAACCAAGAGTCAGATGCTTAAACTACCCAGGCATTCCTGGTATGAAGTGTTTTATTCATAATATTATAGATGATTTGAAATTTCACTTTTTGTTTTTACTTATTTAAGGAAGTATTTCTTAATTTCCAAGTGTTTACATTTTCCTCCTGTCTTTGTTGCTGATATTTAGTTTTACTAGATTATGTTCAGAGAAAGCAGCCTAGGTAATCTCTACTATTTGGAGTATTTGAAAGATTTTTAAAATATTCTTGCATTTTTTTACTACAATGGCTTTTAGTATATTCACAAGTTTGTGCAGGTATCATCTCAATTTTATAACATTGTCATCACCTGAAAAAGAACCCTCATACCCCTTAGCTATCATTCCCCCCAGCCCTCATCCACCAAAGTCCTATGCAGCCCCTAGTCTACTTTCTGTCTGTATAGATTTGCCTCTTCTGAACATTTCATACAAGTGGAATCATATAATATATGATGTTGTGTGGTTGGCTTTTTTCATTCAACATGTTTTTAAGGTTAATCATATTTTTTAATTTTTTAAAAGATTTTATTTATTTATTTGAGAGAAAGAGAGAGAGAGAGAGAGAAACAGCATGAGAGGGGAGAGGGTCAGAGGGAGAAGCAGTCTCCCCGCTGAGCTGGGAGCCCGATGTGGGACTCGATCCCAGGAATCCGGGATCATGCCCTGAGCCGAAGGCAGTCGCTTAGCCAACTGAGCCACCCAGGCGCCCCTCAGGTTAATACATATTATAGCATGCATCAGAACTTCATTCCTTTTTCATTGCTGAATAATCCATTCATGGATTATACTATAGTTTATCCATTCATCAGTTGATACACATTTGACTTATTTCCACTTTTTACCTATTATGAATAATGCTGTTTGCTTTTTGTTTGCATTTATCTGGCATATATTTGACCACATATATATCTATTTTCATTCATTCAGTTTTTTAAAGTAATTTCTACACCCAACATGGGGCTTGAACTTACAAACTTGAGATCAAGAATCACATGGTCTACTGACTGAGCCAGCCAGGCATTCCCGTTTATTTTTAACCTTTCCTTGTCACATTGTTTATGTGGGTTCTCTCTCTCTCTCTCTCTATCTATTTATCTATCATCTCTATATTTAGATATATATATATTATGTATATATATATATATATATTTAAAATCCAGCTAGGGGTGGCTGACTGGCTCAGTTGGTAAAGCATGTGACTCTTGATCTCAGGGTTGTAAGTTCAAGTCCCATGTTGGGTGTAGAGATTACTTAAAAATAAAATCTTAAGGGGTGGCTGGGTGGCCAGGCTCCCCCTTCCTGTTATTTTAGAAGCTCTATTATGCTTTTCAATTCTACCATGGTTACCTTCCCATTGCTAATCAATGTGTATTTCTTTAATAACATATCACAATTAAATAATGACTAAGACTTTAGAGTACATTTATTTGTCTATTTTTTCCCACTCTCAGTGTCTCCATTTTGCTACACTAGATTAACATTTCTAGTCCAGGGGCGCCTGGGTGGTTCAGTCATTAAGCATCTGCCTTTGGCTCGGGTCATGGTCCCAGGGTCCTGGGATCGAGCCCCGCATCAGGTTCCCAGCTCCACGGAAGGCCTGCTTCTCCCTCTCCCACTCCCCCTGCTTGGGTTCCCTCTGTGTCTTTCTCTGTCAAGTAAATAAATAAAATCTTTAAAAAAAATTTCTAGTCCAGTTTTTTTGTTTGTTTTTTATAGTCCAGGGTTTTTATCTTTAGTTCATTTCTTCTGTTTTGAGCATCCTTAAGAACAAACAAGTTTTTTGACATTTTTACAACTTTCTCAGAAGGCGGCTATGGAAGGAAAGTGAATTTTTTTTTGGCAAAGTAGTATTTTGCTTTTTACTTAAAAAAAAAAAAAGACTGCCTATATGACCATATTGACAATCTCAGGTGAGCCAGTTGTGTGCCGATGTTCAAGAATAATTTTCTGGGGCACCTGGGTGGCTCAGTCAGTTAAGCAAATGGCTCTTGATTTCAGATCAGGTCATGACCTCAGGGTTGTGAGATCGAGCCCCACGTCAGGCTTCATGCTGAGTGAGGAGCCTGCTTAAGATTCTCTCTCTCCCTCTCCCTCCTAGACATGCCACTCTCTCTCTCTAAAAAAAATAAATAAATAATAATTTTTTGTTTTGGGAAGTCAGCATATACACTCTGACCCAGCCCAATGGCATTTACAGAGAACGCAGATGTGTGTCGTGCCTCCCTTGGCCCTG
Source organism: Callorhinus ursinus (assembly GCF_003265705.2). Lineage (NCBI taxonomy): Eukaryota > Metazoa > Chordata > Mammalia > Carnivora > Otariidae > Callorhinus > Callorhinus ursinus. Next base: position 5,469,068 of record NW_027397134.1, read on the forward strand.
CCCTCGTTCATCTACCTGAAATGTTTCCTTTCTACCACCTCCATTTCTATCTTCCCAGGCTCCTCTCTTTCAGAACCCTTTTCTGATCCAAACCATATGTGGGTGCTTCTTCCTCTGAGCCCCACAAGGTTTCTTTCTGTCGTTTGGTTTTTTTTTTTTTTAAGATTTTATCTATCTGAGAGAGAGAGAGAGAGAGAGAGAGAGATCACAAGCAGGGGTGAGGGGTAGAGGGAGAAGCAGTCTCCTTGCTGAGCAGGGAGCCTGGTGCAGGACTCAATCCCAGGACCCTGGGATCATAACCTGAGCCGAAGACAGATGCTTAACCGATTGAGCCACCCAGATGCCCCCAACAAGATTTCTTGTTTACATCTCTTCTGACACCTCCTTTACTGGGCCTTGTATTACTGAGGTTTGGGTATTCACATACCTTCACCTCTCCTCTCTACTCTTCCTAGAAGGAAAAAAACTGTATCCTGTCTTTGTATCCGCACTGCCTAGCACAGTCCCTGGCACATAATACATACTGAATGAACTTAAATGACCCAGAATGTATTATATGGGTCAAGGAATCACCCACTTGGAAAAAAAAAAAGCAGACTTTGATTTAGTGAAGACTTTTTTGTACTTTTATCGTTTGCATCTAAGAAACAAAAAGTTTGTAGATAAGAATTATTTTCATCATGCCCTAAATGAGCACATTCTCCAGAAATCCCCTTCTAAAAGCAAAACATTTATCACTTACTAATGATATGAATAACTATCCTTTATCGAGGGCTTCCTACTCTCAACTGCTACAGTATCCTGGGAACTTTGATCTGTTTAGCAGCTTGGCTTAAAAATGTGGTAACATGGATTTTTCATGTGTTACCCTGTTACTTCTCATTCGTTGAATGAGAACGAGGTGTATAGCTCTTAATTACCGTGGTGTCTGTAATAAGGTGTAAGTGCTCATTTGGGGAAAAAAAACATTTAAATACCTCTTCTGCTTCTTAACATTTTTTCCCCTGTCTCTTTGTTTTTATTCCCATTAGTTTAATAAATATGTTTCAAGAGCTTGGTATAGCTGCCTCCATACTGGTGCTGGAGATATATACTGCTTCTCTCTCCTGAGGTCATGGGTTAGTGGGGAATCAGACAAACAAGCAGAGTGATTGCGCTCTGATGGGAGTGAGAACCTGTGACTGGAGAACCTAGCGAATGACCTAGGATGTTTCTCAAGGACTAAAAGTCTCAGAAGACTATAAGTTTGAGGGTGAGTTAGCCAGGCATGCGTGGTGGAAGAAGAAAAGGGTGGGTGAACAGGATACTGAGCAGAAAAAACAAGTGCCAGAGAACACCTGCGCAGTCGAAGAAGTGCAATTATTTCAGAATGGTTGGAGTGTCCTGGCAAGAGATGAAGCTTATTTGTTTGTCTTCTGTTTCATTAAAAAAAAAAAAATTTTTTTTTAAAGAAATACAGTGCCGTATGGCAAAACAGGTTCTCTGTTGCAGTTAGCACAAAGCAGACCTGGGCTAGCTATGGCTCTTAGGAGCTGAGCTTCAAGGCCTGGCCTTGGCCTCCTAACCTAGATACTTCTTAAGTGCAGAGACAGTGTCTGATTCACTCTGCTGTGTTCCCAGCTCTGGTACAGTGCCAGGTAGCAGTCAGAGCTCAGTAAATATTCTGACTGGGATGAATAAAACGGTCACCCAGAGAACCCTGGGGGAGATACTACCCTTTGGCACAGCTTAGGGCCCCCGAGGTGGGTCCTAGGGTGTCCTTGAGCAATGAAGTTTTTAACTGCAGGCCTCCTGTAACAGATTTGCTAAGGAGAATCTACTCATGGAGAAGTGATGCCCTTGATACTGTCAGCCAATTAATTCCTTAAGTACTTCCAGTTAGGAAAGGCCTGCTGATTTGATTTTATCTGTCTTTTAAGATTGATCTATCATCATATCCCATTCCAGCTAGACTTTCTCTCCTCTTCTTCCTCCTCCATTACTGATGCTACAGGATCTAATTACCTCATCATCCCTTAATTTATTTATGAAAAGGCTGAGGTTAAAGAAAAGAATGAAACTCCTGGGTCCTTTGGGGACCTTCTGTAAAAGCTTTCTTTTCCCCATTCCCTCCCTTATGCCTGATACAACCTCCTTTTCTGTTTCTGGCAAGTTGGAATTGCTCATACTTACAAATTTAAATAAATAATCTTCCCTCCCAGGGCTGAGTGGAGGCCAGCCGTGTGGGTTAAGCCTAGCCTGCGGACTCCCGGTGGATCAATCAATCTATCAACAAGAATTCATTGATCCCACAGGAAGCAGCTTTCAAAACCAGCACATAGCTCCTGGATGTCCTGGCTTCCTCTTCACAAGACACTTGGGGGAAGAGGAGTCTTTTGAAATTTTTAATTTTATTATTACACACGTAATACACGGATAACATTCATCTTTTAAAAAAAATTCAAAAGACAGATACGTAGAATAACAAGTGAAAAGTCTTTCTCCCTCTTTCCTTGCATCCCATTAAGAGCTTGAGGCTGTATGCTTTTATTCAGACCTTTAAACAATGCACTTTCATACAAGTACACCTATATAAACAACTCATTTAAAAGTAAAGTAAATGGGATCACAACATAAGTGCAGTTTATTCTTTTTTAAACAGTATGTCCTGGACATTATTCGTCAGACCACCACAGATCGTTTTAATGGTTGCAATAGTATTTCACAGCATAAAGGTACCATTATTTATCCATTTCCCTACCGATGGGCCTTAACATAGCTTCAAATTTTTCAGTATTACAAGCTATGTTGCGAGCACTGATTCTCTGGCAATTATCCAATCACTCACTCATCTACTGCAGGCTCACCAAGTGCAACGCACTGTACTCAGGGCTGGGGATAAACAAAACAGACACCTAAATATAGTTTTGAGTGATTGAAAGGGGGCATTTTTTTTCAAGTGGGCCAGAGAGGCCTTCTGAAGGAAGATTAGTCTCTATTCAATCCAGGAGGCCGAGGAGTCGGCCGGGGTTTCTTCCTGGCTGTGAAAAGGGGACCTCAGGGCCCGTCGCTGCTGGCGAGGAAGAGGAGTAGATGGCTTGAGTGCGCTTTTCGCTCACGCCCTGGGTCGGAGGGCGGCGAGCCTAGGCGGCAGTAACGAGAACACACTCCTCACACACCACGCGCCCGACGGCGGGCGCGGAACAGTGCGTGGGCGCAAGTCCGGCGAGGCGGGGCCGAGCGGCGCGCGACCCTCCGCGCGCTCGGGGAGGCACAGACCCGGGCGGCCTCTCTGGCCCCCACTCCCGCGGGCTCTATGACACCGCGCTGGCTCGCGGGACGGGGCGGGGTTGGTTGAGGGGGAGGAGACCACTCCAAGCTGTACATCTCGCGGTGAGCCTCGGGCGGAACTCTCTCGCGAGAAGTAAGAAGTAGCGCGCTTGCGCGTTGCAGTAGCGCCTGGTGGCCTTGGCAGGTATTCCCGCGGTTGTGTGAGGGGTAGTACCCTGCGGAGGCCACTACGCTCTCACCCCCAACGCCCGGTGACTCGCTACCATGAGCAGCACCTTAGCCAAGATTGCGGAGATCGAAGCCGAGGTAATAGGACAGCTGGCGCTTCACTCTCCCTCGGAGTGTTCCTTTTTAGGTAGCATTGCTCTTGCCTATACTCCCTTTAACGCCTCAGGACCGGCCCAGCGTTCTCCAACTCCCTTCAGCCCGGCCCCGAGTCCCCCGACTCCGCTCAGTCCCGCCCCGGGTCCCCCCGACTCCCCTCTACTCGGTCCTGCGTTCCCCGACTCCCCTCAGCCTCTCCTGGAGCCCTTCGACTCCCCTCAGCCGGGGCCCGCATTCCACACCCCTGCACCTTGGTCGGTACCCCGTTCCGTGTTCGGCTCCTGTCCGAACATCGATCCTCTCTCAGTCTTCCTTTTCTGTGAGCAACACAGTCCTCTCTGTCCCACTGCTCCAGCCCTGATCCGCTCACGCACTTCAGTATCTTTCATCATCTCCCAAAACCCACCCTCCTCTCCCCAATCTCTACTTTGAAGACGGCGTTTCCCAGAGCATTGCTCCCAGGAATGGATCTGGGATAAGATCTGCAGTAGCTGTTGATTCCACCTGAATTACTGTGTGATTCTGTCGTCTGAAGTGCTCAGAGCTCTTTAAAACCCGGAAAGTGGTGACCTTATATCAGATGGTGCATACCAGGTTCAAGCAGTAGAAAAGGACTCCGCAGCTGAGTTTTAGTCTGATCTGTGGGTGCTAATTGCAGTGACAGTTGTCATGTCTCTTCTCTGGGCTTCAGTTGTTTGCTCTGTAATGAGGGGAATGGGCTGGGTAATAAAGAGAATGACTTTTCACTCTTTTTTAAGTCTGACTAAAATGGACATACTGACATCAGGTAGGATCTAGAAGAAAATCATTCCCAGTTGGGGGAGCGTTCATTCTGGATATTTTACCTTGTAGGAACTGCTTCTGATTTATGGCTGTGATTCCTCTCTTACAGATGGCTCGGACTCAAAAGAACAAGGCCACAGCACACCACCTAGGGCTGCTTAAGGCTCGCCTTGCTAAGCTTCGTAGAGAGCTCATTACCCCAAAAGGTGGTGGTGGTGGTGGGCCAGGAGAAGGTTTGTGTTTTTCTTCAATATTGGGTTTTTTTTTATGTAATTTCTGTCGAAATAATGTAGCTATATGGTTTAAAAGTAATTTTAAAATTTCTATGATAGTAGATTTGTATTTTCTAATCCTTAGTTCATGAGTTGTGTTTATTCTGGTTTCAAAGGCAAATGAATGTTGTCTAAGTGATAAACTAGAGTTTTATGTATATCCTGTACTTTTTTTATTTTTTAAAATAATCTCTACACCCAACATGTGTCCCGAACTCAAGATCTTGAGATCAAGAGTTGCATCCTCTTCCAACTGAGCCAGCCAGGCACTCCTATGTATATCCTATATTGATCCAAAATAGGTTTTCATTGGCTTACAGGAATATGTAAATACATACATCAACAAGGTAAAAATAAGGAAGGAAATTGATGCAAAGGGAAGTGAGGGTAGGAAGAATAATTTGAAGCCAAGAGAGATAAGGTTAGGACCAAAAATAAAGTCATAAAGTCTATACTTCCTAGAGGAGGGCCATGAATTTGGCTTTTAAGTTGTTTGCAGCCATAAAAGGAAAAAAAAAAGAAAATCCAGTCAGTCACACAGTTCCTAGAGTTTGTAAGACAAAAAAGAAACCCATTTTTATTTTATTTATTTTATGTAAAAACTTATTTTTACTTTAAATTTGTTTTTAATTCTACTAACATTAACAAACATATTAATTTCAGGTGTACAATATAGTGATTCAACAATACTCAAGTGCTCATCACAATACATGGGCTCTTAATCCCCTTCACCTTTTTCACCCATCCCCCCACCTTCCTTCTAGTGACCATCTGTTCTCTATGTTTAAGAGTCTCATTTTTTGTTTCTCTTTTTGCTTTTGTTTCTTATATTCCACATATGAAGAAACCCATTTTTAAATGATTTTATTTATTTGAGAGAAAGAGAGCGCGCGCACACACACACACACACAAACAAACACACAAATGGGGACGGGGCGGGGAGGGGGGAAGGATAAGCAGACTGTGCTGAGCGCAGAGCTCAGCGTTGGGCTTGATCTCTTAACCCTGAGATCATGACCTGAACCAAAATCAAGAGTTGGCTGGCAGCTTAACTGAGCCACCCAGGTGCTCCATCCATTTTTAGATCGATTATTATATAATCTTTGAGTGTTAAATACTATGGGTACTAGAAAGGTGAATAATAGTGTAAGTGGTAGAGGAATAAAGTTTCTAAATAAATATTCCATTAAACAACGTTAGGGGCACCTAGGTGGTTTAGTCAGTTAAGCATCTGCCTTCGGCTCCCTGCTCGGCGTGGAGTCTGCCTCTCCCTCTCCTCCTCCCCCCTGCTTGTGCTCTCTCTCTGTCTCAAATAAATAGATAAAATCTAAAAATAAATAAACAATGTTAATTGTTATTTTGTGTGCTTAAGTTCTGGAGAGAAAGTTGGAGAAGTTGGAGAAATATGTCCTGGATAGATAGGCTACCAGAATGTGAAAGGAATTTCATGAATCTCAACACTTTAAGAGATAACTTTCCTCTTCTTTTTGATATTTATTGATGTTTTAGGTTTTGATGTGGCCAAGACAGGTGATGCTCGAATTGGGTTTGTGGGTTTTCCATCAGTGGGGAAGTCAACACTGCTTAGTAACCTGGCAGGGGTATATTCTGAGGTGGCAGCCTATGAGTTCACTACTCTGACCACTGTGCCTGGTGTCATCAGATACAAAGGTGCCAAGATCCAGGTGAGTCAGGCCGGTAGGCCACAGATGGGAAGAAATCCATTCTTTTCATTCATTTAAGAAGCTCTCTGTATGCTAGACCTGATCTTTGATCTACTAGGCCCTTCCTGTGTAGCAAGGAAGATAGAACAGTACATAACACAGTGGGATTGTGTTTGTGAAAACACAGAGAAAGAAGGGACTACTTTTTGACCTGAGGATATTGGGGGAAGGTCTGGTAAGACTAAAAAAGCTTCATGTAGAAAATGACAGTGCAGGTGGGTCTTGAAGTTCAGGTAGAATTTCATCAGCCAGAGAAGGTGAAGCGCAATTTCAGGCAGCCATAATGGTAAATAGCTTGCTGTGGTGCAAGCTGAGGCATGGGGCAGGAGTGGTAGAAACTGAATCTGGAAAAGTAGGTTGGGGCTGAATTATGAATGGCCTTGTGTGCCTGCTAAGGAAGTTGATTTTTATCTTATATGTAACTAGGAACCATCAGAAACTTTTTAATAAAGAAATAATGTAAGATCCTTTTTATTTTTTATTTTTATGTTTTTTGGTGAGATCCTTTTTAGAAGATAATTCTTGTCTGTGAGGCCTAATGAAGTTGGTGTCCTGAGAAGTTTTTCTTAGATAGGTGACGGATTTAGGGCTACCAAATGAAGAGTCCCTTTGGGTATGAAAGAAGGTGTATGTAAATGTAAGCTTTAATGGGTCATGTTCTTTTTGGCTGCACAGCTAAGAAGGCAAGATTCTGAATTCTGTGACATTTGAATCTAGGCTGGAGATTCCCAGGCTTTCTTGGCTCACAGCACCCTTAGTGTCTCAGTAGTTATTTCCTGACACCTTTTCTTGTCCCAGTAATTTTTTCTATCACGCCCCAGGCCAAAAGAAATACCTAATGGTTCCGTTTGTTAGGTCCAAACAACTAAGTAGTTACGTCCTTAGCGCCACAGTTATTTATTTACCAGTGGGATGTGTGCACTGTTGGGTACCACATAACTTCTCAAACTTTGGAATCAGATTGGATACAACCACATTTGTTTTCTTTTTTACATTGATTTTTGTGTGGTGCTTTTTTATTATAGCAACTGATGAAAAAGTCTAACTTCTCAAAGTTTTGGATGTGACGTAATTGAAAGCAATGTAGTAGGATGTAATGTTGAAATTGAGAGCTCTGTGGAGCTAGTAGTTCCTTCATTGTCTGACATATATCAAGAATTGTTGTTTCTCTTGAAAACTTAGAATAGCCTATGGTACCCTTAAGTTCTGTGTGGTGCCCCAGAGTACCTTGGCTCGTTTTTTGGAAACTGTTGGTAAAAGCATTTGTTTTCCCTCCTGCTGAGCTACACAGTTGTGATGTGCATTTGTGCTTCTTTATTAATCTGAAGTAGGAAGGGACCAGTGTCCTGGTGGTATTTTCAATGGCTTTTTTCCCTGCCCATGCAGAGACTGTGTTGGGACATGGACCTTTCAGGGTTTCCATGTCCAAATGTATATAACAAGAATGAGGATGCTTGAGCATATCTGGACCACTGCTTGATGCCATCTGGTTTTAGAGTCTTGGTGATAATCATAGCTTTGGCAGCTCAGAGAATAACTTCTTCCCTGATGAGATGTTCTTGACACCTCTTTCAGAGCTTTTGAGTATATCAGAATAAAGAACTATTTAACCCTCTCTTGCCTTGTCTTTCCCACAAAGCATTCCTTTCAGTGTCTCCTGACCTGTTAGGTTTTTTTCCCCCCTTTTTTTGCATGATGCTTTTTCTGCCTGTGCACTGTCCTTCCCTCCTGCCCCCTGACTTTCTCTAGAAACCAAGTTAAGGTGTACATAACAGGATGAAAATGACTATCCTTGAATGTTTTTTATTTATTTTTATTTTATTATTTTTTTAAAAAAGATTTTATTTATTTATTTGACAGAGAGAGACACAGTGAGAGAGGGAACACAAGGGGAGTCGGAGAGGGAGAAGCAGGCTTCCCGCTGAGCAGAGAGCCCAATGTGGGGCTCAGTGTGGGGCTCTGTCCCAGGACCCCAGGACCATGACCTGAGCTGAAGGCAGATGCTTAATGACTGAGTCACCCAGGCGTCCCCCCGCTTGAATGTTTTCTAAATAGCTGTTTTGTGGCAGAGTACTCATTATCTGTGACATGGAGGGAGAGGAATACAAAATTAGAACCATTTAATAAGAATTTTAAGGAGGGAGATTTCTGGGTTTTTTTGTTAGGAAGTATGATGGTTTTAACAGTAAAGGTGCCTGAAGATGGAATGGTACCTCTTGAGGTAATAAATTACTGTGTCTGGAGGTGTTTTAAGTAGTGACTGAACCACCACTTATCACATAGGCAGAGATTAGCCTGTAGAATGGATGTTCAGTTTTAAAAATTATGGAGCTTATTTTAACTTTCTAGGGTCCCTAGGATTCCTGTTGTCCTATATAAATAATTGACTTGCACATTTAACTGCTTTAACCTCTAAAGGCATTTGAGTTTGAGTTAGTTTAACGTTCAATTCTTAAAATCCTACAGTTTCATGACTTAAAAAAAATATGTATGTTCTTTTCTTATCTCTTGGTGTAATATGAAATTTAAATATGTAAAGCATACGTTATTTTATTGAATGAAATTTAGTTGCTATGTCTACAGTCATAACACAGTGATACTGTCTGAAATTTAGTTGCCACATTTAAATGTTTGATGTAACCTTAAAATTATTTCCCTGTCAAGAAAAGTTAAATTTAGGTTTTTTACTTTTGTAGGGGCTTCAATAAATTTCCTTGTTTTCAGTTGAGATAGTTAGAAAGCCTGTGCTCTTTTCTCTTAGTGTAATATTCTCTCTTTCAGATGGTCTTTTAAAGCCATATTCTAGGTTTAAGAGTTTTAGAATATCCAGATGGATTTTCCTTTTTGAGTTCTTGAGAACATTAGCTAGCTCAATATACATTAAAGCTTTTTGCTGATATATGTGTGTGTGTATATATATATATTTTTAGCAGAAGTAATATATATATTTTTAGCAGACTTGGATTTACTAAGTGTTAGAAATAGATTGTAGAATCTTTGGGAGAGTTGAAGAAGTAGACTCTAGACTTAATTTCTAGGAACAACTGATGGATGAACTTTTTGTTTTTTCAAACATGTTTATTGAGGTATAATTCACATACGATAAACTGCAGGTAAAGTATACAGTTTGCTAAGTTTTGACATAGTTATATGCTGGTGGAAACATCACCACAATCAAGATCATGAACATACCATCCCCAAAAGTTTCTGCATGCCCCTTCCCTCCTGGTCCCCTTCATCTCCAAGCAATTACTTATCTACATTTTATCAGTACAGATAAGTTTACATTTCGAGTTTTACATAAATAAGACCATGTGTAAATATAAATGTACTTTCTTTTGGGTGGCTTCTTTCACTCAACATAATTATTTTGAGGTTCTCTTGTATCATTCATGTTGCTGCCCCTTATGTGAACATCCTACATAATCACAGAAGAATTATCAGGAATAGATTAACATTGATGCAGTAGTTCCTAAACTACAGATCTTACTCAAATTTTTACCAATTTTTCCACCAACATCCTTTTCCAAGATTTTATCGGGGATCATCCTGTGTTGCATTTAGTTATTCTTCTTTATTCTCCTGCCATCTGTAATAGTTTCTCAGTCCTGTCCTTTAAGACCTTGACACTTAAAGAGTATTGATTAGTTATTTTGTAGAACGTCCCTTAGTTTGGGTTTGTCAGGTATTTTCTCACAATCAGACTGAGGTATTACGTATTTTGTCTTGAATATGATGAAATGATGGTGTGTCCTCAGTGCATCTTACAGGATTCATGATGTTATATGTCTTAATTTGTGATGTTGATGTCCCATCGCTTTGGTGGTATCTGCAGGATTTCTCTACTGTAAAGCTATTATCTTTCTTTTTTAAAAAATTATTTCTTTTTGTAGTTAAATATCTTGGGAGAGGTATTTTGAGAAGATACAAATCCTATCTCTCAAACTTGCCCCCTCATTTTAGCATCCATCTGGATCCTCTCTGCAGCAGTTATTACTCTGCTTCTTGCCTAATGCCGAATCTTTATTTTTCTCTTTCTTACTAAATGTTATTAATTAGAATTCTGCTATTTGGAAGAGCTGTTCCTTCTTTCATTTATTCAGTAATATGTATCAACGTGGGCTTGTGGATATTTATTTTATTTTATGGGTTATAATCCAGTACTACCATTACTTTGTTACTCGTTTTGTTCCAGCTTTGATAATTAGGAACTCCTTCAGGTTGGCTCCTGTGTACTTTCCATAATCCCCCATCTTTTTATGAATACTTTTTGGCATGACATGATGTTCCATGCTAATCTTAGATTTTTCCCTGCTCCAGGCCTGAAGTTGACCACTTCTGAAGGAGCTGTAGTTTCTTTTATTGGAAAATGGTGTTTAGAAATCAAGATCTGGTGTGCTCATTACTTCCCATGTAGCCTTGTAAATCAATATAACGAATGTTTCCAAGTCAGGTCTGATGTATTCAACATAAATTATAAAACGGTAGCTCAGTTTGGTGTGTTGTATTAGTCTTAGACGATGTAACATTTATTTAGTGAAGAATAGGGAGGAACTTTGAGTAGGCTCTTGAAAGGAAAAGTTGAACTGTCTAAGCACCTCCTGAATTAGTTTCTTCATTTTGGTTTATTTAGTTATTTTTAAAATTATTCATTGTAAGTAATCTCTACACCCACTGTGGGGCTCATCAAGACTCAGAGATCAAGAGTCTTCCAACTGAGCTAGCCAGGTGCCCCCATTGTGGTTTTTTTAATGTAAAGTATATTTTTATAATGTCAGGCTTATAGCAAAGACTGGTTTTAAATGATGTTTTGATAAGCTGCCACTCTGGTTCTGGTCCGTTCATGTGGATAATTCAATATTGGCCATATAGAGGACCCTTGATATTTTCAGATTTTATATATGCTCTTAACTGTTTTCAGTGGACTCTTTAAGGTATAACTAATAGTTTGTAATTTTGCTGAGATGTGCATTTGATTTGTGTGCAAAAGTTGGTTTTTATGTTCTCATTGTTATGTACATATACTATGACTTCTGTGAAGTTTTTCCCTTTACTGCATTTTCTGGGCAATTAAGCAGTCATTTTCAATTGGGGACACACATCAGAGTCCCCGTGGAGCGTTTTGAAGTACAGATCAATATCTGAACCCTCCTTTGCCCTTCTAAATTAGAATTTGTAAGGATGGGGCTTGGATATCTCCATTTTTGATGGTTTTACAGGTGATTATTATGTGCTCGCCTAGTTAATGACTGGAGAAATTTTTGTGAATTGGGGAATTTGGAGGATTTGCAAAGATCTCAGTATGTATCACGTGAATATCAAGATTCAACTATTATCTACCATAAGGAATTGATGTGGAGGCTCAACCTTCTGAAAAGAAGGAAATTAGAAGATAATATGTATGTTCTAATATTATATAAACATGTGTCTTATATATATATTATTTATTTACTTATTTATTTTAGAGAGGTGGTGGGGAGCAGAGGGAGAGAAGCAATTTTAAGTAGGCTCCATGCGTGGGGCTTGATCTCACAACCCTGAGATCATGACCTGAGCCCAAATCAAGAATCGGACACTTAACCGACTGAGCCACCCAGGTGCCCCTAGAAGATATTAATGTAGAATAATCGATTTGGCCCTCAAAATGTGAGCCATAATCTTACTTGATTTATTAGGATTGTGATTTTGGGCAAATCACTTAACCTCTGTGAACCTCAGCTAATATCCTTATCTCAGGGCTGTTAGGCATTTTAAACTAGGTAAAGTATATTAAAAAAAACTTGCATTTAAAAAAGTATATAAAAAACTGACATTTAAATGCATAGTAAGGGGCGCCTGGGTGGCTCAGTTGTTAAGCGTCTGCCTTCAGCTTGGGTCATGATCCCAGGGTCCTGGGATTGAGCCCTGCATCGGGCTCCCTGCTCAGCGGGAAGCCTGCTTCTCTCTCTCCCGCTCCCCCTGCTTGTGCTCCTTTTCTCCCTGTGTCTCTGTCTGTCAAATAAATAAAATCTTAAAAAAAATAGTAAAAGTTATGTACACTCAACTTATAAGGAAGGTCGGATTTGGATCTTTTATACTTTGGATACTTGAAAAATAAATCATTCTCTTTGATCGGTTCAGATATATGACTTCTTTTTCCCTTCTCGCCTTTACCCTGTCCTTAATCTTGCAGCTCCTGGATCTTCCAGGTATCATTGAGGGTGCCAAGGATGGGAAAGGTAGAGGCCGTCAAGTCATTGCAGGTGAGTGGTCCAGGGCCACCATCCTGGGATATCATCCCTTTACTGTGCACTGTTCCTTTAGTTGGGGACTGTTGGACTTACGAGATTTTAGCACAGTGAAGGGTGTAGTTTTATCTGACTTCTTACTGGAGTAGAATGTCAGAACTTGAAGGGACCTCAGAGAGTAACAGTCCAGATCTCCATTTGAGGAGAAACACTAAGGACGGGAGAAGTGAAGTTGCACTGGTTGTGGCCGATTCAGATCTAGAACTTGGGTTTCCTGACTCCTACCCATGCCTTTCCTTCTTTTCTTCTTTTACTTGAAGTAAAATACTATAAAAGGCTCATCATAAATTGCAACAATCTGCTTCTCCGCCTTTCCTCACCTCCACTGTCATTCCCCATTGGCAGCTGTTACCAACTCTTCAACTGTTTCTTCTGTTACTTACCTTCATATTTTCAAATATTATGCTTATATTGCTGTTTCACGATTAATTAATTTTAGATATCACCTGTTGGTTTCATGTTATGATGGAGAATTAGCACTCTCACACTCTATACCTTTATTCACATTTTTTTTTTAATTTTATTTTTAAGTAATCTCTACACCCAACAGGGGGCTTCAACTTATAACCCCTAGATCAAGAGTCACATGCTCCACTGACTGAGCCAGCTAGGTGCTGCGCTGTCCTTTCTTTCAAATAAATTATATCACAGTTTTTAGTTAACCTATCAGTCATAGTTTACATTATTATGTAACAAATAAGTAACTTTTGTCCATTGCTAATTCTTTTCTCTTGAAGTCTTTTTGAAATTTGTTTTTCATGGAGTTAATAATTGTTTCTTTTTTTGTTTTGTTTTATTTACTTTTCTGTGTTTGCTAATTTTCAAATGTTCTAACAGATCAAATGCCTATCAGTCAGTATTTTTCTATATAGTTAAATATAGCTCCAAATACAGTCTTAGTGATTTCATTCTTTCCCCACAACCCTGACAGTACCCTCGTGTACCCTGTCTTCTTGCTTTAATGTGGATTGGTTGCTTTCTAGATCACTGTCCAGTAGAGGGAGTGGTCTGAATTTGTGCTCTCCAGTATGGTAGCCCCTAGGCGTGTGTGGTTATTGAGTGCTTTAAATGAGCCTAGGGTAATTGAGGAACTGAATTTCAAATTTTATTTCATTTTAATTAGTTTAAATAGCCCCAAGTAGCTAGTGGAGTCTGTATTGGACAGTGCAGCTATAGACTTTTTACATGTCTATCAGCCTGAGACTTTCTTTTGTGTTTTTGTGTGGGATCCCCTGTTTCCTGGAGTCAGTGTCTTTTTTGGGGTCACTTTCATGTTTTGCTGAAGCACAGTCTTTAGTAAACTTCCAGAAAAAGGATGAATGATAGGTAAATTTTTGTTTTTTCATGTCTGAAAGTATTTTTAGTCTACTCATATTGAATTATTAATTTAGCTATTTATAGAATTATGTATTAGGAGTTACTCATGGATGAATATCAGAAACATTATGCTAAGTTAAGACAGCCAGGCACATAAGACTATATTTTGTGTAATTCCATTTATATGAAATTTTTTTTTTTTAAGATTTTATTTATTTGACAGAGAGACAGAGAGAGAACACAAGCAGGGGGAGTGGAGGAGGGAGAGGCAGCCTTCCCGCGGAGCAGGGAGCCTGATGTGGGGCTCGATCCCAGGACCCCGGGATCATGACCTGAGCCGAAGGCAGATGCTTAATTACTGAGCCACCCAGGCGCCCCATATGAAATATTTTTAAATGCAAACCTGTGGTGACAGAAAGCAGATCAGTGGTTGAATGGGAATCAAGGGGAAGATTGATTTCAGAGGTGATGGAAATGTTCTCTCTCTTTCTTGCCTGTGGTGGTTACACAGGTATATATATACATTTGTCATTAAACCATATGCTTAACATGGACACAATTTGTTTTTTGTAAATTACACTGATAATCTATATGTAATATATATATAATATATACGTGTGTATATATATAATTATGCTGATAATAAAGTTGACTAAAAATATGCCAAGCAGACATAAGACTAGTCTTATGGTTTTAGAATCTTATTGTTTTAAATCTTTCTAAACTTCTTCTGGGATTTAGGTTACTGCTCGGTTCTTATCTTTATTCTGACTTGTTTTTCTGCTAGTGTATCTAGAAGTTAACACATCTAGATGTACCAGTGGAAAACCAGGCACACATTGCAAACTGACTTCTGTCATAGAATTTGGTAACCTTAAGAACTTCATGTGTGTCTATGTATTTATAAAAAAATCCTTTGTCTTAATGGAACTCCATTGCCCCCCACCCCAGCTTTTGAGTATTTGGCTTACTTAAGTCTTTTTTTTTTTTTTTTAGATTTTATTTATTTATTTGAGAGAGAGAGAATGAGAGATAGAGAGCACGAGAGGGAAGAGGGTCAGAGGGAGAAGCAGACTCCCCGCTGAGCAGGGAGCCCGATGCGGGACTCGATCCCGGGACCCCAGGATCATGACCTGAGCCGAAGGCAGTCGCTTAACCAACTGAGCCACCCAGGCGCCCTGGCTTACTTAAGTCTTTAGTGAGTTTTGCTTGGATATAAATAATTATTATTATTTTTTTTCCATTTTTCAGTGGCCCGAACATGTAACTTGATCCTGATTGTTCTGGATGTCCTGAAACCTTTGGGACACAAAAAGATAATTGAAAATGAGCTGGAAGGCTTTGGCATTCGCTTGAACAGCAAACCTCCCAACATTGGCTTTAAGAAGAAGGATAAAGGAGGCATTAATCTCACGGCCACTGTAAGTGGAGGTGATATGGGGCAGGCTGCTGAAGGGACTGGGGTCGAGAGTGGATTGAGGCACAGGGATGTTGACCTTTGGAAATTACCTGGCTTCTGCCAGCACTACAGAGGTAACACAATGACCTTGTAATGACTTTCAGAGTAGGACAAGAATCAATCTCAGACTTCATTTCTTTTGGGTTATTTATTTGATGTGGTATGGGAGTATAGACCAGTTTTGTTTTTTTTTTTAAAGATTTTTGACAGCGAGAGAAGG
This sequence comes from Callorhinus ursinus, assembly GCF_003265705.2. Classification (NCBI taxonomy): domain Eukaryota; kingdom Metazoa; phylum Chordata; class Mammalia; order Carnivora; family Otariidae; genus Callorhinus; species Callorhinus ursinus. Next base: position 5,484,724 of record NW_027397134.1, read on the forward strand.
AACACAAGCAGGGGGATTGGGAGAAGGAGAAGCAGGCCTCCCACAGAGCAGGGAGCCTGACACGGGGCTTGATCCCAGGATCATGACGGGAGCCCAAGGCAGATGCTTAACGACTGAGCCACCCAGGCGCCCTAAGTATAGACCAGTTTTAATGCTTACATGAAATAGATGGCTGCTAATATCTTGTGTTTTCATTCATTCAGCACAGATTTATAGAGTGCCTACTATGAGCCAAGCATTGTTTTAGGTTCTTATTGGGCAGTGGGGGTAAGTTGGGAGAGAGAGCAAAATAGGCAAAAATCTCCTTACATTCTATGTGTAAACGTAGTAAACAAAATTAATGAGTTAATACAGTATATTAGATGATGATAAATCTAAGGACAAAAATAAACTGGGAAAAGGGATGGAGAGTGTTGGTGGGAGAGTTGATTAGAGAAGTCTTCTCTGAGGTGATGTGAAGGATTGAACAAAAGGGGTATCTTGGGGAAGAGCATTCCATATAGAGGGAATATTCAAGTGTAAAGCCCTGAGGTAGAGCATGCCTTTGCATACTTGAGGAACAGCAGAGTGAGCAAGTAGGAGAGTGGTAAGAGATGAAGTCATAGCATATGTACTTTTACTTTGCAGGAGTTGGATAACTGTTGGTTGGGTTCCCGTCTATGGAGTGAACATGATTTGATTTAGGTTTTGGTGGAATCAATCTAGCTATTTGTTGAGAATAGATTGGATTGGGTTAAGAGTATAAGAAATGGAAGCAAAGAAGCCATTTAAGAGGTTATTGCAATAATCCAGTCACGAAGTGATGTTTCTCAGGCCAGAGTTGTAACAGTGTGGGAGATGAGAAGTGGTTGATTATCAAAAGATTTTGAAAGTAGCTGGTAGGAATTACACCTGGATTGAATGTGGTTTGTGAGAGAGATGACTATAAGATTTTTTCCTGAGCTAGAACAGTAGACACTCATTACTAAAATGTTAAGACTTTGAATAGAATAGGATTGGAGAGGAGGGGAAGATCAGGATATTCAGTTTGAGATGCTAGACACCCAAGTATTACCATCTAAGAGGCATATGAGGAATTTTCTAGGCTGGAGATATAAATTTGGTGGATAGCAACTCTAGAGCCATGAACTTAGCTGAGATAACTAGGAAATGAGTGTAAATAGAAAAGAGGTTCAAGGATTGGGCCTTATCGCCCCCCTCCAGTGATTATAGGTTGGGAGATGGGAAGAATCAGCAAATAAGATTTTTTAGACAGAAGAAGGAGGAAAACTGGGAGAGTTTGGAATCTTGGAAGCCAAGTAAAGAAACTGTTTCAGATTGGAGGAGTGATCAACTCTGTCCAATTCTGCTTGCTTCTAAGTAATAGAATTTCCTACAACATTTAACATTCTAGAGGTCTCCATGATATGACTAGCACAGAGTTAAGCTGTCCTGCCCTGAAGATCTTTCTCATTATCCTGTCATAATGTTTGAATTTGAACATTTAGTATTCTTCATTTGCTAAGGCTGCCATAATAAAGTATCATAGATTGGGTGGCTTAAACAACAGTTTATTTTGTCTTAATCCTGGAGGCACTAGACATCTGAGATCAAGGTATGAGCAGGGTGGGTTTCTTCTGAGGCCACTACTTGGTTTGTAGATGGCTGTCTTCTCCCTGTGTCTTCACATGGTCTTCCCTCTGTGTGTCTGTTTCCTAGTCTCCTTTTCTTCTAATGATGTCAGTCACATTGAATTAGGGTTCATCCATAAGACCTCATTTTAACTTAGTTACTTACCTCTTTCAAGACCCTATCTTTAACCCTAACAGTCCCATTCTGAGATACTGGGGTTAGGAGTATAAACATATGAATTTGGGTGGGAGTGATTCAGTCCACAGCACCTTCATCTGAATTTGGAAAGATTATTATTATTATTATTTAAGATTGATTTATTCGAGAGAGAGAGCATGAGAGGGGGAAGGGTGAGAGGGAGAAGCAGACTCCCTCTGCTGAGCAGGGAGCCCTATGCGGGACTCGATCTTGAGACTCCATGATCATGACCTGAGCAGAGGGCAGTCGCTTAACCAACTGAGCCACCCAGGCACCCACATTATTAGTTTTTAAGTATTTTCTAATAAAAGTCAAATTATTCTCATCCAGAATAACAGAAATGGATTTGTACCTTAGGATTATCCAGGTATAATGATAGATACTTTTGGGAGTTTTTTTTTTTGCTCTCTGACCAATTATTGTCTTCTCTGCACGTTCAGTGCCCTCAGAGCGAGCTGGATGCTGAAACTGTGAAGAGCATTCTGGCTGAATACAAAATTCACAATGCTGATGTGACACTGCGTAGTGATGCCACAGCGGATGACCTCATCGACGTGGTAGAAGGAAACAGGTATCACTCAGTGTACAGTCTGGTGCCCGAGTTTGAATCTGAAGCCTTGTAGTGGAAACAGTATTGGGTTGTGAATCTGGAAGACATAGATTCTAACTGGCTGTGCTGCTATCTCAAATAATAGTGGGCCTTGGTTTTGTTAGCTGTAAATTGAAGGGTTGGTTTTGATTTCTGACATTCTTCTTTGCTCTGAAATTTGATTATAATAGTCAAATTCAACTAGGCTATTCCCTAAGCTGTGTCATATGATGGTGGAAAAAAGTAGTTCCCAATCTGTTCTCTCAGAATTAATCCATCTGAGAAATCCTATAGGCTATCATATCATATCCTATCATACAGCCGGGCTGTATCTGTTCTCTCCAAGTGTAACCTGAAGGTTTGTGGGCTGCAGCCCTATTCCATGAAAACTTATATTATTAGTATTTTAAATTATTTTTATATATAGTATTTTAAATAAAAATAAAAATAATAAAAATATAAATAAAAGAAATAATAAAAAATAATAAATTAAGCCACTGTTAAAATTTTTCCTGGCATTTGAGCATAATGTTGTTTAGTTGCTTTCCTGTTCATTTGTTCCTATTTTATTGGATGGATTTATTTGATTCTCATTTGAAAACAAAGGCCAGTTCTTTGAGTTAGGCACTAAGTGAGCAGTTAAAGCCTGAAAAATTGTGGCTTGCTGTAAATAGTAACCTTAGCTGCCATATTGATATGGACATTAGGATTGTGACATTGTTAGATGTTATGTTTTTTATTTTAAAAATTATCATGAAATACATTATTAAAAATACATTTACAGTTTGTAAAACAACTTTGTGGGAAATTGACTCTGAGACTTGCCCAAGGGATTTAGATTCAGGAAGTGACAGAGCTGGGAGTAGATTGAGTCTGTGTGATTCCAAAGCTTTTGTTCCTTCTGATGCCTCTCAATTAGCTGCATGGCTCAGACTAGGGCCTGAGTTTTGTTGCTTCTCAACTCATAGTTCACGTTTTGGATATTCTGCCTTATTTTGGTAGGAAGCCTTTTGGAGGCAGGGTTGAGGGGTTGATCTGCCTCTTATGTTTTGCAGTCTCTGATTTGGGGTCCTGGGCCAGGGGATGCTGATCACTGACAGTCTTGTCAACAGTTCCAGACTAATGTCCTCTTTTTCTTTTACTTCTATAGAGTTTATATCCCTTGTATCTATGTGTTGAATAAGATTGATCAGATCTCCATTGAGGAATTGGATATCATCTATAAGGTGCCTCACTGTGTACCCATCTCTGCCCATCACCGCTGGAATTTTGATGACCTCTTGGAAAAGATCTGGGACTATCTGAAACTAGTGAGGATGTAAGTCTTAGTGGAAAGGGTCATATTGCTGTAGGAATTAAACCAGACTATCCTAAAATGATACCGTCTGGAGCTTAGTGCATAATTTGTCTCTTTTTGGAGATATAAATAAATTTCTGTCATCTGCTAGGCCATATTGAGGACACTTTCTTCCTTAATTGGAGGTTATCTGTGTCTGATCTTTTCAGGAGTGATGGAGGGTTGATTTGCATTCAGTCCATGAAACATTCCAAGAAGTAGGCAACCTCTGCTCCCTCTCTGTTCTAGTTACACCAAACCCAAAGGCCAGTTGCCAGATTATACATCCCCAGTGGTGCTGCCTTACTCTAGGACTACGGTGGAGGATTTCTGCATGAAGATTCACAAAAATCTTATCAAAGAATTTAAATAGTAAGTATCATGGGCATGTAGTGCCTTCTTTTCCCTGTGAGCTCCTGATTCCACTAACTAGCAATTCTTAGGCTACCATTAAAGAAAATGGCATCAGAGGGTGCTGCTAAAAAGTTCGCTTGGTTAGAACTCTGCAGTATCTTCCTAAAACCATGCGAAGTTGGAGCAGGAAGTGCTCTAAAAGCCTTGTCAGGTCAGTGGGCTGACAGTACACAGGGCTCTGATTTTCTCTTGTTAATTGGTCTTCTTCTTGGCAAACGCGAATGTTAACTCTTCTTGCCAGCATCATACTGGCCTCCAGTGGGTACTGAGACCCCCCTAAACCTTAAGCATGGGTAAATGCCCCTAAATCTCCTTCGTATACTTTCATTGCTGATACAGGCTGAAAATTTCTGACATCTTATTTTGAGCTAATTGAGCTAATTTTATTTATTTTATTTTTCTAAAGATTTATTTGTGAGCGAGAGCATTCATACACACGAATAGGGATTGGGGCAGAGAGAATCTCAAGCAGACTCCTTACTGAGTGCGGAGCCTGACACAAGGCTTGATCCCACGACCCTGAAACCATGACCTGAGCCGAAATCAGGAGTCAGATGCTCAACCGACTGAGCCACCCAGGCACCCCTGAGCTAATTTTAGACTTATAGAAAAGTTGAAAAAATAGTACAAAGAGTTTCCTTATATCCCTTACCATTATTCTAACATTATCAGCTCACATAACTGTAATATAGTTATCAACAATTTTTTGTCCATCGGTTGATGGATAGAGAAGATGTGTATATACATACGATAGGCTATTACTCAACCATAAAAAGGAATGAAATCTTGTCATTTGCAATGACATGGGTGGAGCTAGAGAGTATAATGCTAAGTGAAATAAGTCAGAGAAAGACAAATACCATATGATTTCATTCATATGTGGAATTTAAGAAACGAGCAAAGGGGGAAAACGAAAATAAGAAAGACTCTTAACTATAGAGAACGAACTGATGGTTACCAGAGGGGAGGTGGTTGGGGGGATGGGTGAAACAGGTGATGGGGATTAAGGAGTGTAGTGCACTTGTGGTGAGCACTGGATGATATTTGTTGAATCATTATATTGTACACCTGAAACTAATATAACAACTAACTGGAATTAAGATAAAAACTTAAAAAAAAATACTTGTTTCTGATCCTAAGAATACTGAAAGAGTGAAGACCTTTATTAAACTTCGCATTCCTTTTATCCAAAATAACTGTATTCCATGTGCAGGCACCTAATTTCCACTATCCTCAGACCTTTACATTTTGGCATATACTTGAATCAGTGAAGGAGAGTCTTGGAAGTTAGATTATTTTCCTTTTTCCAACTTCATAGATTTCTATATAGGTCTTACCTTCCATGGTGGCAGAACACTGTTCTCAGCCTCTAGAACTGTAAGTTAATGAGGGAATTAAATGAGAAGGGAGAAAAATATTTTGGAGAAAAGACATCAAAACAAATAGAATTTTATTTGGTCACTATTTTCCTTTTTTTTTTAAATTATGGAACAAATAGCATTTTAACCATCTTAATAGAAAAAAATTCAGCTTTAGACCTAATTGTAACATTTGTCCTTGTTGCATTCTGTTTGTGTCCTTGAATACATGTACATGTCCTTTAATCATTTACTATGTGTTTTCTGTTACAAGATTCACATCATTTTTATTTACCGCATTTTTCCTATTTATTGTTACTTTACATAGTTTTCTTATCTTCACACACAGACCTTTCCCTTTTAATTTCTTTAATCTAGGATTAATGATAATATGCCTTTGATATGTTTTGCTGCATTGCTGTCCACAAGGGCTGGACCTATTTACATTGCCATCAACAAAATGGGAGGCACTGATGTTACTGCAGGCATTGAATATGATTGCTAAAAACTAGTTTTCTGGGTGCCTGGGTGGCTCAAGTCGGTAAGGTGTGTGTCTTCGGCTTGGCTCATTATCCCAGGGTCCTGGGATTGAGTCCCGCATCGGGCTCCCTGCTCAGTGGGGAGTCTGCTCTCACTCTCCCCTCCCCCTGCTCATGTTCTCTCTCTCACTTGCTCTCTCTCAAATAAATAAATAATCTTTGTAAAAAAAAAAAAACTAGGGGCGCTTGGGTGGCTCAGTCATTAAGCATTTGCCTTCAGCTCGGGTTATGATCCCATGGTTCTGGGATCGAGCCCTGCATTGGGTTTCCTGTTCTGCAGAAAGCCTGCTTCTCCCTCTCCCACTCCTAATGCTTGTGTTCCCTCTCTCTCTGTCTCTCTCTCTGTCAAATTATCTTTAAAAAAATAAAAAGCAGCACTTAAATGTAAGAAGAAAATGCGGGTGCCTGGGTGGCTCAATTGGTTAAGCGACTGCCTTCGGCTCAGGTCATGATCCTGGAGTCCCGGGATCAAGTCCTGCATCAGGCTCCCTGCTCAGCAGGGAGTCTGCTTCTCCCTCTGACCTTCCTCCTTCTCATGCTCTCTCTCTACCATTCTCTCTCTCTCAATAAATAAATAAAAATCTTAAAAAAAAAAAATGCAAACAGTACCAAAATGGTGGGGAGCCCTAAGTGGGGTTCTGTCCCACGACCCTGAGATCACAACCTGAGCCGAAAGCAAGAGTTGGGCACTTAACCGACTGTGCCACCCAGGTGTCCCGGAACATAGGTTTTTATTTATTTACTTTTTTAAAGATTTTATTTATCTCTTTGATAGAGTGCACAAGCAGGGGGAATGGCAGGCAGTGGGAGAAGCAGGCTCCCTGCAGAGCAGGGGGACCCTGATGTGGAACTTGATCCCAGGACCCTGGGATCATGACCTGAGCTGTAGGCAGTTGCTTAATCAACTCAGCCACCCAGGCACCTGGAACATAGGTTTATAAAGATGTTTTGTTGCAAAGGCAATATAATAACAATGTGGCTGTCATTTTCTATCCCTTGGTACATAGTTCTTAGCCTTTGTGAGGCAGATCTCAGTGTCTTTGTTCACCAATCTCCATCACTAGCACAACATATTTTTAGTATTGGAGGCCTATAGATAAAAAAATAGCTGGCTCAGTCTGCTTCTCCCTCCCCCTGCTCTTGTGCACTCACTCACTTTCTCCCTGTCACATAAAATCTTAAAAAAAAAAAATTACCTTCGTAAATTCCAAAAAAAAATCAGGAGAACATTCCAGTTATGGTGTCTTGGGAGGGAGAGAGAATTTTCCTAGCATGGCTAAGGAGGGAGGCCCTATATTTATTAGTACCCACTGATGGTTTTAGTAGACCCAATAAAAATTGGCATTCTGTAACAATCTATAACTGACACTGTAAGAACCAATTTCTAATCCAGATTATTTCAGAGTATTTTTCTATATCAAACCCATGCTTTCTCTTAATTTTAAACTAGTCTTGTCACATTTGTCATTTGTTTTTTCTCTTTGACTTTCCTGAATTGGCTCTGGAATGAGGAACCACACAACTTCCAGAAGTCTTTGCCACTTTGTATGTGACGGCTGCATTGTGCCATACTGCTGGGGAAGCTAATGCCTGTGGGCTTTGAATGTGGTCCTTGACTGGGGAGGGGCGATGTTGCAAGCCTATGGTTCTTAAGAGCTGGAGTGCTAAATCTAAGCAGAAAGGTGGCACCCTGGTAGCTAAGGTAGAAGCGAGATGATTCTTTACACTTTTTTTTTTTTTTTCCTTCCATACAGCGCTCTGGTCTGGGGTCTGTCTGTGAAACACAATCCTCAAAAAGTGGGTAAAGATCATACACTGGAGGACGAGGATGTCATTCAGATTGTGAAGAAATGAAACCTTCCCCTCTACCCATGTGCTGGGCCAACCATAGCAGCTTTTCCCATGACCAAGCACCCTACCCCAAACCCCTTCGAGCTTTGGCAGCCAGTGGATCAGGATTCAGGGGAGGGAGATGAAGGCATCCAAGCTGGAACTTTGTCTTAACTTGGTGTCACCTTGTAAATTCAACTGCATAAAGGACCTGGTAGGCCATCCAGCTATGTGCAGTTCATGTGTCATTGTCAGAATTTGTTTTGGGTTTGACTGAATGAGGATGGGTATATGTACAGTGAGACATCTGCAGAAGGGGTATTTGGGAGCTTGGTCTTAAGTGTGAAATGGATAAAAATGTGACTGCAACATCTTATTTGATGTTTAGTCATGGGAAACCCTTCCAAATGGATGTGGCCTTCACTCTTCTCAAGTGGTCTTTCCTCCTGGATACTGGAATGAGGAAGGACGTGATGTAAGTTAACTGATTATTCCCTGCAAGGCTGGTCCATGTGGGAGATAGTGTCGTGTGGCAGTTGAGTAAAGTACTCTAACCAGACACATCAAGAGTTTGAATTGCATGGCCACTTCTAATTAGCTGTGAAACCCTGCATAAATTACACAACCTCTATAACTGTCTGTTTCCTCATGTAACATGGAGATGGTAATAGCACTTACCTTCTGGAGTGGAGACTGTTAGTATTAAGGGAGATGGTAGTTGTAAAATACTTAGCACAGTATCTGGCATAGAAGTACTTAGTGAATGTTGGCTGTTATCACTGGTCCCTTTCCGTTACCTGAGCAGAGCAGCTTTGTGTGTACACATGTGTATGTATGGAGGTGGGATGTTAGAAGGAAAGGTGGGGTCAAGACTACTTAAGAGGGTACTGAGGACATAATTAGAGGTCTTGGGCTGGGAATACAGGAATATAAAGGGAATCACCCTGATACTGGGAAATTGATTGGTAATAATCTTTGGGCGGTAGACTGGTTTAGTGGGAATAATGGCAGAGGGAGGGTGTGGTCAGGTAGGTACACAGAAGTCTAAACTTGGTAATTGATTAACTTCCTCTTTGGTGAAAAAGAAGTAAAAGATTATTTCAGTATGGATTACAGGGATGACAGAGAAAGGTAGTCCCTGAGAAAATCAGGAGTGGAAACAGATTTGCAGGAAGACAGAGTTTGATTTTCCCTGCAGTGAGCTAGAGCTTCTAGCAGGTTGTGAGGGATGGGGATGTGGGATTATCCACATAGGACTCAGCCTTTTCCAGTATTTGTTATTTATGCTACCTTAGTAACAGTTGTTTTTCTGATTGTCTTCCTGGAGCTTGGGCTTAGCACTGTCTCCAGCCCAGGAGAAAGCCTGGTATCCCAGTCACTTTGTAGGCTATAGGCCTTGATATCACTGGTGCATTCATGACAGAGGCCAAAATCTAGAGCCTACCCCAGCTCTTTAGAGAAACATTGGCTTTCTGAGCTATGGGATTTCCAGCAAGGTTTGCTTTTCAACCAGAGCAAATATTGGGTTACAGGGAAATCCTCATGCTCAAATTCACATCATTGAGCAAGAATTTAGCACTGCCAGGAAGTTGGGTAGAAGAGGTTGCTGAAATCCAGTTCATCAAAAACCTCAGGATGTGCTTTGAACAGGCCTTGCTTCTAGCATTCAGCATCCTCTTCTTCCCCTATCAGTGGCCCCCTGATGTTGAGGAGAGCATTACTCTACCATTTTCCTTTCTTTCCCTTTTGGGCTCAGACTTGAGAGTTCTGGGAGAGGAATGCTGTCTGGGGTAGGGCTGCTAAGGAGGGGCATTCCTATAGTAAAGGCTTTCTCTAAATGGACTCCAAGACTACAGTGGTTTGGCTGTCACAGCATGGCTCAAATTTCCTGTATGGTTACATATTCCATTTCTTTCCTGACCTTTTTTAAGTTTGTTTATTTAAGCAATCTCTACACTCAGTGTGGGCCTCCAACTCATGACCCTGAGATTGAGAGCTGCATGTTCTACCAACTGAGCCAGCCATGTGCCCCTTTCCTGATTTTTTTTAGCACAGCTTAACAGACTTACTGTACTGTGCCATTAGTTAGTTGGAATGCTTTTAACTGTTTAACAGCAAACACTAACAACCTTGCTGAAGTGGAAGGAAACTTGATCTCTCATATAAGTTGTAACAGAGCTCAGATGGGCTCGTGGCAGCTGTAATGCCATTGAAGATCCAGATTTTTTCATCAGTCAGCTCTGTCCACTGCAGTTTGTTGGCTTTGCTGAGCAGCTGGCTCCCCCCTCACAGTCAGAATGTCTGCTGTAGTCCCAGGCCTCACATCCAGCATCCAGAGGATAATAAAGAGGACTGATTCTTACCTTTTTGGGAAGCTATTTGCCAGAAACTGCCCAATTTGTCCTTGTGTCTTATGGCCTAAATTGGGTCACAAGCCTATTCTTGAACCAGCTGTTGGTAGAGAATAGAATTACTGAAGAAGAGTTTACTCCTGTAAGTTATCTTTATTCCTGGATTTTGTTTGTGCTCCTCTCATTCATTTACAGAAGGGCCAGTGGACGTGGCTACTACTCTTAGTAGAGTCTAAAGATACTCAGTGGCTATCTCCTGAAAGAAGGGTTGGCGGTACTAGCCAATTTTTCCCCCACTTCTCATTGGTTACACTGACTTCCCAAGTACTGGCTGCTCAGCTCCTTCCTTTGGGAGGCACTATTCTTTCCTCCTACCTGGCCACCCTCCTTAAAGGTAGGTCTTCCATAAGGTTCTTTGTGGCATTCCTGTTTTACTCTGAGGCTGCCTTCCGCATCCTTTTTTTTTTCCCCCCACACACAATGTTACATTAGTTTCAGGTATACAACAGTGATCTAACAACTCTACATGTTATGCTCATAAGTGTAGCTATCACCATACAGTACCATTGCCTGTATTCCCTATGCTGCATCTTTTATTCCCATGATTCTCTTGACCTTTTGTGTTGCACATCATTCTAGTCCTGATTGCTTCTAAACTCCTCTCGTGCCTGCTAGACTTGCCAAAGTTGTTCCATGTATGACCCCTCCTGTTAGCAGAGACCTCACTTCCTCCTACCCTGACCCTTTTATCAGGCTCTTAGCTCCTGAAAGACTGCCTTAGCGTCCTCTCCCTCCCCTACACCAAAATAGTTTTAAAATCTCTCTACCTTCGGCTGTGCTAGTATTAGCAACATTGCCTTACTTCCTTCTGGCTCTTGTCTGACCAGCCACTGGCAAATAGTTTCGCCCATTGCCCGGTGCCTATATTGTTCATTTCGGTCCTATCAGCTTCTAGCCTGAAAATTGGCAGCTCTGGCCCAATTCTTCCCACTGAACACCTACAACTCTTGGTTCAACACGAAGGGGACGAAGTGAAAGAAAACGTAGGAAAGGTGGGAGTGGATTCAGGCATCTGTGTTCTCCTATTGTTACTTGAGACTGCTTTCCAGCTTCCACCTGTGGAAACAAAGCATTTGTAAGAATTCTAAACAGAGGCTTTATTTCTAAAGCTAAGGAATCCTAAGAGCAAATCCCATGGGGGCCTGGGGAGTGGGAGGACTAATGAAGTTGAAGTACCAGGAAGACACAGACCTCATGCTCAGTCCACAGAGCTAGGTTTTGCTGAAAGGCAACCTGGTTTGTGTTCCTGGAAGTAGTAAGTCACGGTGGGGGCAGCTCCAGGTTTATAGGCGACACTCCTAACACTGAAGACTCGGGCTGTTTTTTATCCTTGCAGTCAAAATCCAACCACCTTGGCCTTCACCTACAGGTGAAGAACCACCTCATTATTTGACCCTCTAGCGTGAAGTCAGAGTAGCTTTGATGGCCCTACATGGACAAGTATTGAGAAGTAGGGCGAATGGAGTTTGAGAAGTAAGTTACCACCTCAGAGTAGGACTGAAAAACCCTCAGTCAGGAAAGGGAACTCAAGACCATAGCTACGGTATTCTGGTAGAATACTGTTCTCTAATGCTGTGCATATAGTTAAGGCGAATAATGGAAATAATTGTGAGCTGAGGAATGAGACATAAAACACAAGGAGTCTGCTAACGCAGTCTTGAGGGCAGTTTCATATGAAAAAGGACTTATTAATGGGTTGACTGAGAACTCTCAGGTCCTGTTGTTCCTTATAGGGGACTTTGAGCTGGAGAACAGGATGCCAACGGACTGTTGACTTTTGCCCCAGTAAACATGGTTTGGGAGAAGCTACCATATATATCATTACCCAATAAATTGTTTTCACTAGTGGTTTTAATCTAAGACAGTACACATTATAATCTGGTGTTAACCTGCAAGTCTTCCTGTAGTGTCATTCCAGCCTAAGCTGGCCTGTTAAGACAAAAAAGGCAGCCAATGATTCTTCCTTCTAAATGAGATAAGGAGTTCAATTTTTTTTTTTAAGAATTATTCGTTTGAGACAGGGAGAGAGGGAGAGAGCAGGAGCAGTGGGGAAAGGCACAGGCAGAGGGAGAAGCAGGCTTCCTGCAGAGCAGGGAGCCCGACGTGGGGCTTGATCCCAGGATCTGGAGATCATGACCTGAGCTGAAGGCAGATGCTTAACCATCTGAGCCACCCAGGCGCCCCTCAATTCTGAGTTTTAAAGAAAAATTAAAACTTCAGATCATTTCCCTCAGGGAACCTACTGAACCTCACAGGTCAGCTGATTGTAAATGAGAAGGAATGAATTCAGGAAGAAATAAACACAACAATGCCATTCACTTCATTCACACACTTAGCATATGCAACTTTAATCAACGAAAAGATAAAGTCCCAAATGTACAAGTGGAAAAAAAAATGTTGACACAGGCTTAACTAATATCAGCTACTTTTATGTACAGCTGTATAAGTTCAAAAAAGCTATCCTATATGTATATACAAAAGTTGTTTATACACAAGTCTGTACATAGGGTCTATACATTTATTTCTTCAGAACCCTTAGGTGCTACCTCTTGGTGAAGACACCAACACTTCATTCACATATCTTACAAAAAAAGACTTTCCAGGATTGACAACACTGGGCATCCTGTATTCAGACCATGTAGGCTCCATTCAATTGGTTAAGATACTTGGCGTCGATGCAGACCACACCAGGTGCCTGGGCTTCCTTAAATAGCTTCGCAGAGTGCTCCAAAGTAAAAGTCCATAAACCAACCCGAGATGAGGAAGCAAGAGTCCTAATCAGGGTGCCACCACAGGTCCAGGCATAGGTGAGCCTGCCTGCCCTGTTCATTGACGGTACTCCAGTTCATCTACACTGATGACTTTGGCAGGCATGGAGGGCAGGGGCTGCTGTAGCACATCTGAACCAAACCATTTGGCGAGGCCCACTGGGGAGCTGCTCCTCTGGCTGGGGCGATGCTCCAGCTGGGAGTGTACGTGGGGCAGACCCGACCTGGTGGGCACATTCTGAGGGGTCGTCTGAACGCTGACAGCTGCTGCCTGGGAACCAGAGCCTGGAGGATGAAGAACTATGGGGATAAGAAAGAAGGTGATCATTCAGAACGTATGCAGGAAAGGAGTTCTGTATCAGGCCTTGCCTTCCTCAAGTCTTATCCATAAAACTCCGAAGAGAATTCTGTACTGGAGGATTTATTCTAGGGTTTCCTTAACTCCTTCACAAAATGCCAAAAGACAATACCCTGGAAAGCAGAGCTGTTCTGAAGCATCCTAAATGACAGGACCACTACTTCCCCATGCCAAGCAGCCACATCAGAGAAGTACTAACATTAAATGATGAGAGGGCACCTATTCTGGAAGGCAGCTATGCTCACCACTATACCACCAACGCAAGAGGGCACCTATTCTGGATCGTCTCTATGCTAAACCTGTCAGGATTCTCCACCTCCTCTAAGAGAGGGCAAAAAAATGCCAAGGCATAGCTCTCCCGCAATCTTTGTAGGGATAGGAATTCCCAATCCCACTGAGGTTGGTTTACTTCATCCTATTCTCTGGTTATCCCCTTGCCCCAATCTTGCTAGGATAAGTTAGAGAATGAATCATGTAATTCATCCCCTCTACTGGAAACTGGTCCAAAAGCTTGAAGCCTATTCAGGCCATCCCCAGCTCCCCCGGCCCATTCCTGAGCCTACCTGAGCGCTGTAGCTGCTGCTGCATCATTGCCAGATGCAGAGGTGTCCCAGGGCGAGGGTTTAGGAGAGGGTGACTAGCTGCAGGTAAAGGGTAAAACGGTTGACCCAGGATTGGGCCAGATAGTCCCTGTAAATGAGTCAGGTCCATCCCAGGAGGAAGCACACCTGTTGGGCAGGAAAAAACAAAACTGGTGAGAAGTTATCAATCTGCCTGGAAATTTTCAAGCTTTGCTGACCTACAAGTTTTTTTAGCAATGAGCAATGCTCTTAAGCTAGCCAGCTGCTTCATCTTTTAATGGACTAAGGGATAGTTTGGATTGGACCCACTACCCACGAGTTAGATGGAAAACCTAGCACCAGTTTTCTAGGGATAAACTTCTCACAGTATAGTACTTCTTCAATTCTGGCAACTGTCGTCATGCCAGGTCAGAAACTCACCAGCTTGGAGCAAACTTGGAAGATGCTGTGGATGTACTCCCTGGGCCAGCATCCTTTGGACCAACCCTGGGTGAAGCTGGTGAGCAGGCCGAACGATGGGGACATGGGGGACAAGGGGAACTTGGTGGACAGGGCGGAGAAAGGGTGTTCCTGGAACCGGGGATGCCAAAGTGGGTGTTTTTCTCCCAGCTGCTTTAGGTCGATAATCTTGCTCTTTGGTGTAACGGTTAGTTTGAGACAGTGGGGTAGAACATGAAGACCGCTGCAACGTTGAAAGTTTGGGATTTGTAGTGGGAGAAGAGTCTCGATCAGCACTGGGCACAGAGTTGGATGACAGCAGGTTCTCTGTAAGGACCCGACAAACAATAGTTTGGTATTGGCAAACTTCTCCCAAACATGGTCTTCCCAATGATCTAGCAAATCTCATTTCTTAGAAAGTTTACAGTCCTTATTTGATCCCCTCAGCAGACTGAGAGGCTTGTATCATAGGAACCATCATTTGCCTTATGAACAGGCCTAGTCAGGGTCACAGGGGTAGTCAGGGACACAGCTGGAACTAGACCCCAAGATTGCTAGTCTCCAAATGCCTTGCTGGAACAAAGTTTATTTTTCGTACTATCTTCCCAACCCAGGAATAGCTATGGGCAAGTGAACCCGGCTTAAGGTCTGGTGGTCTAACTTAGGCACCTTGCTCTGCCTGCCCATATGGTTGTGGGTCAGATCTGTGTGGGAGCTAGTACTGTCCTAGTCAACTGCTTGGGATTAACATGCATTTTTAGCCTAAGGGGAAAGTAAAATTATGCAAATCCATCACAACAGAAATTACAGTCTAGTGAAGGAATCTGAACTGCCTTTTAGTAGGACCAATAGAATTTCCTTTTTTGCCAGAAGCTTGCTCATACGCAAAAAGCTCTCAGACCAATACTGTAGACTTTTGTAAACCTAACTTACTAGAATCTATTTCACGGGCAGAGGGAGAATCTCAAGCAGACTTCGAGCTGAGCACATAGTGAGCCGAGCACACAGCCGGGGCTCATGACTTGAGCTGAAATCAAGAGTTGGACGCTTAACTGAGCCACTCAGGAGCCCCTTCTATATACTTCTAAAAGGCTCTCCACACCTTATGCTTCACCCATTGCTGGATTTTGCTGGACACTTAGTCTCCACAGGCTAGAGAGAACGTTTCAGAAGTAAAACTGGTTGTACCACATTAATTTGCCAAATAAATGTACTAATCAACTTTGAAGCCTCAATAAGGATTCTAAACTAGGGGCGCCTGGGTGGCTCAGTTGGTTAAGCGTCCACCTTTGGCTCAGGTCATGATCCTAGAGTCCCAGGATGGAGCCGTGCATCCAGCTCCCTGCTCAACAGGGAGTCAGCTTCGCCCTTTGCTCCTCCCACCGGCTCATGTTCTCTCACTCAAATAAATAAAAATCTTAAAAAAAAAAAAAAAAAAGATTCTAAACTAAAACTCTTCCTCATACTAGCACTCATACCACTATTAGATTGGTCAGAATGTCAAATGGCCAAGCAGCTGTGAACTGGTACAATGCCTTTCTGTCAGACACTGAACTGTGGTCCAAAGTAGGCAAGGGTTTTCCGTAGGGATTTGCAGAGAATAAGGTTAGCTGGTGAGCACTCACGCCCATGCTCTGTCACATACTTTCTTGGGCAGTACACCCTCAATAGCTCTGCATTACCTTCACTGGCCTTCTGAGTGTCTTCTTTACTGTCACCAAGAGCTGCTTTTCCAGATGCCGGCTCCTCCTTGCTTTTTTCTTTGCTCTCATACATCTTACGAATCACTGAGGTAGGGGTGAAGGAAGGAGAAAGCTGCGGAGAAAAACAGTATTAGCATGTTCTCTAAGTGCCTTTCCTAATCAAGCCAGGCTTAACTGGTCAAACTACTCAATAAGCTGACGAATCCCCTTACTGGCTACATGTGGCAGAAACCCAACTCCAATGTTCTGGTGTCTAGCTGCTGGAGGAAAAGAAACAGGATGGGCCAGACAGGTGGTGCCCTAAGTGCATCATCCCTTGCTCACATCAAATTCTCATCAAAACCTAGATTTAGCTCGAGCACAAAGGTAGTTAAAGCACAGAACTTCAACCTACCCACTCATCTGTGTCTGTGGTGATAGGGGCCTACCTATGCAGCCCCTGCTTCGGCCATTTCCCTAGCCTGGGATTAGGCTGAGAACACAGAAGAACATGGCCAGAAGTATACCCTAGAGCAACAGCCCTTCCAGCTGGGAAAGGACAGTTCAGAGACAACCTCAGAACCTAAATTTCTCTATATTCTTAATGAATCCCATCTTAACTTCGCTACCAGAAAATTCACAATTATCTTAACAGTCTCCTCAGCCCCTAGGATTCCTTTTGGGGTCATTTGACCCCATCTCTTCACTGCCCATTTTTACTTTGATGATTTTATTGTGCATGTGACTTTTCTCATTAATCCTAACTCCTTGATGGCAGGAGACAGGGCATGAATTAGGAACAGAGAAGCCCCTTCTAGACCCTGTCTTCAAAGTGCTTGGTGCCAAAGACCTGGTCCTGAAGCAGAGTAACAGTTTTTCCCCTTGTCTATCAGCTTTGACAAGGCGATAGAGGTTTCTGGGGGATAAAACTTAAAAAAAAGAAAAGCTAATACGAATGAGTCCATTGTAAAACTAGATTTAACAACACAAATAAGCAAACTCCTTTGTCCTAGCTTTAATTCATATCACAGACCTGAATCTATGAAGTTCCCACCATGTTTCACTGGATTCCCCATGATCCAACCCGTTTAGCCCCCATCCATCTCACCTCCTTTCACCTCTATCATCCTCTACTCCCCACTCCAACTGTTCATTTGTTTGAACATATTATATCACCTTGTATGTTTTAGCCCATACTCATCTATCTGCTGGAGCATACTTTCCCCAGTATAGGGGCTTCACTAGAATCCTAAGAGTTAGACTGTATCCTGAAAGGGGAAGATCTAATAAATATTAAGCCAGTTATTCCTAGAAAGGCATTTAAGGACATTGTGGGGTACACAGTGATAAAATATAAGCACAACCAAACAGAGAAAGCCTTAAAGTCACTCACAAAAGCAAAGGTCACTGACCATGCTTGTGATGGAGGCAGCGGGGGCAGGGGAAGAGGAATTCCCTCGGTGCACGGGTGCTGGTGACTTGGTCACTCGCTGTTGCCTGTGAACAAACCAAGTATCAGTATGGGCTCCAAGCAGCTCAAACTCCAAATCCTAAAACCAAAGAATACTCAAGACCAGCCTAGGACTTTAATATCCCATTCCCTCAACCATTTCAATTTTCCAAGCATTTATTAAGTGCCTAACATATGCAAAACCACATGCTACGTTCTGAGGGAAGACAAAAGATAAACATGGTCCTCGGCCTTGCAGGAACTCTTGTCTAGAAGAGGGACACTAACCAGGGCAAACTAAGGCATGTAGATATTAGGGGCGCCTGGGTGGCTCAGTCATTAAGTGTCTGTTCAGATCATGATCCCAGGGTCCTGGGATCGAGCCCCGCATCGGGCTCCCTGCTCAGCGGGAAGCCTGCTTCTCCCTCTCCCACTCCCCCTGCTGGTGTTCCCTCTCTTCCTGTGTCTCTCTCTGTCAAATACATAAAATCTTAAAAAAAAAAAAAAAAAAAAGAAAAAAGGCATGTAGATACTAGATAACAATAAGGTGAAAGGGAAAATAAAGTATACAGAAGGAGTGACACAATACTCTTAACTGAAGAGACTCCAGGAAAGCTTCTCTGGGAAGAAGCTGCATTAAATTGAGTGTGACCAATGAGAAAGCTGTTAAGATGGAGAACAACGATTCAAGTAGAAGGATCAGGTTCAAGGCCTTGGGAATGTAGGGTTATCCAGGGCTGGTGTATAGTTTATTTGTAGATTATGTCGGGGGGGTCAGGCTATGAATCTTCATTCTGTGGGCCAGGCTGTGCTCCAGAGAGTAGGGAGCAATAGTAACTAGCACAGGGCCTGGCAAAGAACTGATGCAATGTAAGACACTGTTTCAGATCAAACAGAGTACCAAGAGTTTCAGCTATTTCAAGACCTAGTAACATGCAGCATTCCCCATCACTCCTGGTCCACACACAAGGTTGATCCCAGGCCTCCCAAACTCTCAAACTCCCGAAGATTAAAAGAATAAATTTCCCTTTTCACCCCATTCTACTCATTTTCCCTTCACTTGGAGAAAACAGGAAACAGCTGAAGATGTAAAAAGGCTCAGGGAAGAATGAATTATATGAGCTCACTGGTTAATGAGAGTTTCACTGCCATTTCAGCTATCAGACCTTGTACCATGACGGCCAAAGCTTTAGTGATTCTGGGAGTTCCTAAATCATAAGCAGATGAGACTCCTAAACCCATGGCTTCTTTCCAATCTATACCAGGTAAGCCCCACTGCTGCCATACCGCCAATCTGAGCAACAATGATGGAGAAACCGATCAGTAGTACTCCGAGTGGTCAGGAGGAAAACCCCAAGGCTGGTGGTTCTGCACACCTAGCACTTACTCCTTCTGATGAGCATACTTGAGCATGCGCTATGTGCTAGACACCAGCTAAAGTGCGGGGGATACAGCAATAAACAAAACAGACAAAGAATCTCTGGCCTCATCACATTCTTTTAGTTGCAGGGTAGAGGGGTTACTATGGGCAGAAAGACAAAAAATAGTAATCCAGAAGGTGGTAAGTACAATAAAAAACAAATAAAAAAACCCCAGACATGTCTGTTGGGGGACACAAGTGTATACAGGGTGTTCGGGGAGGGCTCGAGAGGTCAACATTTGATTCAAACAACATGAAGGCCCTGCTGACACTGACTCAGGTCTCCTTATTAGTTTCTGAGGCTCTTGAATTTTAAAAAAAATCTAAGTTTCTATATCTGTAAAATGCAGTAATTTATACCATCTACCTTACAGGGTTGCTGCCAAAAGCAAATAAAATTCTGGATAGCAAAAGTGCTTTGAAAGTCAATAAATCAAGTCAATGAATTATTAAGAAACTACGTTACAGAGAGAAATCCACTGAGAAGCTCAGCAGACCAGTCCTGAGCTCTCTGTTTAGGCTGAGGGCTACTATATACAGATAGAATACATTTATGCAAGAATACAGGGTACTTACTGGTTTCAACGTTTTCTGAAAGTGTCAACAAAACCAGCTGAAGACAATGAGACACTGATATGACAATTTTAAGAATCATATAAATATATAAGTACTTCTTAATTACCAAGTATATTGCTTGGGCAGGACTTAATGATCAGGGATAAACATTTTGGTGATAAAACTGAAAAAAATGAAGGTGGTATTTACTTTTATTTTTCTTTTAGTAATCTGTACACCCAACGTGGGGCTCAAACTTATAAACCCGAGATCAAGAGTTTGCAAGCTTTTCTGACTGAGCGAGCCAGGCACCCCAGTATTTACTTTTTTTTAAGTTTTATTTTTTATTTTATGTTTTTAAAGGTTTTTATTTATTTATTTGACAGAGAGACAGCGAGGGAGGGAACACAAGCAGGGGGAGTGGGAGAGGGAGAAGCAGGCTTCCCGCTGAGCAGGGAGCCCGATGCGGGGCTCGATCCCAGGACCCCGGGATCATGACCTGAGCAGAAGGCAGATGCTTAACGACTGAGCCACCCAGGTGCGCCCCCCCTACCCCCCCGTATTTACTTTTAAAGGCTGGATGGGATCTGAGAAAGGGAAGAGGTATTACCAGGACAGGGCACAGAGGGAGCTTCTGAGTAGCTAACAGAGGAGTTTGTCTTGTAATAAGCTACCCATTTGTTTAATGCAGTTTTGTTTTATTTCATAATAAAAAAGAACGGTATTGCTGCCCCTTTCCCCTAATTTATGGTTCATATTACTACTTGTTGCAACTATTGGAAGGAACAGGAGACTGAAGTCAGTAATCATTTGTTTATAGCTTTGATCAACAAACCCATTAGCTCTGACCAACAGATAATGGATCAGCAAACCTGCATCAAAGGACACTTTGGTAACTCAACAAGGAATCTGTAGAGGAGGAAGCTAGGTGGTTTTGCTTTTCATCATCTCATAACAACAAATACGGAGCTGTGCCAGCTAGCTACATTTGTATAAATGAATGCTTTAAATCAAGAATATAAATAAAATTATGTAGAATGAAAAGCCTAGGCTCCTGCAGAATTCAAACGTATCACTTCCTCTACAGCACATCTGGAGACGGAATTCTCCCCATATATTGTACAAACCCATCAGTGTGTACCACAGAGGATACCACTGTGGATAACTAATTGCTTATTTGTGGAAAACTAACTTGCAAATCCCCATAAGGGCAGCAGGATTAGTTAGTAACTTACCTGTTTCTGAATCCATCTCTGGTTCTGTCCACCTGTGGTTTGCCAAAACCAGGCTGGTAGAAGTTTGCTGCCTGCACTGCGAGGTCATGTGGCAGGGCCAGCCCCTCCAAAGCTGCCTGTTGCAGTTCTAGCTGGCTCATCTGCTGAACGGAGGTGGCAGAGGGAGATGAGCAGAAAAATGAGGCCAGTCCACGCACGTTTTACAGAGGACTCTCTTCACTCTTAGAAAGGTATGTTTCAAGCAGCAGCTGAGAGAGATGAGGCACTGCAAACCTGACTAAATTGTGCTGCCATCCGCTCAACAGGATTTTAATGAAGTATGACTTTAATTATTCACCCATCTTCTAGCTTTTACTGAGCTCAAATTGTAGTTCAAAACCACTTCCAAGCATTGCAACAATTCTCTATCCCACAGTCAACAATAAGGATGAAAAGCAAGCAAAAAACTTAACTCAGACAGACCTGGGCCGTGACAGGGCTCATGGGCTTGCGCAAGCCTTGGAATGGATCTCCGAGGAGCTGCTGTGGTCCTGCTGTGAAACCTGACGGGAAAGTTGCGTACCAGTGAGTGTCAAGAGCGCACACATCTATGAGAGAGCTATTAGCACTACCGTATGCTACTGCTTCTTGAACATCCCCTCTTTCAGGCAAGTACTGACTTCTGGGCTGATCATGTCCCTCTTCTTCTGTGCGCCCACATTGGGCTATGTGGACCTTGATCAGAGCACTTAATGACCCAAATTACTGGTGTATTCATCTACCCCACTAAGCTGTCAGCTCTGTCCCTTTCAGAGCTGAGACCTCTATCTGAGAGAGAAGTGCTTTTCTAGTTAATGATATGGCTCATTATCACCAAGCCAGCTGATAACCAAAGTAGAGTCCAGGGCTTTGAGGCTGACACTCTTCCCATTCTATCTCACTAACTGGGGAAAGGATAGTACAAAAGCTTACTCTGAAGGTATGACTGGCAAGGGGCCAGAGTGCCCATCAGCCTAAAGTGATCCAGGGTGACAGGAACACTGAGATTTTACATAACACTTATGCTAAGACAGCTTTTAGCCACAAGACCTTACAGTTGATATGTACCAATTTCATTAAGTTGGTAGAGAGCTACCACCCTGACTCCTACTCTATCAAGGAAAAACCTAGGAAGCCAAATCAACTTCTCTGAATTCCCAAAATAAGGAACAAGACTAAAGAGCTAGATCCAGGGTGCCTGGGTGGCTCAGTTAGGCGGCTGCCTTCGGCTTGGGTCGTGATCCCAGGGTCCTGGGATCGAGCCCCGCGTCGGGCTCCCTGCTCAGTGGGGAGCCTGCTTCTCCCTCTGCCTGCCTCTCTGCCTACTAGTGCTTCTATCTCTCTGTCAAAAAAAAAAAAAAAAAAAAAGCTAGATCCAATTTATACAATTTTGATCAATCTTAGGAGAAAGAACAATGAGTATATTTATCTAGAAGGGCAGCCAGATAAACGGTCTTCTAATTTTGGGCCTCACCATCCCCCCCAAGAGGCATAATAAATTCACATTTCTTTTTAAGCTCTTTAGGGATGCCCATGAAAAAGACTGTGCAAGGTCCAGGGGACAAGTATAACCTTTGTGGGGGGGGGGCTGGGGGAGAATGGACATACATCTCGGCACAACAGCATTTACCAACTGGTGATGGTATTCTAGGACGAAGGTAGTCTGCTGAGGCTGCTCGTGTCTGAAACACCTGTGACAAGGGAGGAGAGGGTGCTCTTTGGCCCAGTAAAGCTGTTGTAGGCTCCAAACTCCCCATAAGGCCACTCAGAAGATTGGAAGAAGCAGGTCTCTGAACTGGCGGACCCAGAAGTTCCTGAGGGTAGAAAGAGTCATCCTTGTGAACAAACCTACTTCTTCCTCCTAGTCAGAGGCTGTGAATTATGGATTAACTTTTGGAAGCCAACGATGAATGTCCCTCATGCTCCACTGAAGGACTCTGGCACATGTACATGCAACACATTTCTGTCATTGTTCAGCTAACAACATTTGCTTTAAGTTAGTGCTACAAATATAGGTTAGATATTTCAATTTCTATAGAAATTGTAAACCTGTAAGCTGGAAATCAAGGGCTTACTTTGTAATCTTCAGCCACCTCCCCACCCCACAATGAGACTAAGAGCAACACAGAACTATGTCAGGTAGTAACACTGTATCCTCGATTGCCAGGCCACATGGATCATTCTCGAAGGCCCGAAGCTGGGCCAGGACACAAAACCAGTTCAAAGGACTAGTGTTCAGGACTCCGAGGCCTTGGTATAAGATGGTGAAGTACCTGCAGGATGTTCTTAGGGACTGGCTGGCCTGGAATCTCAGCAGGGGACATCAAATGGCTTTCAAGGTTTCGCTAAAAAAGTCAAAGGAAAACTGGTTTTAACCTTCTTACACACTTAACTTACAGGTTCATTGGGAACCACAAGAAAGCATTAAAAACTCCCCAGGGAGTTGGCACTTAAGCAGAATGATATCCAAGGCACAGAAAACTAACTTAGATCCCCTTGTTCCACTTGCTCATCAGACAGGTCCCAAAGATCTGGAAAGGGAAAGAATCTTCACATGTATATGCAAAGTCCACTCAGAGACTCTCATATGGTCTTTTTCTCCCTGTGGCAACTCTAGTGCATTTCACTGTTTCTAACACTGTGACCAAAAGAAGGGAGAAAGAAAACGGTGAAATACAGGAGCACTTCTTAAGAAGCCACAAGTAGGAAACTGTGATAATTTATAGATTTTAATTTTCAAGGCAACCTTTGCTACCCATTATCTTTGAAACAAGATTTATAGACCACAGATAGCAGTTAAAAACCTAGTAAACAACATGAAAGTTTGGCCAGATTTGTTATATTTCAAGAGTTTCACATTTCAGGAAATTTTAACTTTATTATTTTTAAACAAGCTGTTCCAAAATGGCTCTCACATATGGGGCAAAATTCAGATCCTCCACTCTGTTCTTTTAATGCAGCAGCAGTTATCCAAATGGCATCACCTCCTGCACTTCAGGACATCCCTGTGCCCGTTCAGCTTTGCCTGAAATGCTCTGTTACAGTTTCCCCTCTACTAGGTGAAGCTGCAGAGGTCCACAGCAATGTCCTCAGGCATGACAAAGAGCCCAAAGATAACCCAGTGTTTTATTGTTGGTTTTAGAATTGGAACTTTTTTTTTTTTTTTAAAGTAGGCTCTACACCTGGTGTGGCACCCAACTCGGGGCTTGAACTCAAGACTCTGAGATCAAGACCTGAGCTGAGATCAAGAGTCGGATGATCAACCAAGTCATCCGGGCGCCCCTAACTGCAGATGCTTTTAATAAGAGATCTCCTCAAGAGTCATTTAATTCCATCTAACAAAAATGGGCTACTTTACACTACATGGCTTACTATATTTGGATGATAGAGCCTTTACCATTCAGTTTGAAATGGAGTTTAGAGTGAACCAGTATGTCCTATTTTGGTGACAAAACAACAGGACTGAACCTACAAGATGGAGGCAGATTAATAGTATACATGACACATATAGCCATAGTAATTGAAGACTTGATTTTAGGATAGACCATGACTTAACAACAACATGCAAATTAAGCGATATTTTGGGATAATACCTGGTGTGCTTATTACATTACTTTCCTTGTTGCTTTCTTTTCTAGGTTAGGTTTATGCGAACTTTTTGTGTAGCAACTTGAATTATATCCTCCATCCCTTTACACAGGTGTTTGAGGCTCACTCCCTTGACCAGATATATTTCAGAGCACTGAAACCTCAACATCAAACCAGTTACCCTCTCAACGCAGGGTCAACTTTATCAGTATCAAACCCTAGCATCGTATCTGAAACAAAATGTTCAAAACATCAAGTAAACTACTGAATCCCCCTGCTCCCACTTCTTTACTCATTCACACTAAAAGAAGCTACTTCCAAGATGTGACCCAAGCTACTTATAAGCACCTAATCACTAAGACCCAGATGAACAAGCAAAAAGGATAGTTTGTGATCTTTTAATCCGGTCCTCATGTGAAAAGATCTGTATCTAGTGATTCATTGTGGAATTATGGAACTAACTCTTAAGTAACTCATTACTACAGCGGTTTAAGAGAAACATTCCCCTATAATTGGCATGGTGCGGTCAGATACAAAGAAATAAGTCTACCGGAGATGCCTCCTTTCAGAGGTAGAGTCAGTCCTGGCAGTAAGGCCAGCAACAACGGCACCTCTGCTGGAATCTATTGCCAACTGCTGGTCAGATAAAAAACACCAGTTTCCTTCCCTTGGTACGAGGCACAATGAATCATGACCAACTTGTAGCTCCCAGAAAAGATGACAGGAGAAAACAAGAGGCAAAATTCAATTCAATAAATTTGCTGCTAGTTAGCAACAAGAAGAAACCTACGTTTATGTTTTTATTATTCAGGTTTGCCCAGCATCCTCTATCACCTTTATCATCAAGGGATAGCAATACTGACACTTTAGGCCATGGCTGGGAGCCACTGCTAATGTGTTATGACAAAGACCAGTATGGGCTATGCACCTGCATTTACTGACATGCAGTCACCACATGCATAACCCAAATTTGTGCCCCAAAATGTTTTTACAAGTCACAGCTTTTTCTATTTAGTAAATTGACAGAATGCAACGGTCTTGAAAAATCCATCTTAGATATTTTATAAATGATATGTACAACTGCCAACTGCCTAATCAAGAAAGTAGGTAATTCCAGGTATATAGGGGTGATTAAAACATGTGAAAAGAAAGACTTTACTATAAAAACATGGTGAGTTATTTTGGCTTAAGTAGCTGAACAAACTGAAAACTTTCTCTGCAGTGTATCCAAAAAGATATTTTTACACTTTTTTTAAGCAATGACAAAGTTATATCCAAATCTTTCAAATCGTTACACCGTCACCCATAAAACATATAGATTAACCACAAGCCTGCTTTTTCTAATAACAAATAGCACAGTGATAATTAAAGAACACACAAAAGCATCAAGGATCAAATGACTATTAAAGAACTTTCAACTTACTCAGAATACCATTTTGTAAGTCCATTTATTAGTGGGAAGTAGAATAGAAAGGGAAAAGGAGAAAAAAGGCTGGGGTTTGTGCCAAATACTTACGCTGACTTTGGGCTGAGAAGGCAAAGTCCCACTTGCCTTCATGGTGCTCACTAGTTTGTTGAATGCGGTCATATCTCCATCTTTCTTGAGCTGTCGATTGCTCGTTACAGCACTCAGGGTCTCCTCTAAGTGTTCTGCCATGAAGGGAGTCGAATTCTTCACCTGCTGGTCCACCTTCAAGCCCTTGAGCCCCGCTTCTACCTCTTCCACTGACAGCACAACTCCCGAATGCGCTGAAAGATTGAGAAAATCCAAATCAAGCCAAGCAAGGGAATATGTGGTAGGAATGCTCTTCGGCTACCATGATGGTTAAAGTGAAAATAATTTCACAGTTGAACTGAGGTTGTCAGAAAAGGCTGATACCAAAAACACACAAACTGAAGACTCTTAAGATCATGGTTGCTCAGTGGAAACAAGGCCATAATTATGTACTTAGGAAGAGAGGGCATAAAATAAACCCAAAATGTTTAGATGCTAGAAGCTGGGGGACCACAACCATGGGGTGTTATGCTTTAAGACTTAATAAGATCCTAATGTGCATCCTGCAGGAGGACCTCTCGTAATGAGTCTTTTGGAGATTTGTTACCAGGGACAGGAATGCAAGATAGCCTAACATCAGCAAGACTGCTACCTGCACTATAACTATGGTTATTTTATAACTAAGGTTTATGTTGAGGGCGCATAACCTAAGCAAGAACATGGCAGATTGGGGCAAAGGTGTGAGAAGCTGCCAAGTTATGTCCAGGAGGACTACAGCATTAACTGGAGTATAATGATCAGGCTCCAGGTTAAGGAAAAGGACTTGGAGGAAAAGCCCACGATCCACTAACTACTAGATTCTCAAGGAGGTGGTATTGTTTGATAAAAATTTTGAAATACATTAAAACCCACTCTCTATTTGACTTTTGATGAAACAGCAGTACGTTAGAACCAACTGCCTTAAGACTGAGATCCACACTTTTTCAAATGCCTAAAGCAGACTCTTAATAAACACTTACAGCTTTCCTTAAGCTTTTCTTTATTTGCAGAAAGACTGGAAAGAAGAGGTTTTAAATCCACTTTGGCTTTCTGTAGCATTTCTAAAATATCCACTTTATTTTCAGCATGGTCTTCCAGTGGGATAGGAGCAAAATAATTCCCCGAGTTCTGCCCAGGAGAGAGGATTGCTTGTTCCAGACCTAATATTGCAAGTAAATATATTCATTAATTAACTGGTCCCAATAAAGCACAGAAATAGATCTTCAACAGTATTAAAAGGGTACAAATTGAAGGTTTTCTGGTTTTTTAGTATCCAGAGACCCTTTAACCCTAACAGACCCTAACAAAGATAGAATGAACCATGTCAGAGAAGGCTCAAAACCACCTTCAAAGTCAGAATCTGAAGCCATTTTACCTGCTAGTCTCTCCAGTTCTTCATGTGGTGTTGACCCAAGACTGCTGGATCGGCTTCCTGATCGGCTGGGGTTAGAGAACCACCTACTGAACCGACTGGCAGAGACTGACCCTTCTCCCAAAACATCTTCTATCATCTAAAGGGAAAGACAAAAGGAGCTAAGATAATGGTTTCTAGGTGAAAAGAATAACAAGGTTCAAATTTTTAAAAAAGGTCACTTACTTTGAAACTTCCTTTGATGCTGCTGACCTGAAGGTAAACACCCTCAGAATTTACGATTTTCAACATCTTTAATTTTTCTTCCCCTCCAGGGTCATTTCTGAGTAACCCAAAGGTGGGCGTTACTGACCATGTACTTTCTTAGCATATAATGAAAAACCTCCGTGTCACAGAATATGTGGTTTTCTATCCTTTGCGCCTCATTAGAAAATCCAAGAACTATTTAATGTTAATGTTCTCAGAGGACAGTTTCAAAATCAAAATCAGCACCACAGTAAAGCATTCCATTGCCAAGCTGATTAGTGGCCTTCAACTAAATATCAAGTATGGAGAGATGATGAAAGAAAGCCCTTGCTTCAAACTTCAACTTTCTCAAGGTTGTAATGAACATCATAAAATTCAATGGTGACAATTTCAGAAGCTAAGAAGTGGAGTTCACAGAGATTATACCTCCATTCCAAGTTCAGAAAGTGTCAGAATGTGAAAGATGAACTTTTAACTGATCTCTAATATCTGTTTGAACTTAATAGGGAGTTTGCAGGTGTTGGTTTTCTTTTAAATCCAACCTCAACAGTTTTCAGTTTAGTAAGAATAATTAATGTGCTACGATCAGAAACAATTTCTCAACACTATTTCATAATAGTAATTTCCATGATCAATCCTTAAAAACTAGATTGACGCATTAAAAAGAATATTTCAATTCTATTGTCATAAATCCAGTTAATTATCCAAATTGATCTTTATGCAGTGTTCTTATCAATATTTAGAAAAGACAAGGTAAAGCAAATGTCAATCCAAAAAATGAGGCACACCTTGAAAGGCATAAACTTTCATTTCTATACCAATGATAAAGAGAAAACAGATTTTCCCCCAAATTGGTACATGGATGGCAAAGTAGTGACAGTGTTTTATCTACAGACTAGAACCTACAATTTCCAGTCAAAATTCAGCAACAGGTTAGATTTGTTATTTTATTCTCATCTGGAAGAATTTTCTCATAATGTACCCAAACTAAGCCACAAATACTTCTCTTGAACACAAGAATGAGAGATTTTAATTCATGACGCTAATTTATTACTTGTGGTACTCCTATTCAGTTTCAGTCACTCACTTGTAGACTTGCGGACTTTCAAGTGTACTAATTTTGCCAAATTTAAAATATAACAGAAGCTTTTTCAGTAAATGCTTCACTGTGAAAAATTGAGAATTGTATCTAAAATATAACCACCTTAGGGATAAATAGGAATTATTTTAAAACTAAAAGCTATAGTCATTAAAAAGGTTTTAAAGTTGAAAAGAATGTGAAATTGTACAAATAGCCAAAAATCTCTTTGCAATTCAATCCTTTTATTTCCTCTGATCATAGTGTATCCGAAAAAAGAGAAGATACACAAGAGGAACATGAAAAAGTAAAGGACATGAATATAAAGTATATGGACATTTTCTAAAGATGGGACAGTAAGACAGTCATTTCCATATTTTGATCAGTGCCAACTTTGTTTCTGTTAGAGCTGTTTTTTATAGCTATAACATAAAAAGTAGAAACAAAATTACTCTTAAACACATTTAGTGGAAATGCCAATTTCAAGAAACTAAAGCATTTTAAGCCCGAAAGGAATCCTAAGAAGATTCATCTAGTCAGTCATTTTTACCGCACAGCAAGCAAGGACGATCTAACAGCAGTGAGATTTCCTGAACCTTGGTACAGGAAATGGAGAGGGGGACACGCTGCTCTGACTTTTCGGTCAAGACATCCTCCTATGTTCTTGTCAGCCATCAGCTGGTCAAGAAGAGGAGCCTATGAACTATAATCTGGTATGTTTAAACTTTTCCTTCTGCATTTTTAATAACATTTTAAGGTAACTTACGACTGTTAGTCTGGTCCTTCAAACAAGGTCATTTAGACAAGTCATATCTTAAGATTCATAGTATTCTGTCAAAAATATACTGTAAAACATTTTCTCTGACAATTACTAGGTTTTACTGATCAGTGCTCTTCTAGTACTTTCCACTTTTATGGAAATTTCTTTAGTTTTGTATTTGTGTCACTCCAGTTTGATTTTTGGGATTTGTAACAAATGTACTTAAAGATACACATTTTTGGGGTGCCTGGGTGGCTCAGTTGTTAAGCGTCTGCCTTTGGCTCAGGTCGTGATCCCAGGGTCCTGGGATCGAGCCCTGCGTGGGGCTCCCTGCTCAGCGGGAAGCCTGCTTCTCTCTCTCCCACTCCTCCTGCTTGTGTTCCCTCTCTCAATATGTCTCTCTCTGTCAAATAAATAAATAAAATCTTAAAAAAAAAAGATATACATTTTCTTCTGAGTACACTTTTGATTATGCCACCAAGGTTCTTCTATGTCATGGTCCTTGTTCATCCACCCTGATTTCCTTTTTCTTCATTCAACATACATAAGCACCTGTTATGTCAGGTGTTTTAATAAGACTTGTGTCATATCTCAAATAAACATTTTTAATTATTAAACTGAAATTACTTGCATATGTGATCCAAATTTTTGGTTTGAGGTTTTTATGACTTTCAACTTCTACTGTATTGCAATGCTAGTAGATATAGCCATAATTGTCTTTATCTATTAATACCTAACATTGGTGGAGCTCACTGAGTGCCATGTACTATTTCAAGCACTTTATATAACATTTGTCAGTTGATACTCAAATCCTATATAGTTCTTATTTTTCCTAATTGGTCATTTATCGAGCATAAAATTAGAATTACATGGCACAATCTGGGCATTTGTTTTTAACCGATCCCAGTTTTGCTTTTAAGTGAACCTACTATAGAATACACACCTTAATGAGCAGGACCTTCATGAAAAACATAGAGACCTCCTAGCCTAGCACCATTTCCTACTCAGCGTTAGCCAAATTTTGGTTGAGGGTGAGGGCCAAAAGATAAAATACTGTGAAGCTGCTATACCTCCTTTTATGCTTTAAAGGCAGTATAGTTATGGGGAATTAAAAAAAAGACCCTTAACTGAAACTGCCATGAATCGAAACTCAGTGCCTACCACTTACTGGATGTGTGACTTTGGGCAAGTTATTTAAGCTTCTGTGCCTGTTTCCTCATCTGTAAAATGGAAATAGTCATCTAATTTAAAAGGGTTTGTGAGCATTAAATGAATTATTGTATGTAAAGCCTAAAACAATCAGCACTCTAATGAATATTACCTATTATTAAAGTTTAGTTTTAAATTCTTCTGTGTAAGCACACGGGTTAAGTTTCACAGGTGCTCAATTTTGGAGCCAAGAATAGGCCTATACATTTTGACCTTTTGCTATAAAAACATTTTACGGTAAGATTTCTGCCTAAGAGTGAAGGGGGGGAAGAAAAAGCAACTAATGTCCCCCTCAAAAGCTTAGAATTTTCCATCAAGGAAATTAAGCTCCTGTCTGCTCATGGTGAGCCAAAGGACTGTTACTGACTAGCTGATTGTAAGTGAGGTATCTGACTAGGAGACTGTACAGTTAAAACTGCTGCTAGAACTTAAGGAACAGAACCAACCACACAGTTGCCAGTTGATTTAGAGCCGCACTCCACAAGCTCCTGAAGGGCGCTCTAGACACGTGTGCTCTTAGACCACGTGCAGAGAAGTTCAGAGAGTCAAAGTAAATGCTTAGACACTTTTATAGCGATTTGGCACTGCTATGACTTTGTACTTTATACTAAACTACTGGTCCTCATGGACTGGAAATATAGCTTGGCCCCTCATCACAGAGAATTTCAGAAGTGCTGCCCTAGCACTCACCTGTGACCCTGTACCTATGCAATGTCTGCTCACTTATTCGGGGGGCCATCTTTTGGGGACCGAGGCTGCAAATGACAAAGGAGACAAGCCAATGTTGTCTTTCTGTCATGCCCAGTTCTCTTTGCTCACACAGTAACCAAACAAGGAGACACTATGGATAAGCAGTAGAGTCACTTAAATTCCACGAACCACCAATTTTAAAGGACTGGTCAAATGTATTTGCTGTATTTGGTGTTGTAAATGGGACATCTAGAACATACAGATGCTTTTGGGCAAATGTGGGTTTTGTTTTTGTTTTGAGAGAGAGAGGGAGAGAGGTGGGAGAGGAGCAGGGCGAGAGAGAGAATCTTAAGCAGGTTCCATGCCAGTGTGGAGCCCAATGTGGGCCTCAATCTCACTACCTTGAAATCATGACCTGAGCCAAAATCAAGAGGCAGACGCTTAATCAACTGAGCCACCCAGGTGCCCCAAATGTTTAAAATTCTGTTTCATCATGGGCACCTGGGTGGCTCAGTCGGTTAAGTGTCTGCCTTCGGCTCAGGTCATGATCTCGGGGTCCTGGGATCGAGCCCCGCATCGGGCTCCCTGCTCCGCAGGAAGCCTGCTTCTCCCTTTCTCTCTCCCTCTGCCCCACCCCTGCTTGTGCTCACTCTCGATCTCTCAAATAAATAAAATCTTAAAAAAATTGTTTCCTCATGATTCTATACACTGTTTCAATAACCACAGAACAATCTCGTCAGGGTTCTATGTTTTCTCCAACTTGTTGAGGCTATAGTCATCCCTAAAGGACCAAAGGGCATAGGAGCAAGGGCAGGTAGCAAGTAAAGATTTGGGATGTCTTACTGCTCCTATTTTGAAAGTCGAGAAAGACTGGACCTCAACAGTTTAACAGTAACACTGATAGTATTTCAAGGTGCTTTTCACTAAAGGTTTTCAGAACCATCACACCACAAAGTTACCACCTAAGTCAACCTTATGCAGGGAATACACATCAGCATGATGCTAATCACCAGTTATAAAAATCCACCTCTACAGCAAATCTTTATAACAAACCCTTAACTATTTAAAAATAAAAGCAGACAATATTCTTAACATCTGAAGAATTCTTAGTCCAACGCTACCAGCCTAGAAAAAGAGGTAACCGGTACAGAATTCTCACTTGGTCATTTCCACTAGGCCTCTAAAACCAAAGCCACCAAAACTCAAATAATATTTAGGAATAAAAGCCCCAATCCCCCAAACACATCGACCAAAACAATACTTTAAAAAGAGTATCTTAAATCCTTAGGTCAAATTTAACCGTACAGTTGCTCCATCTTGTTTGTAAGTGTGTGGCTACACTCACCGAAGCCAAGCCTGGCACCTTATCAAGGTTAAAGAACTCATTAAAGTCAAATTCTCCCGGGGACTGCTCAGGCAGGACGGCGTCCCTCGGCACTCCCTGATCAGCAGCAGGCTCCTGTGCCAGGATGACCTCCACCTCATCCTCCTCGGCCACTCCTCCATTGCATTCGACTGTGCCTGAAAGCAAAATCAGGACAAAAAAATGGTCTGATCAAGGGTGGGGGGATGGGTTAGCCTGGTGATGGGTATTAAAGAGGGCACATTCTGCGTGGAGCACTGGGTGTTATGCACAAACAATGAATCATGGAACACTACATCAAAAACTAATGATGTAATGTATGATGATTAACATAACAATAAAATTTTTTAAAAAAATGGTCTGATCAACTGAACCGCTCTAGACTTATTCTGTGGCCCCAGCCATCTTCACACATGCAGAAGAACCAAGATAACTCTAAGGGCAGATCTTGTGGGCCGATGCAGCATTTGCAACAGTAAAACCGCTCCTTTCCTATAGGAGCTGGGGGAGAAAAAAGCCTTAATAACAAGCCAGAACACCAACACAGTGCAGGGGGATGGCGGTCCTGCTGCCACCCATTCTTCAAGTTTTCTGTAATGCAGCACATTCTTTTTCTAGTGGGTTTTTTTTTTTTTTTAAGATTAGTTTTTCAAGTCTCTTACTGCTTAAAAATGGAACCAAATTAATTTGACCCTGCCTTCATCCACGTATCTGCACCACCACTTTAAGCCAGGGTTTGGCAATCTAAGGTATTCATGTGAAACCTAGCATGAGGGCAATTTTCACGTGCCTACAGGTTGGTTGTAGCTCATCCTTCAAGGCGAAGCTCAAATGTTACCTCTTCTGGGAAGCCTGACCTGCCTACCCATTTTTACCATGCCCAGAAAAATTAATCACTGCTTTCTCTATAACCCTTGTGTTGTCTCTCAGAGTACTTATCACACTGTATTATAATTGTCTAGTGAGACTGAGCCCTCTGAAGACAGGTAATCTGCTCTAATCAGTTTTGTCTTACTCTGTGGTGCCTGGTAAATTGAAAACTAAGTATTGTTCAGCTGTTGTTAGGATGTGAAGGTAAGGTCTAAGTGAAGCTACCAACTGTTAACATTTAAAGGATCTAATACCTTCGTTTTAGCTGGAATATGGGCAAAAGGCAAAATCTTTAGGATAAATTTTTCTTTTAAATAAGTGCACTGAGAGATACTAGACATTCAACTTTTTGATTTGAAGAACAGGACTCCCAAAGCCCCACCCTGCAAAAGCACCTATATAAGAGCTGCCTGTAGTTTCAAGATCTGTAGCAGACATAAATAAGTCCTCCTGAGGGGACAAGAAAAAGCCATCTCCTGGAGCCATCCCTTCTTAAAAGTCCCCAGTAGTTACTTCAGTCTCATTATTAATCAGATCAAGAGACTCGAAATGCTATCAGCTGCTTTCATTCCAGTAATGGAATGTTAGATAGATAGCAAAGCAGGGGACTATAACTGAAGGGTTAAGGGGCTTGCTGACCCAAGGTCTCAATACCAGCCAAGGGGCAGAAACTTCAACCCTAAGACGGCCACCAATACTGTTCCCACACCAAGCCCTGTCTATCAAGGCAGCACTGCTCCTCCACAGGGGTGGCTGCCATGTGACTACCGAGTCCTCTGAGGGCCTAAGGCAACCAGTAAGACGAAGTTTGTGAGCCAAAGACGAGGCAATCAGCAGTCTCTCCAGTGGGCTTGCACATGCTTACTGCCAACAGAAGCAATATTGTTCCTTACAGACTGACATTTAAACTAAGATGACTGCTTTGATGGAGGTATTGCCCTTACTTTACAAAGAAAGGGAGCCCTAGAAAAATAAACAACTCAACAGCCCAATCAATGCCAAGGCTGTATCCTTGTCCACTAGAGCAGTGTTCTCCCTGACCCACTTTACCCGGCAGAACCTGCCTGGCCCCCTCAGGACTGACCAGTGACATTCTGCTGCAGTTTTGGGTCCCAACTTAAGGATGAAAGGTGGAAACGAGAGTGTGTACTTGGTTCATACATTTACAAAAGAAGCTTTAATACTTCTATCCCTTTTATTTTGTATCAGGAACATCTCTTAACAGATAAATAGCTTTTGCAGGCAGCAGGAGTGTCCCACATGCAATTCTGTGCCATTGTCAAGCTCTCTGAGAAGCAGATGGGGTCTGTCAACTGAGAGTAGGTATGAGTGGGTAGGGATGTGCAATGGCAGACAGACACAACTGGCAATTTATTATGATAGACTCAAAAGGCAGAGACCTAGGAAAGAGAACTAAGGGGAAGTTTCATCACATTCAGAAGAACCATATACCTTCATTAGAGAGGATGCATACTAATTTTTTTTTTTTTTTTTTAGAGAGAGAACATGTGAGCTATGCGCGGAGGGGCAGAGGGAGAATCTTAAGCAGGCTCCATGCCCCAGCATGGAGCCCAAAACAGAGCTTGATCTCACGACCCTGAGACTATGACCTGAGCCGAAATCAAGAGTTGGACGCTTAACTGACTGAGCCATCCAGGCACTCCTAAAATGTTCTTTTCTATCAGTGGAGGGTTTCAGCCATTTCTAACTTCTACATATTTTTTTCTGGTTACAGGTATAATGCATATTCAAATTGTTTCAATTATTACCATTTATACATCACCTAGCACTGGGCCCTGTGTAGAGTGAGTGCTCATTATACATCGGTCTTAAAAATCAAACAGGCAAAGAATAGGTTTGTCTTGCTCACTGCCACATTCCCAGCACTAGGAGGCTTGCAGAGAAGAGCTATATAAAAAATTCTGTGGAGGGGCACCTGGGTGGCTCAGCAGGTTAAGTGTCCGACTCCTTGATTTTGGCTCAGGTCATGATCTCGGGGTTGTGAGATTGAGCCCCGAGTTGGGCTCCGTGCTCAGCGGGGAGTCGGCTTGAGTTTCTGTCTCTCACTCTGCCCCTCACCACCCTTCCCCCACTCTCTTTAAAAAAAAAAAAATTTGTGGAAAGCTAGAATACAGATACAAAAATGGATTAAAAGGCACGCACCATCCCTCCCCTCCTTTCATTCTTGCAGCCAAGATGAAATTATGGGGTACCTGTTTATCCTAAGTACAGTAGCTAGGACAGCCTGAGGACCCTTCTGCAATTAACTTTTTTTTTTTAAGGTTTTATTTATTTATTTGACAGAGAGAGAGACAGCGAGAAAGGGAACACAAGCAGGGGGAGTGGGAGAGGGAGAAGCAGGCCACCCGGTGAGCATGGAGCCCGATGCAGGGCTCAATCTCACAACCCCAAGATCATGACCTGAGCCGAAGGCAGACACCTAACGACTGAGTCACCCAGGTGCCCCTGCAATTAACTATTGGGGTGAGTGAGCTAGGAGCCCTGGATTCCACTCGAGGCTCTGCCATGAAATCTATGTGACAGGGTCTTGGGTTGTCCCTTCTTTCCAGGCCTCTCTTTGTATCTATAAGATAAGGAGGTGACACTCCATCTGGCTCATCCACTTGTTGATACAAGAATGGGTAAATATCAGGTCGCACCTCAGTTAAGAAAAACATGTGTTTGTTTTTTTTTCCCCACCAGAAGCCTTATCTTTATCATTATGTGAAAAGACCACACTTGGCTGGTGCTGCGTTAGCCGGAGAATGACACTAGGGCATGTCTCAAAGGCTGGTTGAGAGCCAACATCTCCCAAATTACCCATCGATTTCCTGTATCACCTCAGGGAACGATGCGTAACAGTATAAAGATAATGATAATGTCTATTGTATTTTAAAGATATTACAAAAAAAGGGCAAGTGACTTCTCCCTTTCCTCTAAATAAATTCCACTAGCTCATTTTCTGTTTAAATATATCTTAGCCTCAGGGCACTTGGGTGGCTCAGTCGTTAACGGCTCAGGTCATGGTTCCAGGGTCCTGGGATCGAGTACTGCATGGGGCTCCTTGCTCAGCGGGAAGCCTGCTTTTCCCTCTCCCAATCCCCCTGCTTATGTTCCCTCTCTCGCTGTCTCTGTCAAATAAATAAAATCTTTAAAAAAATAATAAAAGCCTCAAATATTAAGGTGCCACTGATTAAACATTTACGTATTAAAACAGCTTTCTACTTTTGTTAACTATTATCTGCCAAAACGTGTTTTCCAATTAAACGTGAAAGCTGAAGAGAACTAGAACTTACTCAAGAAGTGCCCACAAGAAGGAAAAAAAAAAAAAGTGCCCACAAGACGCTGAGCTCTGATGTTCACATTCGATCTTTAATGCTAAAAGCAACCCTTAAAGTTATGGAGTAGGCACTGTCTTCGCCTACAAAGAAACAGGCCCACATCAAGAGTTTTATCAAAGATTATCCTTTTTGTAAGCAGCAGCCCCAATACTCAAACCCAGGCTAGCCAGCCTGGCTCTTCACTACCAATTCTCAGGATCATCAGCCCAGGACTGGCCATGTTGGAGCCAGGCTACTACCCTGAAAACAACTAATGGGTCACCAACTCTGCACTCAGGCACTTCTCCCACATTAGCTCTGGCTTCTTCAGTTTAGCAAAGGAGATACCTCACCTCATCTCACAGCGGAGTCTGGGAGAAGCTAAGTCACAACTCCTGTAGGAAGGTCTAATACCATGGTGACAAAAGTGGGTTCTGAAGCACAAAAAGACTTGTTCAACTCTCAACTTTACTACTTACTTCCTCAGTGTCCACAGACAAGTCCCTCAAGCCTCCTGTGTCTCCATATGCTCATCCATAAAAGTACTGACCTCACAGGGTTGTTAGAAGGATTATACAGACAAAACACCGCTGTGTCTAGCGATCAATGAGACTCCTTCACTAACCCTTTTGTGTACACAGTGCTCTTACAGGGCAATGTGAGACTTTTCTGTTTAGCACCTCAGGCAGAACAAGTTGAGGAGAGAGTATAATATACATCCAGTAACTCACACTTAGGAAGCAGCTTCTACATCAGGCTGCAACGTTAGAAACTTGCCACTTGCCAGCAACAGGTGCAGTTGTTCTTAAATGCACAATTAAGCCAGTTATAAGCACATCTCATATTAGAAGAGTAGTTTCCCTCTCCATTTTTTTTTTAAAGATTTTATTTATTTATTTGACAAAAAGAGACACAGCGAGAGAGGGAACACAAGCAGGGGGAGTGGGAGAGGGAGAAGCAGGCTCCCCACTGAGCAAGGAGCCCGATGCGGGGCTCGATCCCAGGACCCTGGGATCATGACCTGAGCCGGAGGCAGACGCCTACCGACTGAGCCACCCAGGTGCCCCAGCCCTCCACGTTTTTGCTTACCTTCCTTCACGGAGGCTGTCCGTCGCCTTGTTCTTTTTCTCCCCTTGTGATCTTCTTCCAGTATCTTATCATCAAAGCCAGTCAGCTCAATGGTCTCAGACTGACTTGTGGGTCCTGCGGAGAACCATTCTGGTTCTTCTTCTGTGTAGGAATCATTTCTTCTTCGCTCACCAAAGACGCGCTTACTTTCGCCAAATTCCCTCTGGAAAAGTACACAATGCAAGATAAAAAATAAGGTTCTAGTTAAGGCATTTCTACCTCAGTCAAGGTCTTGATGAATTAGGTAGTGCTCAACGGTGCAATGAAGATACGATGCTGCAAACTTGAAGCCCCTCCCCGCCCCCAGCACACACTCTGTTCCTCTCTATCTGGCTGAAGAATGGGCTGTGTTCATCCAGCATCCCAAAATAACCTGGTATAAACGAAGTGCACATCAAGTCCCTAAGCACACGAGGGGCCAAAGGATCTAGAACACAAACCCTGAATCGCTTGTCCTTATAGTCCCTCTCTCGATCTCGGTCTCTCAAGTCCCGCAGGTCCTTATCACTAAGACGGTGATCCTTCTCAAAGGTCCGAGCAGAGATTATCCTCCCACTGCCAATCCTTCGTCCGCCAAGCAGGCGAAGCCCATCGCTGTCTTTTTCTAATGGGCTTCCTGAGTGCCGGGAACTAACAGCAGCTGTCACATGGCAGCCCCCTCCAAAGCTTCGCCTCTGTGGGCTGAGAACAACATCTAAGTCATCTTCTTTCACACGCTCTCGTGGATCTAGAAAAACACCAGAAAGAGAAAGGTAAGCACACCAGCAGGGTATTTTTCCTTTCTCAGCCCTATGTCCATGACTAGTGGTGGTGAGGGTACTTGAAGAGTCAACACGGAAACAGCTACAGAGTGAGATGTACATTACACATTTAAATAAGACTGAGTCTTTTGCTTTTTCTCCTTGAAGCAATAAATGTACTTCATAATCAATGATTTTCCATAATTAGGCTCCATAATCCCTTTATTTTTGACAAAGGCCTTATGTATTAGAAAATATTTTGTCATTAATAAACTAGAATAGGTGTTAGTATTTGAAAAAGTAATTATTTAAAAAGTTGAAGCATTTCTTCAACAAATAGTATTTAGGGGCCCCTGGGTGGCTCAGTCATTAAGCGTCTGCCTTCAGCTCAGGTCATGATCCCAGGTCCTGGGATCGAGCCCCACATCAGGCTCCCTGCTCTGCGGGAAGCCTGCTCCTCCCTCTCCCACTCCTCCTGCTTGTGTTCCCTCTCTCACTGTCAAATAAATAAAATCTTTAAAACAAAAACAAAAACAGTATTTAACAGGTGGATATCCATACGCAAAAAAATGAATTTGAATTGATACCTCATACCACATACAAAACACAAAATGGATCATAGATCTAAATGATATAAGACTTCTAGAAAAAAATACAGGAGGAAATCTTTATGACATTGGGTTAAGCAGAGTTTTCTTAGGCATGACACCAAGAGCACAATTCATTAAAAAAAAAAAAGTAAAGTGACAGATTGGGCTTGATTGCAATTTAAAACTTCTGCTCTTTGAAAGATACTGTTCTAAGAATGCAAAATAAGCCACAGACCAGAAGAAAATATTTCAAAGTGTGTATCTGATAAAGGAAGGACCTGTATCAGGTAAATATAAAAACTCTTCAGAATTAAAACACAATCTGATTAAAAAATGGACAAATGCTGGGGCGCCCTGGGTGGCTCAGATGGTTAAGCATCTGCCTTCGGCTCAGGTCATGATCTCCAGCTCAGCGGGGAGTCTGCTTCTCCCTCTCCTTCTGCCTCTCCCCCAGCTTATACTCTGTCTCTCTCAAATAAATCAATCTTTAAAAAAAAAAAAAATAATGGACAAATGCTTTGATACTAAAGAGGATATATGGATGGCAAATAGGCATATGAAAAGATACTCAACATTATCAGTCATTAGGGAAATGCAAATTAAACCATAATGTGATACCATTGCACTTATTAGATTGGCTAAAATCACAAAGACTGACCATTCCAAGCGGTGACAAGGATGCAGAACAAGTGAAACTCTCATATACTGCTGGCGGAAATGTAAAGTGGTAAAACCATGTTGCAAAACAGCTTGGCAGTTTCTCAAAACATGAGACATACATTTACTATAGCACCCAGCCATTCTCTTAGGTATTTACTCCCAAGAGAAAAGAAAGCATATGTCTATATAAAGACTTGTACATAAATGTTCATAATACTTTTGGTTAATAGTCAGAAACTAGAAATGACCCAAATGTCCATCAACAGATAAGTGGATAAATTGGTGAATTCATACAACAGAATACTACTAGGCAATAAAAAGGAGCTATTTATATACCCAACATCACGATTGAATCTTAAAACAACTATTTTGAGTGAAAAAAGCTACCCAAAGAGTGCACACTGTAGGATTCCATTTTCACTGAATTCTAGAAAATGTAAACTAATCTGTAGTGACAGAAAGCAAATCAGTGCTTGGGGGGAGGAAGATTGGGGGGGGTGGGAAGTATGAGGAGGGACTCAGAGGTACCAGGGAACTTTGGGGGTGATGGAAATGTTTATTAATTTGATCATCGTAATGGTTTCACAGGTGTATACACCTGCCAAACATAAAATGGCACACTTTACATGCAGTCTATCCTTTGTCAGTAATATCTCAATAAAGATATGAGAAAGTGAAACATGTCACCACACAAAATTTCTTCCTAGAAAAGCCAGAAAACTGAAGACCAAGTGAGAAAAAGTTCCTCTAATCTTCTCACCAGAAACAGTACCTAAAATGTATGTACTTTTCCAGAATTTCCATGGGTGTCTCCATGTTTTCCAAAAACGAGACACAGTATGCACAAGTTTTCCAATTTACAGCTGAACAATTTAATGGTCCTACTATGGACGTACCAAAGTTTATGTAACCCATTTCTACCCCTGGACATGTAGGGTGCTTACCAGTTTTCATCATTTAAAGTTTCTGTGCACATCTTTAACAATTCTCCTAAAATAAATTCTCTGTTCAAGGGACATTACTGCACTAAGTGTACTGTAAGATTGTGTAGAGGGATCCTGTATCTCAAACCAGTCTTCCCTATCTTCTTCGCCCAGTTCCAAATTTGTTTTATGATGCGTTTTCCTCTTCTCTCAAAAGAAGTCCCTCTTGCAACAAGTTTCTTGACTAGCTTCTCCACTGCCAACCCTTCACTTCACTCTTCAATCTCTTTTCGGGTTTAAAGAGCAAAGATATGGAAAACCAAGCTTTAGTCCAGTCTCAAACCATATCC
This sequence comes from Callorhinus ursinus, assembly GCF_003265705.2. Lineage (NCBI taxonomy): Eukaryota > Metazoa > Chordata > Mammalia > Carnivora > Otariidae > Callorhinus > Callorhinus ursinus. The sequence goes on from NW_027397134.1 coordinate 5,525,936, forward strand.
AAATCCTGTATCCAGACCATAATCCACTCTTAAGAATTGCCAGAACTGATTCATACTTGAGGACTAGTTTCATATATGAGACTAAGCATAACTGGATTTCCAGCACAGCTTTATGCTCACTACCATGCTCCCCATCACAACTTACTCAATTATCCCTATCAATGAAAGACTGCAGTACTTTTAATTCCAAAAGCACACAGTCTAATGCAGTCTACTTGCCAATGCTATATAGGAAAGCTGATTTTTCTCTGCTAATCAGGAAAAACCCAGTTAATAAATCAGTTACCTGATAATGACATTTTCCCTGAATGCATAAAATTCTCAGCTAAGAATTAACCAGCGGCAAACAAATTTGCTGCTCCAAAATTGGTGCCCTGGCTCCTACTGCTCACCTACTATCCTGCGCACAAGGGAAGGCCGGTCTGGATCCAACTCTTTCTTCAAACTTTCCACTGGTGAGTTCCGCCCTGAAGCTGGGTAGAGAGAGGCATGCCACTTTTCAGGGTCCCAGACGCCATCACTACAAGTCAAAAGGTATCAAAAGTTAGCACTTGCACCCATGGACCACATGGTCTAATTTCTAAATGTCTTCAGGTAATAAGTTATGAAAACCCCTTTCCAATATAAAACTTCATGGTTGCCTCTTTAAGATGGTAACAAACAGCAACAGATGGTCCCTGACTTATTAGGTTCAACTCAAGAGGGTTCTACTTCGCAGCGGTACACCTTCAGTAGAAACTGCTTCGAACTGTAGAAGTCTGAGCATTTCCCAGGCTAGCAATGTGTGATATAATGCCCTCCTGCGATGCTTCACAGGGGCAGCACGCAGCAGCTCCTGGTCGCCCAGCGTGAACACAAGGGTAAACCACACCATTCTGTGTTTTACTTTCAATACAGCATTCTATAGGTTACGAGATATTCAACACTGTATTATAAAATAGGCTTTGTGTTAGATAATTTTGCCCAACTGGAGGCGAGGCTAAGTGTTCTGCGCACTTTTAAGATAGCTAGGCTAAGCTATGATGTTCAGCAGGCCAGGTGTATTAAATGCATTTTCGACTAACAACATTTTCAACTTAGGATGGGTTTATTGGGACATACCCCATTGTATGCTGAGGAAGATCTATATTAATTCAGTAATATTTTGTTGTATTTTTTCACAGAACACCAACAGTCACTTGAAAACCAGTGGTCTGTGTATAAATGAAACATCAGACACAAACCATGGGGATTACAGTAACTATGCCTGTCCTACACGAAGAAGATGCTCCATAAAATTGATTAATTTATTAGGGGAAGAAACCCAGTTGACTGAAGATTAGTATAAGGGATGGAGAAAAAGCTCTTGCTTGTAGTTGTTCCTGGAATGCTTGGTATGTACTTTTCCAGAATTTCTTATGTGTACTGTGTCTCAGTTTTTCCCCACAGGCAGGAAAGAAAACCCTTAAAAACATAAAATGTGTGATTTCGCTATATTTTGTTACTCCTCTCTAATGATAAGGTAGCAGGTGGCAGAGTGTGCAGAGCAGAATCTCTAGACTCCAATGATCTGGGACGGAATTCTACATCACCATCAGGGACATCTTGGACAAATTAATAAGCTATGCCTTTCACTATTCTTTTGAAAGGACTTCCCAACCCCGAGACCAGACCAGGCTGTGCTAAAGACTAGTAGCAGGGTACTCTGCACTTGTCCTTCACCGCCTATAATGGTGGCAATGATAAACTCTTGAGTACTTGACCATTATCCTTCCATACACCAATGCTCCATTAAGGCAGTATCTGATAGCACCTGACAGTTATTTGCCACACAGCAGCAGGTACCAACTAAACATTTCTCAAATAAGTGAGTCAACCTCTCAATCCCAAACCCCTCACAATAAAGGAGATATTACCTATCCTCTGGTGTGGTTGTGAGGATTACTTGGAGTTTAAGAATCAAATTTTAATTGAGAAGAGAAATACCAGGATGGGAAGCTTTTCCTCTCTCCATTTCCACTTCAGAATAAAAGTATGTGTGCCCTGATAATTTTATCCCAAGAAGAAACAGTTGTAACAAGAAAATTCAACTTGAGACATAAAAAAGATTGACAGCTTTAATGAAAAACAACAAAAACAGCTTATCTGAGACATATCAAAAAATCCTAATCATCTGGAATAGTCATTATTCAAATATCACCTTCATCAGGGGAAAGTGGTGAGGAACTGAGACTTAGTAACCTTCTGAAGAGTAGATAAACAAAAACAGTATGCCCTATTCAACCAAGAAATTAAACATAATACACTTTATATGTTAAAAATGTGGGCCATATGAACCCCCTACCTTGATTTTAAGAAGTGACCTTAAAGCCTTAAGGTGGCCATAACGAATGCAATGTAGGGTATTTGTGATTTTCAGACCATAATTTAGCTGTAGTCTTCTCAGACCAAAGCCTTATACCTCTTGTGAAGGAGCCCAAGATGCCAAAGGGCTAATCTGAAGAGCTGAATGGTTTTTCTGGCTGGGGGCAGGGAGTGGGGTGGAGCCGTGCTACAAGCTGAGTCCTCCTGACCAGCTTCCTCAGGGCAGGCCCTTGAAGGACCCCCAAAGCACAGTGCAAAAGCCACCACTGATAGCAAACACCCCAGAGGGGACTCCAGTGTTCAATCTTAATCCTGCTTTCTATGTGCCGCTGACCAAGTCATTTTCTAACTTTAGTTTCATCAGCAATTCACTGAAAAAGAACTGGTTTAGTTGTCCTTAGTCCCGTGAAGCTCAACTTTTTGAACAGTTTAAAGCTAATTAATAATAAAACTGATGAAGACGATGCAGTAAGGTGCTACTCAGTCCACAGTTTATCTGTGATGTATTTGGCACAGAAGCCCAACGTCATTATCCCTAAAATCTCCCCACTCATCATTCTACCAAAAAAACTCCAAAACAATTCTTAAATTACCAAGTTTGGTGTAACAAGAAGTTGACTAGAAGGAGCACGCTCCTCCCCTTGCCCCCATACCTGTCATATTTTTCAGAGAGGCATGATGGCCTTTGTTTGGAATGAGGGCGTTCTTTTATATCCAAGAGCTCTTCCTAGAAAGAGAAACCAAATGGTGATTTTGAGTAATATTTCCCATGCCATGTATTTTCAACTTATATTTGTTCTCGGTAATGACTGAGTGTCTATCTGAAGGATGTCACACAGTTCTTATTCACACCTTGACTTATCCCAAAAAGGACTGCAGTTAGCTCAAAATTCTTACAAGAAGCAGCTCAAGCAGAACTGACAAATAACTTCATAGTCATCAGTTTCTTGCTAAAACACAATTCTCTCACAAATTGCCATCCAATAATATAGTCCACAACACGAATGCTCATCGAGGTATGGAAGCTTTAGGCTTAAATAAAACCTCCAGTTACTTAATATTCTTAAGTGCATTAGATACCAATTTATAAGATTTTTTAGTGTAAAACTGCAAGAAAACAAAGCACCAAAAACATCTATTTATCATTTCTCTGATTTGCCTGTTGACATTTTCTCCCATTTACTTTAGCATTTGGGCTCTCTATACTTTTTTTTTTTTTAAACCGTAGAAGAGTAAATTGCATAGTCATGGTCCTTTACCCTCAAATACTTCAGTGCTTATTTCCTAAGAATGAGGATATTCTTTCATAGTCTCTTATCCAGTTCCTTGAGAGAATTAAACCCTACAGAAAATAATTTGAGTGACTAGTTTTCCATTCTTCTAAGGATTATATTTGCCCAGTATCATTGTAGATGCATAAAAGAAAAGCAAATCCATTACATGTAACAGCTGCTTTAGGGCATAAGGGCTTACCTTCTGCAGAACCTGGATGAGAATGGCTGCCAGTTTTATATGTTATCAATAATACTTTTATCTAACCTACCCCTCCCAGATTCCAATTTGTCAACTGACCCAGTACCGTCCTTTATATTGTTTTAGCCTCCAATGCAGGATACAGTCTAGCATCAGATATTAGCTGTCATATTTCTTTGAGACATTTCTACAACTGGAACATCTCTACCATTTCTTCTTTTAGGACCTTGACATTTCTAAAGAATACAGCCTACTTCCCCCTCCCCCCTCCAAGAGAACATTATTCATTTGAGGCTTATCTAATGTTTCCTCATGATTACGCTGAGGCTAAGCATCCACGGAAGAGAACACTAACCTTAGAAATGTTGTGTCCATCTCAGTGCATCACCTCTGGGCTCCATGATGTCCATCTGCCCTTCAGTAGTGATCCTGATTTTGACCACATGGTCAAGGTATTCTCCAGTTTCTCTACTGTTTCAGTTACTACTTTCCCACTTGCAATTAGTATGCAATCTGTGGGGAGGCTGCAAATATCCTGGTCTTTATCAAAATTTCCCCCTGAACTTAGCACCTACTGATGAATCTTGCCCAAAGCAATCCTGATTTCCCAACTCTAGGTCTCTCCATATTTACCAGTCAGCAGTTGGCATTTCCCTGGGAGGGAAAACCCAAACCCTCTCTCTTCCCCCATGTATTTACCTATTACTTGCATGGACTCACAGATTCCTAGATTTTCCAATGGTCTAGAATTCTCTCAGTACATATGTGTTAACAAACACACATCTGCTCGTACATGTGTATAGACACGAACAACCACTGCCTCCTTGTTATTTACATTTCAACATTTTCATAATAAAGTAAAAAAGGGCAATTCCCAACCTTTCACTGCATAAAATGCTACAACTGCCTTGCATAGAAGTATATACATACCACTGTGCCGTGACCTCAGCAAGACCCCCATCACAGGCCTCACAATAGAATGCTTGCTGCTTCTCTGATCACTGCTTCCCATATCTTGGGGTAAACATGGAGGAATAGATTTACTCTCTCAGCCTACAGGAATCATTGCACACAACTCTGTCTTCAGACACTTGAAGCATCGAAATATTTTCTTCACAAGAGCAAAATGCCCTAAGATGACATTTTAGTTTTAAAACCAGCATATCAATCATTTGCATTTTTAAGAAAAATTTATTTGACAGAGCGAGCAAGCGAGTGCAAGAGCACAAGCAGGCGGAGCAGAAGGGAGATGGAGAAGCAGGGTCCCAGGACCTGGGATCATGACCTGAGCCGAAGGCAGACACTTAACTGACTGAGCCACCCACGTGCCCCTATCATTTGCATTTTTTTAGGATTTATGAATTATGTCTTTTTAATTGGGAAGAAAGACCTAGAAAAATCCAGAAGTCTGAGATAAACAGAATTCCAAATATAGTATCTAGAGACTGCCCAAAATCCAAAAAACAAAAAGAAACAAAAAAAACCCCCACCAAAAAACAAAAAACTGTCCAAGTAATGACCTACAACCCAGAAATCACCAGTAAAGACTGGAATCCAGTGACATCTGCAGAGCAAACACAGTGTCAGTGCTGCAGGGTGACACCAATTCTGTGATGGGTGAAGGTAGATGGACCAATAGTAGTTATGATGATAGTAAATATTACAATACAGAAATCCTGAGGACAGGAATGCTTAAAACATATACCAGTAGAAACAGGAAGGCCCTTTTAATATTGGAAATATATACTACAGGAAAAAATATTGCAAAAACAATTTTCTGCAATTAGAAGCAACCCAAAGATTATTTCATATCTCCTTACTCTACCACCCTCAAATCTAAATATTAAACTAAGAACCCTAGTATACTATTAAACCAAGAGCAATATATTTTATACTTAAATATGTATACTCCCAATACACTCAAGTTTCTATATAATAAGGCTTTGTTTGAAACTTTTAACTGCCAAAGATAATAGAGAGCCCAGGTGATAGGTGTCTTCTATTACTACTACACCTGTTTGCTGAATCTAATGATTTTACTTATTTATTTAGAAGTCAACTGGAAAAGATTAACATTTTAACATACCCACAAAACATGCAGGAGGACCAAATGTTCTATTTATGGGGACCAAAAAAAACAAATTTTCACAAAGGTAACAATCTTACAAAGAGGGAAATGAAGACTCTATTTAATGTGGAATCCCAGATGGGATCCTGAACAGAAGAAAGACATTAGATAAAAACGAATGACAGGTGAATAAAGTATGGATTTTAGTAACAATGTATCAACATTGCTAATTGTAACAAATACACTATATTAACAGGAAAAACTCTACTATGTTCCCAGTTTCTCTACAAATCTCACACTGTTCTAAAAAATAAAGTTTACTTCTACTTCATACCATATACAAACACGAACTCAAAAGTATCAAAGACCTAAACTTAAGAGTTGTAACTATAAAACTCTTAGAAGACAATGCAGGTGTAACAAGTTCATGACCTCAGATTAAGCAGTATTTCTCAGCTGGGACACTAAAAAAGCAAAAGCAACCAAAGGAAAGAGATATGTTGGACTTTAAGTTTAGGAACTTTTGTGCTTCAAATGACTATCAAGAAAGTGAAAAGGCAACCTATTGAACAGGAAAAAATATGTACAAAATCATGTATCTGGTAAGGGTCTAGTGTCCAGAATAGGGGGAGAACGTGTACAATTCAACAACAAAAAGACAACAAACAACCCAATTTACAAACTGTAAAAGATTTCAGTATTTTTCTCCAAAGAAGATCCACAAATGGCCAACAAGCACATGATGTTCAAAATATTAGTCATTAAGGAAGTGCAAGTCAAAACCACAGTGAGATGCCACTTCACATGTACTAGGATGGCTATTAAAAAAGAAAAAAAGGGAAAATAACCAGTATTGGCAAGGATATGGAGGGGAAAAAAAAATGGAAACAACCCTGTAGGCCCATCACATCAACTGATGAACATACAAAATGTGGTAAACCCATACAATGGATTATTTGGCAATAAAAAGGAATAAAATACTGATACATGCTATAACAAAAACCTTGAAAACATTAAGTGAAAGAAGCCAGACAAAAAAGGCACATACAGTATGATTTTTTTTAAGATTTTATTTATTTATTTGACAGAGACAGACACAGCGAGAGAGGGAACACAAGCAGGGGGAGTGGGAGAGGGAGAAGCAGGCTTCCTGCTGAGCAGGGAGCCCGATGCAGGGCTCGATCCCAGGACCCTGGGGGTCATGACCTGAGCCGAAGGCAGACGCTTAACAACGGGGCCACCCAGGCGCCCCAGTATGATTCTGTTTATGTGCAATGTTTAGAATAGGTAAATCCGTGGAGTCAAAAAGTAGATTAATGCTTGCCAGGGCTGGGGAAAGGGGATAATGGGAGAAACTGCTAATGGGTTTCTGTATGGAGTGATGAAAATATTCTAGAATTAGGTAATAGTGATGGTTGTACAACTTAGTGAATTTACTGAAACCCACTGAATGGTACACTTTTAAAGGGATGAATTTTATGTGAATTTTATCTCAAAAAATATTTTTAAGTAAATCAAATCAAGGTGTTATTACCAGAGGTTAATATTTTATTTCCTTACAGACTTAGTGTCCTAATGACAGACTTACAAATGCCAACAACCCTAGGATACAAGAGTTGCTCAGGTTGGTAAAAATGTTATAACTTTCCCTCCCATATTATTCCAGTTGACTTTATGCTATATATACACATATACTAGGTGTGAATAAACACTCTGGCAACCAACTATACAACTTGACGGCCTCTAAGAGCACAGGGAGAGCAGGAAGCCAGTTACACATGCCAGCATTAACTATGTCAGCAGCACAAACGGTGCTACTGACCAAGAGCAATGGCTAAGACGTAGCCCACCTGCCTCGAGAGGATGAAGAGCCACTTTCTTTGGTAACAGGCTGTTAACTGGGAAAACAAAACAATAGTTCTTGGATAGTAAAAGCTGCTGAGAATAACTTTAAACACCTAGGTAAAATTAGACTTACTGTTCTTGAAAGCAGGGCTTCTTAAACCAATTTCATGGTCCTAAGGAACCATATGCAAAACTGTGCATTTCTGCAATTCCTGCAGTGAGTATTCATACCTTCAGAAGATCTCCAATGGACTCCAAAGAAGTAGTGCTTTAAATGGATGTTTCTGAAAATATGGCCTAAAGTCTACTTGGACATTTAGGGACACTGAGAGGCCCTCTTCATGGGGTTGACAGAGTTAAATCTGTACCTTCCACCAATGTCTTAAGTTGCATAAGATGGTATTCCAGCCTAGAAGGTCCCCCACATAAGTGGGCTGGGGAGAAACCACGAGCTAAGTCAATACAAAAATTGCTCTTTTCATAGCTGTCCAGGGAACATTTCCTGTGTGCCAGGCTTAGTATCTAGCATACACAGATGAATCTTGGCCCTGGCCCCATGGTTCTCCAGTCTCTCAAAGAGAAGTGTTCTTGAACTTGCCATCTCACCAACAGCCCTTAAGAGCAATGTTCCTGAAAAGGCACCCCTTTGGGATATTTTCAAAGAAAATCTTCAACTTTGGCTAAAGGCAGAATACTTGGAAAGTGCCCATTCTGAGCTGGGAATGCTCTCTCCGTATGAGTATTACAGGAGGAAATGGGAGGTTATCCTTTTGCAGATTCCTAAGAATCCACAGGAACTTACTAATTATAAACAAATTCACTACAATCACCATCTGGACAAGAAGAGTTAATATCTGAAACCCTATTTTTTGCACAGGTTTTAAAACCTAAGCAAGAAATAAGCCGCTAATTGCCCAAGAGCCACACAGCCAAAAAAATATAAACATATTTTCTGTTTTAGCAGCCTTCCTTAAGGAAAATTTGTCAAGCCTCCCAAAACAATCTATTTGGGAATTACTAATATGGATACCCACTTTCGGTGATCAGTAGAAAGCAAATGAATGTGAATATAAGCCCAAAACAACAGTGGTTAAAATCCACATCATTTCTTGTTGCAGAAATTCCATGCAGAAGCAGCTATGCCTCCTGATGACATTGACATTATATATTTTTTTAAGATTTTATTTATTTATTTGACAGAGACAGACAGCCAGAGAGGGAATACAAGCAGGGGGAGTGGGAGAGGGAGAAGCAGGCTTCCCGGCGAGCAGGGAGCCGGATGTGGGGCTCAATCCCAGGACCCTGGGATCATGACCTGAGCCGAAGGCAGACGCTTAATGAACATTCTGACATTATAAAAGAATTTCACACAAGTCACTTACATAAGATGAAAAAGAAATATTCTTTACCTTTGTAGGCTGAATTTAATTCGTAAGAGTAAAAAGCTCAACTTTTTAAAAATTAACAGATATTTTGTAAAAAACAACAACAAAACCAGAGTTTCATTTCATTGTTAGTGGTCAAAAGACTAGAAGTGACCCAGTACCGTACGTGTGTGTGTGTATGCATGCCTGGCTCTTCCAAAAGAAGGCAAATGTCCCCAGAGCAGCATTTGGGTTGGGTCATCCGCCTTTGACCTCCTGTCCCCACCCTCCACACACCCACTAGCATTGGGGTTGGTCATCAAGCTCTTAGATGGTTGCTGACTGACCAGATATTCATTCTGCCAAGTCAGATGACTTTTCTGAAAGGATTAGACAGCTGTTAAAAATAGATCACAACAGGGTAATGGTACCCACAGATGATAGCCAACACAACAGTGAACTAACAACATAGGGGGTACATGGGATACATTCTACCATCCCCCACTTATGAAGTTTGTTGCTGCAGGCACCATTTAGAACAGTTCTTACAGGCAGGTCAGGATTCGAAGGATCCTGCAGAGCTGTTAAGCAGGACTTTGCACTTGGATTCATCCAAGCATTTAATGGTGGCTATTTGCTGCAAAGACTTTCTTCTATTGAAAGATTTGAAACTAAGGAAATGGGAAAGGGGGGAAAAACAGAAAAGTCTGTTTTCTCTGTTGATCTGGCCAACACAATAAAAATAAACCTTGGCTTTTAAATGTCTTTATACAACTGAAAAAAATATAACGTGTAAAGTAGGTAAACACTAGAAGGAAACTTAAGAAAATCATTTTCAGGGTGGTGGCATTACATATTCAACAGGACTTTCTGGTTTCATGTTAAAATGGAAATGGTTACTGTGACATTTAAAAAATAAGCATCTTGATCTAAAGTTGGGATCTAAAGAAGGTATCTGAGTACGCCCCTTATTACATCAGAAACAGTTCTCAGCACTTACTGTGTGCCAGCCACTCTTCTAAGCACTTGACATGCATTTTTCTCATTTATTCCCCACAAAAATCCCATGAGGTAGACACTATTCCACCCACATTTTACAGAGGAAAAGGATGAGAATCAGATAAGTATATGGCTGAAGGCCACACAGGGTAAGCAAGTGGTGAAGCAGGGGATCCTAAAGCAGGCAGTGGGGCTCAACGCCCCTATCCTACCCTCTTCATTGCTTCTCTTGAGGACAAGGGAAGGTGCATGACGCCTCCCAGCAGCTGTCACTCAGTGTTGGGTTTGTCCCTGCCCAGTGAACTACTGGGAACTCGAGTCAAACTGCCCCATCCTTGGGCAGGCTTCCCTTAAGCCAGCCTCCATTCACAGCACCCTTTCCTGAATCAAAGGCCCTACCCACAAATTCCTATGTTAAAGGTTCCAATTGTAAAATGACCAGTTCCTTATCTAGCTAGAAGTTTCCACCATGAGCAAATAGGAGAGGATACTCATGGGGGGCAATGGCCCTGAATCCCAACTTTTCAAGATGACTGTTCCAAGAATTGAAACAGGTAGGAAAAAGCAATCAGAAGACAGTGTTGCCAGCCGACCCCTTCTAAGAACTTCCAGTTAGCTAGATTTTCTGAAAAGCTGAAACATTAAGATTATATAATAATTTCTCATACCATAATTCTGCCTTCCCAATAGGCATCGTTATTTTTTTATATTAGCTTAAGAAGTTTGCAGTGAAATATGTCACTGAAATGCCACCTGTTAGAGGTTATTTCTCAACTCAGTTTTTGGAAAATATAAGTTATCAAATGAGATCTCTGTATAGTTAAAACTTGACCATCTGACTATTGACTTCAACCTAAGATTTAAATCCTACTTCCTCTTTTCTCAGAGGCTAGACTTCAGTCTTGCAACTGATTCTCTCCAAGAAGGCTGGGAGAATTATTCAAATCACTCCACTTCAGGTGCTTGTCTATTTTTTTTTTAATGCTTTTAAAGCAAAGACATAGGGGTGCCTGGGTGGCTCAGTCGGTTTAGTGTCTGTCTTCAGCTCAGGTCATGATCTCAGGGCCCTGGGATCAAGCCCCACGTCGGGCTCCTCACTCAGTGGGGAGCCTGCTTCTCCCTCTGCCCCTTCCTGCCCCAACCCCCCATTCATGCTCTCTCTCAAATAAAATCTAAAAAAAATATGTAGAGAGCAAAGACATAAACATGGCTGTATCACCGTGATTAACTACCCATCAGCTACAAATTAGGGTGGACTCCTTTGAAGATCCCTATAGACACTGGTCACTAAAATGGTGTCAATTTGTAACTAATCAAGGCAATAAAGAGTACACATGAAATTAAGCTCAGATAATCCAATGCCCACTTTTTAGCTGGTATATTTAACGTATATGATTAACACTGGTCAGTATCAACCTGAATGTTATGAGTGTTCCCTGCTTTTATACCCTGTTCAACTGACAGGTGGTAACACTTAAGGAATCAGTGGCAAGAAACAGGAGCAAAGGAGTAACAGTACCAAGTATGTATACTCTAAAATCAGTCTGTCCACTCAAAGAAAAAGAACATGAATCTGAATAGTGGAATAGTCCAAAGCATTTTTTTGCTTTGTTTTGTTTTGGAGCAATAAATGGTATCACTAATAGTAGGTACTATACCCCAAGAACTGGTCAAACAAGGACCTCTGATAAAGGTAAGCTGATGGGTCCCAAAGTTTTTCCATTAATAAGCATGACCACCTCATCTTGTTTTTTTTTTAAGATTTTATTTATTTATTTGACAGAGAGAGGCACAGTGAGAGAGGAAACACAAGCAGGGGGAGTGGGAAGGGAGAAGCAGGGAGCCTGATGCGGGGCTCAATCCCAGGACCCTGGGATCATGACTTGAGCCGAAGGCAGACGCTTAACGACTGAGCCACCCAGGCACCCCTTGTTTTGTAAACCAATGGTCCTCAAACCTGAATCAGAGTCAGAATTCCCTGAAAGACTTAATACATGTGGATGGCTGGGCCCTACCCCTAAAATCTGATTTAATACCACCGAAATGGGACGTGAGTTTTGTATTTCTAACTGGTTACCAGGTGGTGCTAAATGCTACTAGGAACTACTCTTTGAGAACCACTGTCTAAAAACACTCTTAATCCATGATTTTGCGGTGAGATCCCACCCTGTAGCCTCCAAAAGTCCTTCAACATAATTCACTTTATAAATGACACATTTAAGTACCACCAGAAACAGATTTTGGTCTTAGGAACCTGGCCTACCAATATAGACCTTATGGGCTTATAAATTAAGGGCTCAGACTCTCAGGATAACAGGTGTATATGATAAATCCATTTGTAACCATCCCAATTAATCATCACTGAGGCCTAGGGGTAGGCTTGAAAGTTTCTAATGTGATTCTAACTTGACTTCCTGAGACATTCATGGAAACACAATGGACACCAACTGAACCCTAGGGAGTAATTATGCATCCGAGTTGCTCGACTACATCAACACCATATAACAAGTTCTCCAAGAAGACCAAAGCCTTGCTACTCAAAGTATGATCAGTGGACCAGCAGTACAGGCACAACCTGGGAGCAGGTTAAAAAGCTACATTTTGAAACCCACTCGTGACCTAACAACCAGAATTCACATTTTACAAGGGTTTATTGGTAATCACCAAACATATCAACGTTTAGGAAGCTGGACTAAAGAATGCCATAACACACAGGTGACTCTGATGTTACCCTGAAAAGCACTAGGCCAAACTCCTGGACTCCTCCACTCTCATGGAAAAAACCCTGTAATTCTGAACAGAGTATTAACATTATCTCATAAAACAAATGAATGCTAAACTAAGAAAGGTCAAAGTTTAAGAAGCCCTCTCATCTGGTGAATGTGTTTTTTTGATCTTGTAGTAAACATCCTATGTTTACCAGTTTTTATAAAACACATAACTTACAAAAATCAGAGAACAATTTCCTTCTCCTGCTTCTAAACTTTCTAGCCCATGAACTTGAAGTGGCAGAAACATTACTAAATGCTTTATTTACACCAATAATTTGATCTCAATATGGAGGTAAGGAATAGGATGGCTCAAGTATTATTCCAGTTGTGCAAAAGACCATTTATTATAGTTCTCAGAACACAGGATTGTTTCAAGCTTTCTTCAAAGAGGAAGGCTTAGTTTGCCTCAAGTACTACATTACTAGAGTGTGAGAAACACGTATATATGAAATCACTACCCAAACACTGCCTAAACATGATCCCAAAACTGACATTAACTAAATCTTCTCTAATGGAGTGGACCGTAAACCAATCTCCAACTAAAGTTGGTAAAGAAGACCATTAAATCTAAACTCCACTGTCACTAATCTAAAAAATGCTTTTCTTAATCATTTCTTTGAGGCACATTTATCTAAGTATGACAGAATTCTGAGACTAGACTATCAAAAATGGGCAAATGGGCAATATTGAGCTTCTTAATCTTTACACACACATAAATTCTAGCCTAAGACAGACTACCTTCCCCCAAAATGACTTAAGCCTAAATACGGATATACATAAAGATGACATATACATCCCATCCTCTGATCAGTGTGAAAGTGATGCAAAAGCCTCTCTGTGTGGACTCTATAAGTAGAATACTTTTCTGAATAAAAGTGCTAGGAGAATTGAAATCACATAAGCTTAAGAAAGCAGTTCAAGTTAGTTCCCCTTCATTGAATAAGCTTTTCTCCATTCAGAATTCACCTGTCAACATTTTAGGTAATGAATTTAAGTTGTGAAAGTTATTCAAGTACTCTCAGGTTTGAGGAAAAACCACATTTGTGAAGACCAAATCTGAATAAAATGCCATCAGTTCTTTTTTTATGCTAAAAATGAATATTCCTCTGACAGCACTAGATACTTTATCAAGTGGGTCTGAGTAGTGGCCCTAGTACATAAACAAGGCCTGACTTCAAATATTAGCCAGTCAGTATTCTGGAAAGTCAAGGACAATACCACATCAGAACACCTGACTGGGTCCATACTTAGGAAACAGAGATGGGACCAACTAGAACATGACTCTTCTCATCAACCGTCCCAAGAACATTTTTTTGTACTCTGCCCAATACATTTCAGGGAATGAGAAATGAATTCACATCTCAATGAGTCCTGTTAACCCCTTCAGAAACATCAAGAGACCAATAAGATACTGAAGCAAGAGCTTAAGTACAGGACCTTGAGTGATTTGCATGCCGGAACTGGAATCCTTACTCTAGAGCATCAAATCAGTAACATACCAGTTACACACAGTTGTTATAGAACATGTGTGCCAACATATGCTGATCCACAAATTCATATGCCATATGAGCCAATATTTCCTCTACCCAAAAGAGAATTAGAAGCAAATTCTAGTTTAAACTGCATATTCACACTTGCAGAAAAAAGTTCAAAGCAATGCTTTATTAAATCTAGTTAATATTCTGTCTATATAGTCAGAACGAGACTCTCACTTTAGATAATACTAATGAAATACCTACACAATGTTACTATCTCCCCACCTATAAAGAAACACTATTTCATTAGTAACAATGCTTACTTTTGTATACCGATGGGGGGATTTGGAGGTTGGCTGCTTCTTCAAGTCAAGGAAAGCATCTCCATTTTCTGTTTCACCCAAACTTCTCCTATCCATGGCTCCTTGGTCTACAATTCTTTGCACCTGGAAGATAAATCAGCAAAACTGTCATGGGGAACAATACATTTTCAGAAGTCTTGACCGTTTAAAACACTGAAACTCTTATTTCTTAAATGACTACCTTTAAAAAACAAAACCTCGCCCAACAAAACCAGAACCCATTTGGAAATAGAATGACTGGTACTTTATCTCTTCTAGTAAAGTGCTCTAAGAATCAAAAGGCTAAGGAAAGCCTAAGGGGAAGGTACCCATATCAGGGCACAGCCTTTAAGCAGCTTTAAGACAAAAAGAAACCAAAATTAGTCACTGCCACCCATGAGGACCATTCAGACAGTAGTGGGGAAGTTTCCCGAGTGGGGGCAGGTAGGAGACTGGTTGGGGTTGGGGATCCGGGAAGTCGGACTGTGGTAAAGTGCCTGTCACTTGCCAATGGACGGCGCCAGCTGCCCCTCGTTATCCAGGGGCCAGGGGCTGAGGCCCGAGCGCCCCTCACCCGACCGGCGGCACCTGTGGCCATGTCAGGGGTGCCCGTGACAAGGAAGGGGCGAACGCCGGCTCCAGCTCCGAAACTCGGCTTTCCCGAGCCGCGACCCCAACCCCCGGCCTCTCGCGCAGGCCCCGGCCCAGCGGCCTCCTTCGGAGGAAGGGCGGGGACTGTACTCACGGAGGGGAGGCGGGCTGGAGGGAGCGGGGAGGCCGAATCCCCCGGCCCAGCCGCTCTAACTGGAGCCGGCGCAGGGCCGCCGCCGTCCGCCCCGGCCCGGCGGCTCGGGCCCCGCCAGCCCGCCCGCCCGCCCGCCCGCC